>NC_090446.1:601133673-601436704 GCF_031143425.1 Pleurodeles waltl
TCTAGATTGTTTTTGTGCATGAAGATGCCACTTCCTACACAAAAACAATCCTGCTGACAATGCAGGCACCTTTGTACCATGGTGCAAGGGTGCCTGCGTTGGCGCTCTGCAGCAATTTGTGTGCCATCTCAGGGGAAAGTACTGAAATGTACTGTATCTTATAAAAACTGTGCATTTCTGCCCTTTCCCTGTGACGCCGGGCAGCACAGTAAGGTCACTTGCTGCACTGCCCTGTGCCACGAGGCTTTTAAATACGTCCCCTAGAGCGCATAAAGGCTGTTACACAGTAGTGCAGGACTGGAAACAATGGTAAAATGACCTAGAGGGAGTGGTCACACTATGAAAGCAGCAATTATTTCAACAGGGCACTGAGATTTTAGAGAATCAAATTATGGTGTATCTCTTTTTAAGTTCCCATGTCTTGGCTCTTCTAGTACCCTCCAAATGAGAGACATGCTTATGAAATATGAAATTTAACATGTTATTCTGCAGATCTATTTTTACTAACAAAACAGCATAATTGTGTTCTCCACTGCCACATTATTCTACTGACACAGCCTTATGTACTTGTTACACATGTATTAATAAAACAAGATCCTAATCTTCAAAAATAATCTAAAGATCACAAACGTAAACAGATGAGCTCTGACACAAGCAGGTTGGGTCCAACTGCTAATATATGAGTGAAAAGCAATAGGTCCTGAAGAATACCCAGAGGTTAAAAGCTCACATGTAGAAACATGTTGACACCTGCTACAAGGGAAAGAGATAGGAATTTTCAATTTGTAAACTATTTTTAAATCTGGATTAGATGCTTCAGCGGATAGGTAACAAAACCACCATATTAACTTGTTCATATTTTAAGAGGCAGAGTAATAAAAAAATCAGTGAGACGTGTTAACAGTTAAAAAGAGAAATCTGCCACTTATCCGAATAACATATAAACAAATTAAACAACACATGGGTACTGATTTAAATAAACATACAACCTGTTGGGATCGCAATGATTGATCGCAGCAGTGGTAACCGGTGCAATACAGACTCAATGCTCTGCTAATTATATACATAGGATGTCCAAGTTAATGGGACCACCACAATGGTGGTAGACATTGCGGTAATACGAAATATTTGTTTAGAATGAAAACAATTTGGACAAAATTGAAACATAGCATGCTTCGGAGGTCAGGCTCCTCGGGATCCTGCTGAAGTGGGTGGTGCATATCTGAATTCATCACTGGAAAAATGGTGGCGAAGCAAAACAATCCAGAGAGAGAAGAAGCACCAGTTACCAAGACAATGTCCTTCAGAATAGCACATGTGACCCAGGTCTGAAGCTAAACGTCAAGAGACGGACCAAGGGCCATATGTACCAAAACATTGTCCCATAGACACAGAATGGGTAAAACCTTTTGATACATCTGGCCCTTAGTCACTTAGGACAGTCTGAGGGAACAGATCAGGAAATTACAATACCTCAGGAGAATACCTATGTGGAGCCAGAGCTTGCAACCAAAATAAAACATCTACCGGAGCAGCAGAAACAGCCAGATGCCTGCATCAGTTTAATAGCCAGACTGAGTCTAATACTACAATATGGTAGTAACAGTATTTGGTCAACTGGCAGAAGCACAAAATAATTCACTGAAAAAGTGAAAGAAGGTTTAGCAATACCTTTCGTTCTGGCCTTTGTGCAGCAGAAAGGTTTTTTAAGCTTCCACAAGACACAGATAAAAGGCACCCGATAGCCATCAGCAGAGCAAGAGTCCTTTGCACACACAGAAAGGGTGCAGCATGGGCATTAGAACAGCAGGCTTCCCTCAAACACAGCAGAGCAGGTACAGGATATGCAGCATCACTCCTTCCAGACACACAACAGGTATACCACAGAAAGCAGCAGTACAAGATTCCAACTCACACAAACAGAACAGGTACAGCCTGTGTGGAAACAGCAATGCACACCAGGTATAGCACAGACTGCACTGTAAGCATCCCTCACAGCAGAGGCAAAGCCTCTGACAGCATGCCTCACATAAGTGGTTACAGCAAAGGCAGCAGCAGTGCAGAGATGGGCAACCTCTATTAGTAGATGAGAGTTAAATGTGACACTCGCAGCAACCCCAGGTATAGGTGGAAATTCATAGTGAGGTTGTAAGGACAAGAGGGGGCTAACCAGCTGGGAACAGCTTACGTGAGGATAAAGGCCTGAGACCATGGCGTGAGAGGGTGCGGCCCATGGTGCAAGTAGGGAGGCCACAGGAGTTAACATAGGTACAGACAGACTGGACAGGTCTCAGTGGCTGCATGGAGGATCTCAGTCAGACAGCACCAAGTTTGGGGCTGAGCCTAGTCACCAGTGTGGGGACATTTTTACTATTTAAAATAATTTTTGATTTTGCTATTGTTTGTGTTAACATACATAGGCTCACATCAACATAATTAGGTCTCAGCCAGTTTTCACTGACTTTGCATTCTTAGGCAAAAAGTGTTGTTTTTATTTCCCATGAATGAGCTTTCACGTTCACGTCTCTGGTGGTGTTCTTGTCTAATTAAAAAAAAATAGATTTCATTTTCATGGTGCTGTAGATGCTGCTAATGCAATTTATTTATTTGTATTCCTCCAGAAGCAAGCTCTTCAGGAGATGTGCAGCGCAAATAACAACTTGAAGGTTTATTGCCGTAGCACAGCTGTGGTTCCTCCAATTGCTTAAACAGCTTATTGTATTTTGTTTGCTTCAGTAGTGAAATGTCATTTCCCCTGTTGGTAGGGTAAAGGGTGGTCTATTAATATTGTAGGTGTTTTCTTTTTCTAATTTGATGTAACTCAATTTCTCAAATGTGGAATGCTTCATGTATCCTTGTTAGCACGGCCATATGATGCTTACTCTCACCATGTTGAGAGTGTGGTTTTCACTGTCTGAAACCTATAAAATGTGCCCTTTCTGGTAAGTTTGCCAGACTTTTCTTGCCTTTCAAGTTGAACAGTCTCAGCTTGAAAGACTATTTTCTGACTCTATATTTAGGGGCATATTTACAAGACCCTAGCACCACTCGAGCGTCACTTTTAGCTGCGCTCAGGTGGCGATGTGCACTGCGCCATATTTAGAAGGCAGCGCTAAGCCACTTTTTGTGAGCCTTGTAAATATGTAAATATGAGCCCCTCTGGCACAGTTTTCTGCAGCAGAGGGGCGTGCAATGAGCATTGCTGTTCTGCAACACCCATTGCTTTTGACGCTGCCCTAGATTTGCAGGAAATCGTAAATCTGAGGCAGCGCCAAAAACTAACGCCACCCAGAGGTGCAGTTAACATGGCACAACAAGGTGAAATACTTCTATTTCTCCTCATTTTTGCTTTTTCTATGTGTGCTGGATTCTGCAGCACACATTGAATGAACAAACAGCCATTAATGATTGTTTGCAATGCAGGAAGGTGTCCCTTCCGGCACACAAACAATAGATCAATAATGATGATTTGCTACTTCTAGGTGTGCTGCACCAGTTTCATGGGCCAACTCCACGTTGATCTGTCTGCTGATCTATACTTAGAGACTTTCTTTGCCTTTAGGACTGTGGAGACTCTAGCTTGTCTATCTGAGTTATACTTAGACTTCTGGCTCTTTCCAAGGAGGCAGATTTCATGTTAGTCCTCTTGCTGATTTATATTTATATTTGTATTGGTTTTGAACTGAGCAGAATTATGTTAGTCCTTTGCTAAACTATATTTAACTCTGGCTATACACTTGCTTTGGAGAATGACCTTATTTTATAACCTCTTGCAATTGGCTTAATTTGATAAACTATTGATTGTAACTAACTATTTTTGCCTTCTGTAAGCAGTGACACATAGATTTGAACCCTTATAGGTCTGACTGTGAATTCTGCCCTGTAATGGTTTTCTTTATTAGCCTAGGATTGCCATTTTCTGGAACTCACATGGCCCCAATCCAATAAATCAACCCATTTAATTTATTAGTGAAAGGATCTGACATCGGCAACTAACCCATCCTCACAAGTCACTGGTGTCTTCGACTTCCTCAGACTTGGGCTCTTTTCTTTCTGAGAACAGATAGGCAGTGGTATTTGCGCAATGAATAGTTGGTATCTCTGCTCTGGTGTTATTCGCACCCGTCCCTTGATAAACGCTGGAGAAGTTCAGCTCTGTTATATACTGTGTTGATCAAGCCAGTTAGACCATGACCCACAGTAAGACAACACTGGTAAGACCTCCTTCAACCAATTCAATGAGAAGAGTGTCACAACCATCCCGAAGCCTTCAGACTTTATCACCACTGACATAAAATGTTTACAACCGTATAATAGGCTGTGAGACCCCAGCTGCCTCAGGTTCTGGCCTGCTAACCAGCCTTGATTATGTTATAAAAATGTTCATCAAAGAGTTATTTTCATCCTAACATTTCAACACTTTTCAAGTTTGTTAGTAAACTGTTTCCCTCCAAAGATATAGTGACAGTTCATGTGGGGGGCGGGGGCATTATTAGCGAGCAATCCCAGTAGTGCCCACAGCAGTGTCTCCCATTCGAACATGCATAACACAATCCATTATCCCATTGAGGGAGCTTACAATCTTTTGGGTCACTGAGTTTTTCTCTTTTTTTAATTGTGATAGTTGGTGTAGGATTCCATGAAGAGGACACAAAAACACTACTGCAAGGGACAGCACAAAAGGTGACAGGTAGAAAGAGAGACAGGTTGTAGGAAGGAAAGATGAAGTAGAGAGACATGTTAGGTAGAGAAAAAGAGGTAAGGTTGAAACAGAAGTATAGAGAGAGTGTAAGGTAGAGAAAGAGTGGTGAGGTTGAGAGATGTTCAGGCTTAGGGAGATAGATAGGAGGTAGACAGGGAGAGTTGAATTAGAGAACGGTGTACAGTGAAAAGTGGGAAATAGAGACGAGATGTAATGATAGTCAGAAAAAAGGAGTAGAGAAAGAGGAATCAAGAAAGTGGTAAGACTGAGAGAGGTGAGATAGTGAGGAAAAAGGTAGAAAGAGAGATCTGTGGAGAAGTAAGGTATTGAATGAATGGTGAGCCAAAATAAGATAATAGGTATTGAGAAAGAGGGTAGGAGAGCTGGGAATGGATAGAGGTAAGTGAGATGAGACTTAGAAAAACAAGCACTGGCAAAGCCAATTGGTCTCACATGTGAAATCTATTGGAGTTGTCAATGTTTTTTCAACCATGTTGTACAGCAGCACAGCTGCTGTGGAGCACGGCTGAATGTAAAAAAGAGCGATATGACACAGTCAACACTGGCCGCGCCATAGCACTTTTCGGGTGACGCCTGTGTGAGCTCTCTCGATTGGGTCTCTTGTGTTCAAAAATAGACTAAAATTCATTGGCATCATTGTTACTCTTCTTTGCTGCCTTCTAATTAGGCCGCACTTGCCATGTATCACTTCCTTTTCTTTCTGTGGCACACAGCCAAGCACAGATTAATTATGTCTGATTAGCGTTCCTCAGCTATCCATCTGCTGTTCGCACTGTGATTCAGGTACTATCTCTCGTAAAAAAAACACTATGCGGTCAACGCTGGCAACTTAATAATTCTTTTTTTTTTAACCATTCTGATATCCAGTCCCCAACTCCTTACTCACCCCCACCTGATTGCCAAAGCCAATCGCTTGCCCATGAGGGGGTTGGCTTTACTAACGCTTGTTTTTTACTTTCAACCATGTTGCACAGCAGCCATGCTGCAGTACAACATGGCTTAAACAAACATTGACAAAGCCAAATAGTAGCGATGTGAGTCTTTGTTAATGTTTTTTGCCAACTAGACAGTTTGTTGTTTGGACACTAGGTGGCCAGCAAGACATGCAGGTAGGTGTCATTCTAGGCGTCTTTAGTGACGTCCAATAGAAGCCGAGTGAGGGTCTCGCGCTGCTGAGGCCGCGTCACTGCGAGGGTGGGGTCATTCCATGGTGATCTGGGAGGCTGGGGTGCAGAAGCGGTGTTGGTGAGGAGCCCCCTGCCCAGCGCCGCCCGGGGGGGGTTGTGAACAGCAACGGAAGCCGGGGATCACCGTCCAAGTGGTGGTTGAGGCTTTGGGGTGCACTGGGTCTAACACAGCTCATCTAGATATAAACCTCTCTGAACTTGCCAGAGACGCAGACTATGAATGAAAAGTTTGTATGCTTTAGTTTTAGTTAATTAGGAACATCTAAAAGTTCAATGAAGCATCAGAGGGTATGTACGTTTGGTTCAAAGTTATATGCATTCAGTACTATACATTTATTCTCCCCATTATACAGCATACCATAGCGTTTTCGCTGCCCAGAGTGTTTGCTTTCAGTGCTACAAGTTTTCCTCTCATATTGTTCCTTTTCACCTCTTTAATATGTTGATTTGTTACTACCTCTGTTGTTTTGTAAAGCACGAGACACCCCTTTTGTGGATCGAGATTACAGTAACATAAAAACTATCACACAGAATGTTAAATAAGTGAATTATCACGCCATCTGAACCATTCCCAAAAGTCGTTCTCAACTTGTATGTCTTCCTCACCCCTGGTAAACCTATACCCTATAATTCGCCAAACCTGTAAAGGCTGTGTGATCACAGGGATGAGTGTAACTCCCGCACTTGGCATACTACAGAGCAAGCATTATGGAACCATATATCATGCAATTACTTTAAATATGGCATACCGACATACATGCATGAGAACAGACTTTGACAAAGTCTTATATAGTGGATAACATTTGGCCGCTTTATTAATGTGGACCAGCGTGCGACTGTCCATGATAACATATATTGAGCATGAGACTCTGTCACTGTCAATCAAAATTTGTACTTATGACAATAAAACATCAGCTTGTTCCTTTAATACCTCTAAATTCTAACTTTTCACAAATTGCAGTGAGTGACCGGTGGGCCTTCAAGTCCTGGCCTCCATTTGTCACGCCTCCTCTTGCCCTTCAATTGTTTAGGCAGTCGCACCTTTCGTTGTTGGAGGGGCTCACTCCAATAGAGTTTGTTTTACTATGTTGTTTTAGGGGGTAGCTTCGCCCGTTTGAACTTGGTCCGGACGCAAGGAGAAAAAGGTGGGGGCGAGTGGGGGTGACGTGCCGGTGCGAAGATCTTCGGCAGGGAGACAAGGGGTGCCTGGGTCTCTGCGGGGTCGCAACGCTCTGATGCGCGGTCCCCGGAAACACTTTGCCCGAGCGCTTCCTTCCACTCACGTGCTGCCCAGCTTTGCGGCGATGCTCAATGCAGGGTCGCGTCGCTCTTTGCAGCGGTCCCCTGGGGAAAGCTGGAGCCGGTCGGATGGACTGGAGATACGACGTCGGTGGTCCAATGGCTGATACTGCAGGGTCGCGTCGCTCGGGATGAGCGGTCCCCTTGCAACAATCCACTCCGGACTCAACCCTTGGTAGGTGATGTTGTCCGGTCCTCGGTAAGTGGTGTCGTCCTGGTTTTCTTCCTCAGGAATGCGAGCGAGTTGTCCCGATCACGAATGAAACCCCAACGGGACACCCGCTCTTAAATGCACCTTCTTCGTCCCCTATTTTTTAATTCTCCACTTTTATTGGGGGGTTCGAAGAATAACAAACCCCCCATTGGTCATTTTATTCTTGACTTTCCCCCACCTGTTGGCAACAACAGGGGTGTGGGTGCGTCGCCACCTAGTTGGCGCGCATCCTCCTCAAAAACTGGTTTAACCGGTCCCTTCCAGGCCAAGGCGGCCGTTACGGCGCCGGCCCTTTATGCCCCCTACGGGCGGCCTTTGCACAAAGAGTGAGCCTTGTTTACATGGCACAGGGTTTGACCGTCACAGCATGAAAGGTGAGTGACTCCAGGGAGCAGACATAAAGTAGCTACCAACCTAGGAGCCACAAATTCTGATTTTTTTAGATTGACATTTTTGCCCTCTGTTTTGCTTATCTTGGCAGCCTGAGACCTTCTAGTACGTCTGATTGATCAAACCAGGTATTTTGGTCCAACCAAAGCATTACTGCTCTTTCTTGGATAGTGACCTACCTAGGAAATCTTCCCGTTTGACTGCCGTGGTGTTGGCGAATGGTTCATATGGACTGGTAGCCCGCACATGTATGACCACTAGAGGCGATGTTGATGTACCATGTAACACCACTACAAGTCAAAATAATAAACTTTGGCCATCAGCAATCCCGATGAAGGCTCTCTCGTATTCTTAAGGGGGGGGGGGCGAAGGGATACCTAGTGGATCAGGAGGGGTGATGGGAAGGATCACATGGTTGAACTGGGAGTTCCTCGGACGTGTGGGAGGGGTTTGGACAGGAACCCAACACGGCCAGAGTCTTATGATGACATTAGAAAGTGGGTTTGAGATCAGAGGGCACAAAAATGCAACATATCAGACCACATGAGCGACTGCAGAGGAGCTGGGCGGACACCTGCCAACGATGATCACTCGAAAGATGTGTTGTGCACACATTTTGAATTAAGCAGTATTTCCAGTGAAAATTGCCTCGTCTATAGCCTTTAATGTAGCTTGAGAAGCAGGGACGTGCTTAGGAGGGGGAATCCACGTATTTTACAACTATAGCCGGCCCTTGCTCCAACAGCGCCCTGGGCAAAATAAATGTGCCGCCCTCGTTGCTGCTGAATAAAATAAGACCGCAGTGCCTTTTCACAGGCCAGTCTCTGAATGGCTACATCAAAGCAGTGACAAGCCTCTGAACACACCTCTCCGCCCCTCCCCCAACTCAATTTAGCTCCATCAGGCTGCTTCCAAGTAGTTTGAAGGGGAGAGGGTGTGGATGTGTACCGGCACGGGGTGAGAAGTAGATGGGAGGGCAAGGTCGGGGGATGAATGGGTGCTAAAAACAGCGACTGCAACACTCGAAAAAACTTCAGAAGCACTTTAAACGGAATCAATGGAGCCAAGCTAGAGGGATGTTGCTGTTTCCAAGACTTTTACGCAAACAGTTCTTTTCGCCCGCCTGAAGATTGGTTCCCTGGGTCTGGGCCAGTGGCGGCCGACAGCTTTAGGAGGGAGGGAGGGGGGCGGGCGGGAAGCACACACACACACACACACACTCATTCTTTCACACAGAGACAGGCATGCACGCACATCCATTAACAACACTCATTCAAACATGCACGCACCAAACATTCAGTTTACAAGTTCACACACACTCATTCTTTCACAGACACACGCACGCACATCCATTATCAACACTCATACCATTCAAACATGCACGCACGCACCAAACATTCATTTTAAAACATCAGACACACACACACTTACCTTCAGCCTCGAGGTCCCAGGAGGGTTGGGACTGCTGCCTTCCCTCATTGGCTGACCTTGTCACAGATTAGGATGGGGTCAGTGAGACTGCTGACCCCTCCCCACTCTGTGACAAGGTGTCACTGATTGACACTCGCCCTGGGTGCTTCAGGGCTTAAACCTGAAGCACCCAGGTCGAAGTCAATGGGTAACGCTTTCCTCGTCACCCAGGGGAGGGCCTCGAGGCACCTTTGCTGAGCCGAGGAGGTCACGCCCATAGGAGCTGTGACCTCCTCAGCTCAGCAAAGTTCAGCTCAGGCAGCCAGGAGTCTGCGCAAATCGCACATGTCTGCTCTTGGCTGCCTGAGCTGAAAATGAAGAGTGTCTGTCAGGCTGACCTTTGTTCAGCCTGACAGACACTCTTCATGAGGGGCAAAAGGTGGGGGGGGGCGTGGCCCCTCCGCCCTAAAGGACGAGCCACGCCTGGTCTGGGCCCAGCTCGCCCATGCCTAAAGCCAGCCCTGGTTACAACAGAGTGCTGGAAGTAAGACTAAGAAAGTCGCCGAAAAAGACAATGGTATAAACAATGGAAAGGGATGCAAACAACAATGACGGAAAAGGGGAGGGGAGCAAACAACAATAGGAAGGTGAGCCAGAGTAAGGAAAGATGGGCAAGCAGCAACGCCAAGGAAGGAAGAATGATGAGGAAGCAAGAAAAAAAGACACCTGCATCAGAGCGCAAGCATCGAAAGGACACTAGTCATGCAATAGATTAGTACTTGGTTCATATTTCATCAACAGGACAAACATACAAAGAAAAAAGTGAAACAATGTAAAATAGGCACATCTGACCAAAGAGAAGCAAGGAAATGAGAGTAACAATGAGAACAACCAAAAATGAGTAATAAGTGGGTTCTAAGCCAGTTAAGCTTTTTTTCAGGAAACAAAAAATCTCGCAAGTGACAGTGTATGCGCTCTCCAAAACGAGTCCTTATGAGGTAGCGAGATGAGGGGGTGGGGAAGTACAGAGAGAAGTGAGAGAAAGGTAGAGAGAGGTAAGGTAGACAGATTGAGAGAGAGAGAGGGGGATCAGAAAGGGAGGCAAACAAAGACACAGGGCTGAACTGGATGGAAGACAGAAAGAGAAAGGTGAACTGAAAAAGCAGTGAGCAGCAGAGATACAAAAAGGAAGAGACCAGGGTAAGACATGTGGACCTAGATTTAGGCAGGCCTAGCGCCATTCCAACGCCACATTAGTGTCATTTTGTTTACACTAATGTGGTGTTTGAAGCACAAAAACGCCGCACCATATTTACAAAGTGGCGCAATGCTTGCATTGCGCCACTTTGTAACCCCTTGCGTTACAATATGCCTGAGCCAGGCATAATGTATGCAAGAGGTCATCCCCGCTCTAGGGAGGCTGAACAAATGGCACAAAGAAATCTGAAAGATTTCGTTGTGTCATTCATATCGGCATTTTTAATGCCGGCTAAGAGCAGGCGTTAAAAGGAGGCTCCCATTGTTTTCAATGGGCCTCTGAGTGCTGTGCAGGATTAGCGGCAACATTTTTTACGCCAATCCTGCAAAGCGCTGGACTAGCGCCAAAAAGTATGACGCTAGTACCCCGACTACAGACATGGTGCACCATATTTTAAATAAGGCGAACATATTGTGGCAATGGAGGGGCACAAGAAAAGTGGCACTGCACTAGGTGCAACACCACTTTTTATAAATCTGCCCCATAGAGAGGTGGGCACAGAAAGTTGTATAAAGAACGGTGAAAGTATGAGAGAGAGGGCATTAGGGTGGTTGAATAGTAAGAGGTGCATTTAAGAGAGAGACGAAATAGACATGGGTGTGGCATAGAGAGTGAAAGAGAGAGGTAAGGTAGAAAGAGTGAGATGATGTAAGAAGAAAGAGATGGGACAGAAAGAGAAAAATATTTAGGTGGCACAGAGACACGAAACAAAGGTAGCCAGAGTGAGGGGTAGATAGACCAATGAGGCAGCGAGGTCATGGGTTTGCTGGTTGGTGAGGTGGAAAGTGGTGGTAAAATAAGACAGAGAAGTAGAAAGAGAAAGGTGTAGTAGAGAAACATGAGGTAAAGAGAAAGGTGAGACAGAAAGGCAACATAGAGGAAGCTGAGGTGAAGAGGGAGGTAGAGTGTCATTGAGGTAATAGGGGTAATGTTATGTAGGGAGCTTATGTAGAAAGAGAATAAGCTTATACTGCTGCTATTTTGTCAGAGGTTAAACTCTGAGTGCTTCTTTTATTTTGTAAAGAGTTAAGCTTGCAAAGCTCTTGAGTGTTGTACTATTTCTGTGAGTGAGGAAAGTTTGTGCTGTTACTGCGCCCTCTGTCTAACGTGCACTACAGCTGCCTGTTTCACTGCTGTTCTGTATGTGTGGAGGAGGTCACCACTGGGGCCCCACATGCTATTTTGTTCTTAGGTCCTGAGGACACGTGCACATTTGTTACCTGTGCTGTAACTATTCTGTGCACGCGAGGGATGGCTCTATTGCTTCTAACCCGGAATAGCCATTTAGGCCCATATTTATACTTTTTTAGCAAACTTACAAAATATAATAGTATTTTGTAAGTTTGCGCCGCTTTTGCGTCAAAAAATGATGCAAATGCGGTGCTAAAAAAGTATAAATATGGACCTTAGTCTATCCGGCATTTCCCCTAAGCGCTGGGGCCACTGGAGACTGTTTTTAAACGTTGATAACCGCGGCCTCTGCCACCATTTCCAAAGGGGTTATGGCTATAGCCGTAGCGGGCAAAACAGATTAACACAGGGAGCAGTGGCATAACGCAAAATGATGCCCCCCCGGCAGAATGCAGTGAGGGACCCTAGCGTTTCAAAGAACACACAAATATTCATTGGTCTTGGGCTCAATGGGCCCCCTTGAAGGGTGGGGTTCCCCTCTACCAGTACTTAAGTTGTAAATAAAAATGTGCCGGTGCCCAAAGTCCTCCTCTTAAACATGCGGCTGCTTCAATTAAATGTGCAAACACGGAATACTGAGGCAGCATAATCCTGAAGCCATCTCGGGCCTCTTCAATGCATTGACAGCCACTCCCTGTCCCCTTCAGCTCACTCTTTCTGCTTTCTCCGATTGTGACGCTTTTTCATTTTTCTCTTCCTCCATCTTTCTCATAGGTGTCTTTTGCTTGCAGTAAATGCTTGAGGCAGAAAAATAAGTGCCGGCCCTCAAAAATAAATGCTGGTGCTCCACACCGGAATCAACAAGCACAAATCAAGCACTGCCCTCTACCCTGCAAAGGCCTGCTGGGGAAATCAGAGTGGCTTTCCCGAGTGTTTAACTATTTCTTATTCCATGCCATTGCACACATTTTGCAAGGCATGCAGTGGCATGACTTAGAGGGTGAGGGAGCACCACACAAAACAAGGAAACCTGCCACCTCCCCACCGCACCTGCATGACAGGAGAAGCAAGGGCCTCCGTTTTGCACCTGACAGGAAGAGAAAGATACACACAGTTTAAAGATAGAAACAGGAAGGAAGTGGGGACTGAGTTAAACATTTTAGGGGGTGCTGCTTTGAGTACTTAGTCAGGCCTTGCTGTTAAAGCCTGCTTTGTACCTTTTCTCTTTGTGAGATAAACTTCCACAGCTTTTACACATACTGCAGCCGTGGTGCGTGCCAGTAAAGCTTGGTAAAAAATTCATCATCACACAAAAGCCATAACGATTGCCATTGTCAATGAAAAGTGTTTGAATTTCATCACTTAAAAAAAATGCATAAACTTGACCTTCTGGTTCCATCACCAATCTGTCAGTCCTGGATAAGATGTTAGAGTAGAGTGTGGTCACATCTCCAGGTATATTGGGATATACCTCCTCATGCCCACCTATCCATCCGCTAGCAAGTCTCTATCCTGTTGGGTCTCACACCTGGCAGTCATTAGAAACTAAGGGGCATATTTAAGAGCCCCTAATGCCATTCTAACGCCACATTAGTGTCATTTTTTACGTTAATGTGGACTCGTAATACGGCTGGTGGTAAATCCGTAACTTTTCCGTCACTTTTGGGACGGATTAACACCTCCTCCAAAGTTAGAATAACCCCCATTGTCTGTAAAAACCCTTAAGAGAACTCATATCAGTGATGCAGTCTCCATGACATCTGTCTTTCCTGTGAGAAGCTGGCCTGGTTTGTAGTGGGTAAAGAGGTACTTACACCTTATACCAGGTCTAGTGATCCACCTTAGTGAAATGTAGGCAGTGTCTAGCAGCTTAGGCTCTCTAGAAGTAGCTGTAGCAGAGCAGCCAAGGCTGAACTAAGAGACATGCAAAGCTGTTGCAATACAACTGTAGTCACACAGTACTTACACACATGAAAGACAATACTGAGTGTTACCAAAAATAAAGGTACTTTATTTTAGTGACACAGGGCCAAAAAATATCTTAGAGGCAATACTCCCTTTGGAGGTAAGTATTATATGCAAGATATACAATAGTAACCAAAATCAGGGAAGTAAACAGTCATAAACTAGTGCAAACAGTGAAAAAACACAATAGGTTGCAATGGGCCTAGGGGCAACACAAACCATGTACTAAAATAGTGGAATGCGAATGACGGTTCCCCCCTAGGCAAGTGTAGTGTGTAGAGGGGCACTGGGAGTGTAAGAAAACACCAAAGGTAAGTAAAATACCCCACCACAGAGCGCAGGAAAACAGGAGTAAAGTACAGCAAGTTTCCTCAGGACACACTAGAAGTTGTGGTAAAGGATTATGCAAAAACCAAGCAAGACTGCAAGACACCATCAATGGATTCCTGGACCTGAATGCCTGTGGAGAGATGAGACCAAGTCCAGAAGTCGATGAAGAGTCCAGGAAGAACAGGAGCTGCTTGTAACCCGGATGAAGATGCAAGACTGGATTCTCCAGTTGGAAGAAAAAGTCAGAAATGCACCAAAGAAGACAGCTGCAGGTCCCTGTTTAGTGTAAGAGATGTCCCACGTCGAGTCGTTGGATGCAGGCTGGTTTTCGTCATTGTATTCCGCCAACAAGCCTTGGCTCACACAAATGTCACGGTTGGTGGGAAAAGGTGCTACCTGGGCCCACGAGGGACCTGGGGGTCTCAACTCAGACTGAGGATCCAGAGGGGGCTCTCAGTACTTCAGAGAGCCCTTAGAAGACCAAGCAGCACCCACAGGAGTCCCAAGACATGTGGACAAAAGAGTTGCAAAATGCAGTCATTGCAGCACTACACAAAAGGATCCCATGCCGCCGGAGAACAACTCAGGGAGCTGAGCATCGCAGGATAGAGTGCTGGGGACCTGGGCTACGCTGTGTACAAAGGATTTCTGGAAGAAGTGTACAGAAGCCCAAGGAGCTGCAGAAGACGTGGTGCACAGGCGTACTGTCTGGCACAGGAAGGCAAGCTCTTACCTCCACCAAATTTGGACAGCTGTACCTTTAGGCAGTCAGGGTCACTTTGGTCCACCAACTGTGTTCCAAGGATCATGCTCATCGAGATGAGAGGGGACCCAGGGTACTCGTTGTCGCTGCAGAAGGGTGCCTGCTGAAGCAGGGAAGTGACTCTGTCACTCCACAGGAGATTCCTTCGGTCCTTCTGGTGTAGAAAGAAGACAGGCAGTCCTCAGAGCGTGCACAACCTAGAAACTGTTGCAGTTGCTGTCAGGAGCTGAAGTTACAGAGTTGCAGTAGCCTTCTTGGATACTTTGTTGCAGTTACAGTGTTCCTGGAGCAGTCTGCTGTTGATCCGTCGGTCAGAAGCTGAAGCAGAGGATGCAGAGGAGTCCTGGTGGAGTCTTGCAAACCGAATCTGAGGAAACATCCACAGGAGAGAGCCGAAATAGCCCCCAGAGGGGGATTGTTCACCTAACCAGGTATGGACCTATCAGGTGGGGTCTCTGACGTCACCTGCTGCCACTGGCCACTCAGATGCTCCCAGAGGTGCCTGAGCATCCTGAAAACAAGATGGCAGAACCCAGGGATAATCTGGAGGAGCTCTGGGCACCACCCCTGGGGTGGTGATGGGCAGGGGAGTAGTCACTCCCCTTTCCTTTGTCCAGTTTCGTGCCAGAGCAGGGACTGGGGGTCCCAGAACTGGTGTAGACTGGATTATGCAAGGAGGGTACCATCTGTGCCCTTCAAAGCACTTCCAGAGGCTCTGGTAGGAAACCCCTCCAATGCCTGTAACACCTATTTCCAAAGGGAGAGGGTGTAACACCCCTCTCCTAAAGGAAATGCATTGTTCTGCCTTCCTGGGATTGAGCTGCTCAGGCCCCAGGAGGGCACAAGCCTGTCTGTGAGGTGGCAGCAGCTGGGGCTGCAGTGAAAACCTCAAAAAAACGGTATGGCAGTACTGGGGGTCCATGGTGGAGCCCCCAGGGTGCATGGAATTGGCCCCCAATACAAGAAACAGATTGGGGGTACAATTTCTCAATCTTAGACACCTTACATGGCCATATGGGGGCTTACCATTGTGAAGCTACATATATGTTTTGACATATATGTAGTGTGCGCATGTAATGGTATCCCCGCACTCACGAAGTCTGGGGAATTGGCCTTCGACAGCTTGGGGGCACCTTTGCTAGTGCAAGGGTGCCCTCACGCTTAGTAACTTTGCACCCCAATGCCCTGGGTACTTAGGAACCACATACTGGGGACTTATAAGTGGGGTCCAGTATGACAATTTGAAGTAGAATACTGGGTTACCAGTATGTAAGTACAAATTTTGGAATCAGAGAGAGCATAAGCACTGGAGTTCTGGTTAGCAGGACTCCAGTGACACTGTTAAGCATACTGACAAAACAGTAAAACATACTGACATGTAGGTCACAAACTATGAGCACTGGGGTCCTGGCTAGCAGGATCCCAGTGAGACAGTAAAAACACACTGACAAACACTTACAAGCAGGCCAAAAATGGGGGTAACCATGCTAGAAAGAGGCTATTTTCTCACATTTCCAAATGGTGTGTTTCTGTAGTTTTTCATTCAACATAGTATTACAGTGCATTCTGTGAAAAGAGTTGACTGCAGGTGTCTGTGATAGTTTAGGTTGTGGGTGGGTGTTCATAGGGGCAGGAGAGCTTAGGCTGAAGGCAGTGCGAATTTCTCACAGTGCCTATCAGCGGTTTTCAATGTCAGACTTCTTGCACATCCAGTCATTGACCTCTCTGCAGAGAGATGTCACATATATGTTTTTGTGTTTTTATAGGAAAGTGTGTATTGCATGTTTGGGGGTTGGGTAGAAGGTAAACAGATGTACCTTCAGAAGGAGCGAGTGAGAAGACAGTACTGAAGAGAAAAGGCTTGTCGTGTGAGATGAGCCGTGACTAACAGAGTAAGAGACTGCAGAGGAAAGTAGTATGAAGTGAACAAGAGTGATTGAGACACACTGAAGACCACTACCCTTCAACAGACCTCGGTAATGTTTGAATTACAGCCTCAGATATTCAGAATGGAAACATGTTCAATTCTAAGTATGAGCAACAAAATCTGCATCCCTTCACAAAACTCACCTTTCCCAGAATGTGGTGTTGCTGATACACAACCCCCTCTTTCACCAGACTGTCCATGGTGCTCCCCGGCCAGCACACAGCTCCTCCTCTGCAGAGGGAACGGGAGAGGCTCTGAGTCCCCCCAAGCATAAAGTCAGGGTGTCCTCTCCTCAGCAGGAGCTGGGAGCTGCAGTGAAGCTGCCGTTTAAGTTCCCCTCAGCAGGGAGTTCCAGTGTTCTCGCTCACCCACAGGTCAACATTGTTCTTCAGCACACCGGATGCTGCGTCTTACACTTCCCCTTCTCGCCAACTTCCCCCTTTCGGGCGGCCTGCATTGAGGTGGTGGTTTAAATATGGAATCGAAAGTCCTGTGGCGACAGGTCACAGTTCTGCTTGAAGGAGGTGACCGCTGGACTGATGCCTGGGTTGTCGGCCTGAATGTGTTCCACAGGGCCCAAAGCCGCTGAAAGATCTACTGCACCCCGTTTCCCCTCCTTGCTCCCATTGGTACCCTCCCATCAGACTGCACCAACACAGAAGTACAACGGAAGCCGCAGACCGTACCAACACAAAGGAGGTGAAGAGTACCCTTCATTATACTTTCTAGATGGTTTTATGTCACCACGGATGCCGTGCTCCAGCCCAGTGCTTTTCTTTGACAAATCATTGTTTTCACGTGTAAACTGGAGTGAATGCAAGTAATTGTTTACATGAGTGCACTACACTTATCACAGTAATCAAGGATACCCAATAACATTGGAAAAAGGCAGCTGTCGAACTGCATTAAAAAAAGTATGGGGGCTGTGATGCTGCATGCAGTGGGGGCGGGCTCAGTGAGCGTAGGGTAGGGGTCACATGTGTGGCTATAAAAAAATAAAATAGTCTGTAATTGTTTTGGTCTTTCACCCTCAGGTAGCTACATATAACATAACATGCAGCTTGAATGAAAAATATATTTAAAAATGTGTTACTCATTGGGATGTGCACTATAGTACATCATGAAACCTCTATTAGTTAATGCACTGCAGAGGTCTGTGTGTAACCAGAGAGCCACAGAATTAAATCTTGCTTGGTGCAGTGGATAAAAGTGAAGTTTATTTTTAGTTTTATGAGGTCACAGCCTGTGACAGAATACACTGTGAATAGGTAATTCATTATGTTAAACGTATACTACTGTCTCCTCAACACCTCCAGGTGTAGTAAGCACAATATAAATACAGTTACAATTAACAGCACGCACTTCACAGCCCAGTTGCTAACTCTTTGCACTACCACTCAAAAAGAATAAATCTCTGTCATCACAAAGCTTCGAGTGATTAGGTCAATTAAAGCCAGTACGGGCTCCCAAGGATCCTGTACTTTTGCAGATTAACTCATAGTGCACATTTCTTTCAGGCAAGCAGGCACCCTGGCAGGAAGTTGTGTTGAGCTGTCTGCCTGGCTTCGGTGTCACCATACAAGAGGCTCACTGAATGACAATTCAACAGAGACATTTATTCTGTTGGAATTAACCGTGCCTGGACGGTTGTCCTTTTATAAAAAGCAGTGGAACGGTGTTTCATAAATCATAAAAGTATGGGCATGTCGTGTCCCTCCGATCCCACTTTGATCACTGGGCGAGGGGCATAGCTTAATCAGTGACTTCGGGGGGTTGGGGGTGAATCTCAAATGTCCCAACTGAAAAAACAGCGAGCTGCTGGATGGAGGGTTGAGTGGACTAAGGTTTGAAATGGACTGTTCCATAAAGAACAGGATCAGTACCGATATTCATAAGTTATGGATCAAATCTGTTTATTGATTTATACATATCAACATAGAAGTACAACACATCGTAGTGTAATAAACACAATGCAGCCCCTCTTATTCAAAAGCTCTCAATTGGCCCCCATGAAACCATCCCCTGTATGGCCATATCAAAAGGGACCCCCCATCGGTCCCTTCCTTGCCAGCCAAAGGACAGTTGGGCCCAGCACAAAGGTCTATTGTGTTGAAAAGCGAACCTCATACATTGTAATACATAACATATAAATAACAAATAAAACATTAACAGTGCTTCCCTTGAAGGATTCCGTCCTTTCATCTCTCCGTTCCCCCGCCCGCCCCCCGCATGGCCCCCATTCTCCGCAGGATCCCGCCAGATAGGCACACACCCAAGGGTTCAGGTCAGCCCCAGTACTCACAGATAAGCAGGGCATGTTAACTCAGTAAATTCTGTGGATAAAATCTGAAGGAACTGCCTCCTCAAGGTGGTCAAGTCACCCATCCGCTGCTGAGAGGCCAGAGTAAGCTTCTCCATCGCCAGAATAAACCACAGTTTCTGCAGCCAAGACACATATGTCGGTACTCTGTCTGTGCCCCACAAGGCTAGGATCAGTTGCAGCTCCGCATTAAGGGCCAAGGCCATCTTCCGCCCTTTCAGCAATCTCAGAGGAAAGGTGAGGGGATTAGGCAGACCCAGCAGGATATACGATGGAAATCTAGGAATCGTAGTATCAAACGCTGTATCAACACCGTCCATAATACTCTTCCAAAATCTATGGAGCGTGGGGCAATGCCACAATAGATGCACAAGTGTACCCCTCCCCCCACAGCCCCTCCAACAGAGGTTAGATCTAGTGGGGTCCCACGTGTGCATCCTTGCTGGGGTGTAGTACCAGTTGGAGGTCACCTTATATGCTGTCTCCGTCCCTGCCGTATTATAGGCCGTATGATGTATTCTATAAAAGATACTGTCCCACTCTTCGTCAGAAAGCTCCCTTTCCAGCTCCTCCTCCCATCTCAACTGTCCCTTAGATTTAGGCGGGCGCCCCTCACCCTGCAAAAGCCTGTAAAGCTCTGAAATTACTCGTTTATCATCCTTCTTCATCAGAAGCCATTTCTCAAACGGTGTTAACGGCCTCTCTATTAATGCCCTATTAGCCGGCAACAGGGCCCAGTGCCGGATCTGATAGTACATCATCCTATCCGCCTCTGTCAAGCCATATGTCTCTCTCATCTGATCGAAGGGAATCACCCCCTGCTCATCAAAAATGCTCCCCACCCTCTTACAGGCTCCCTCATGCCAACGTCGCAAACCCTCCACGTGTAGCCCCGGTTCAAAGTCAGTATTCGCACCTATGGGGGTCATCGGAGACGGAAACGTCGTCAACCCCAACCGGCCCGCCATCGCATCCCATATGCGTAACGTCGCTTTCGTAATCGGGGAAGAGTAGAGTCTCCCCGCCCTGTACCGACGCCGGAGCCAGGGCTCCTTCCATATATGAGAGCCCGCCACCGCCTGGTCCATAAAGCACCAATGTTTCTCAGTAAGTGGGCGACTCCACTCTAAAAGGAAGCGCAACTGTGTCGCCTGATAATATCGCAAAAGGCAGGGAACCGCCAGCCCCCTCCCCCTTAGAGCGATACAGGACCCGTCGCGAGAGACGCGGCGGACGACCCTCCCAGACAAATCTCATAACCGCCGTTTGAAGAGTCACTATCGTCCGGGCGGTGGGGTCAGAGGAAGCACCTGGAACACATACAGTATACGCGGCAAGACTGTCATCTTTACCGCCGCCACTCTACCCAGCCAGGACAGCTTGAGTCTCCCCCAGGCCTCCAGTTCTCGCTTCACTTCACAAACTAACTTCGTATAGTTCAAGCTCGCCGTCTTTGCAGCAGAAGGCGCCAGACCAACCCCTAAGTAGGAAAGCCGCGAGGACGACCAGAGAAAGGGGTATTGGGCCCTCAGAACCTCCTCATGCTCCGGGCTTAGGAATCGACTAAGGACCTGGGACTTCTGCATATTCACCCGGAATCCTGAGACCCGGCCAAACTCATCAACTATCTCCATAAGCGCAGGCAGCGATATCCCGGGCTCCGCCAAGGTGAGGATCACATCATCTGCATATAAGGTAATGAGATGGTGATCGCCTCCGAACTTCATGCCAGAGACTGAAGAGCTATCTTGCAGGCGCTGCGCCAGGGGCTCCATGTATAGCGCAAACAAGAGAGGAGAGAGCGGGCACCCCTGTCTTGTCCCTCGCCTAATTGGAAACGGCAAGGAGAGCGTACCATTGACTCAGACCGCAGCCCTGGGGGACTGGTAAATACAACAAATCCACGTGATAAAGCCTGGGCCCAGTCCAAACCACTCCAACACTCTAAAAAGATGCGGCCAATGAACCCTATCAAATGCCTTCTCCACATCAATAGAGAGGAAGAGTGCCTCCCGGCGAGAACTATCCGTTTTATCTAGCAAATGAAGCAGCCGCTTCGTATTATCACTGCACTGGCGGTGCGGTATGAAACCCGCCTGATCCAGGTCCACAAGATCCGGCATATAGAAATTAAGGCGATGGGCAAGTATGCCTGTAAAGAGTTTAGCATCTATATTCAGGAGCAAAATCGGCCTATATGAAGCGCACTGCTCTGGGTCCTTCCCTGGCTTATGTATAACTGCAATGGTAGCATCGAGCATACTGGGCGTTAGGGCTCCCGACGCCCGGAAAACATTAAAGAGCCGCACTAAAAGCGGCACGAGTTCTGCACAGAAGGTCTTGTAAAAGAGTGCCGTAAAACAATCGGGCCAGGGGACTTCCCCACCTTTAGGCATGAGATCGCCGAAATGACCTCTTCCGCCCTTACCGGCTGGTCCAATAAAGACGCCTCCCGCTCCCCAAGAGGGGTAATTGCTATGCCGTCCAGAAATTTATCTAGAGCCACATCGCTCTGATCATCTGCCATATACAGCCCCCGGTGAAACTCCGCAAACGCCTCTGCAATCCGATCACTCATTCTCGCTTCCGTTCCGGAAGGGAAACGGACCAATTTTATCGTCGACGCTGCACGCTGCGCTCGCAACCGGTGCGCCAAAAGCTTCCCACACCTATTGCTCCCAATATAGTATTTATGCTTAAGACGCGCTATCGCATACTCCGCCTTGTCCCAATCTAGCCGTTTCAGTTGTTGCCGCACCTTCTCCAGCTCCCTCCAGATTCTGGGTGCTCCAGTGGACTTATGGGAGCGCTCCAGTGCAGCCACCTTTTGCTTCAGCGCTGCCCTCTTCTCTCTCCTTGCTGTAGTAAAGGAAAAAGCCCCGAGTCTTATTCTGATAGCCAGAAGCCTCCCCTGTACCTCATGTATTTTTTCCACTACTTCCCCGGCAAAGGACCTAGAAAGCAATATCGCCACCCCGCATGTTTCGTGGAAGCTGAAAACCAAAA
The DNA here is from genome assembly GCF_031143425.1 of Pleurodeles waltl. Lineage (NCBI taxonomy): Eukaryota > Metazoa > Chordata > Amphibia > Caudata > Salamandridae > Pleurodeles > Pleurodeles waltl. Next base: position 601,155,597 of record NC_090446.1, read on the forward strand.
TTGTCTAGGGAACCACTGTGAGCGCATGCGATGTATATCCTTATGCAGTAAGTGTGTCTCCTGTAACAAACAGATATGGCTCCCAGACCTCTCAAGGCCTGATAAGATCGCCAGCCTCTTAGTCGGACTGTTAAGCCCGCGGACATTTAAGCTTATGCACTTAATAGTCATGCAATAGGAAGGGAAGAGCACTCAGAAAAGGAGGAGCCCCGCAGGGGAACCATAGCCCAGGACAGCCACTTAATGACCGGGATCTCAGGGAAGCACACCAACAGAAAACTATTACGCACAACAGGTGCTTACAACAAACAAGTCCTCTCACACACATCTCCATAGAGGCAAAGTCTCGACAGGGCTGTAGAACCTCCCAAGATCGTCAAGCCAAGTCCAACGACTCCGCCGCCTGGGCCCCTCCTAGACGGCCACAAGGCCTTAAGCAATGCGACCCACAGCAGTCCAACTCTCCTCGGCCGCCTCTCCCTTAAGCACTGGTCCCAGCGGCCATGGTGCTCAACGCCGACTGTCGCTCCGACATCTGTTCCAAAGCCGTAGGTCGCTGCTGCTTCCTCCGTCTCTCCTTCCGCCGCCAGCGCGGGCGATCTCTGTCAGCCAAGCCCACGTTCGCACCCGGATCCTGGCTGTCACCCTACAGGTGCAAAATCCGATTTGCCTCCGATAGTGACTTCACCTGTCGGAGCTGATCCTCCCATCGGAAGACAAGGCAGAACGGATCACCCCAAGAGTAAGACACATCATGTGCTCGCAGATGCTCTGTGATGGGCTTAAATTCTCGCCGCGAGAGGTCCTGGAATAGTTGGAGCGCATGCCCTCTGAAGTGGACCTGTGGAAGATTGCAAGCCCTCTGCAATATGCTTTCTTTGAGCCTGTAACTGTGAACACAGGCTAGAATATCTGGTGGACGGTCTCCGGCCCCACCAGCACGGCCCACTTGATGAACTCTATCTAGCGTAATTTCCCGGGTCTCACCCAGTCCGAGTATCGAGCGAAACAGTGCCACCACAAAGTCTCCAATGCCCTCCTTCTCCGCCCCAGCCGGCACTCCTCTGATGTGAATATTATGCCTTCTTGAGCGATTCTCCAAGTCTTCCACCGCTATCTGCAGAAAGTCCTGCTGCTCCCTAAGACGGACAAACTCCTGTTGCAGATCCGCCACTTCCTCACCGCGGGATATCTCACCATCCTCCATCTGTGCAATCCGCTCTCCCAAGGACGTAACCTCCTCTCTCAGCTCCTTCATCTCCTGAGAGATGTCCCTGTGGAGTTCCTGTATATCGCTCCGGAGTGAGTCGAACAGGAAGGTAAGAAAGCCCTTCGGAACGGGGGCCCCCTCCTCCTCCTCCATCTCCCCGCGTATCTCTGGGGACTTCGTCACTGGCGGCCCTTCAGCAGCTCCACCCGGCACCAGTTGTGCTCCAGCCAGCATTTCTCTAACTGACCGCTCCCGTTTAGACTTGGAGGCCGCCATCACTCCTGCTTCACTGCTGCGACCACGCAATCACCCAGGCAGGGCCCCCTCGCGGTGTCTTCAGGGGACCAGGCCTCACCAGGCCTCGTACCTCACCAGCCAACGCTTCCCTTTCGCTCCTGGACTCTGAATGGTCACACGCCACCCAGCTATTTCATAGCACCTGTTGGGGCCACCGCGGGCCGATCGCACCACCGATCAGCAGCCCAGCGCTGTTGCGCCTCCCCAGGCCTCCTCTCTCCAGAGCCGGGGTACCGCAGGAGCACCCTGGCTCGTCCGCCACCTTGCCTGGGGCCTTCGTCCGCCCAGAGGGCCAAGCAAAGCGGGCACATCAGCCCCGGATGGCCACTGGCGCACTACTCTGCGCCGGGCCCCCGTCGCAGCTCTCTGTGCGATTTCACCCCAGCCCCACCTGGGGCTCCTGCCGCAACTGCACCCGCGGCTGTAGGGCTGCCGGGCTCCGGGCCCCCCATGCGGCCCGGTCCTCGGCAAGCCGCGCTCACTGGCTCCCAGCGCGGGCCCAGGCCTTGCGTCTCCGCGTCTCCACCTCTCGCCGCGCGTCTCCGCGTCTCCACCTCTCGCCGCGGTGGGCGTCTCCGAGCCCCCCGAGGCGCCTCTGCTCTTCGGAGCCTGCCGCTATCTCCAGGCCCCCCCGGGACATCAATCTCCGGGGTCGCAAGGCTGCTTTCTGGGGCCCGGGCGACGGAGTTCGGACGAACGCGTCCACTCATGCCACCATCTTGGCCACCCCGATATTCATAAGTTAGCCTCTGTCTAGTGTCACAGTGGGCGATAAATGATAGGTGTGAATGCTACAAAGAGTGATTGCCACTGTTTAAACTAATTGTGAGCATTCTTCCTATCACCTTTTGAGTGTTTGATCTCCAGTGGTATGTCTGGAAACTTGGGACTAGTCCAGCCTTCCAAGCCAACTACTGCCAACATTTGTGAATCTCAGAAAGTATTATATTTTCTCTCTTTCAAGAATGCCACTAAGGGTGCAGGTTTACTACTTTTTATTAAACCAGGCAGTTTATGTTGAAGATCCCAGTACAAACAAGTATTTGCAATGCAATGGGTCTTGCGTTTGCTCGAGTTAGAGATATTAGCGTTGGAAATTCCTAACTGAACTTTTCTTGCTGCAAAATAAAAAGTAAAACAGTTGACATAAGTGAGCCGATTCAAAGCGCCTCAGCCACCATGAACGTGTGCGCAAAGGAGAGACACAAAAGGAAAAAGGAGTTCGCTCACAGACAAAGTTATAGGCAAAAGTGCAAGTATCCACGTAACAGGGTCGATGGCAAAGGCGGTAACAAAACCGCCCCAAGGAGGAAAAAACGTAAAGCATTTACCAATAACAAAGGAGTTTTGAAAGGCAAGCCCATAAACAAGTAATAGTGATGGGCGTGCAATGGGCGTGTTAAAAACCCAGCTACAAACCAACACATCAGAAAAGCAGGGCTTGCGCACTGCTATGCTTGACCTAAAAATGAACAAGTTAAAATTTCTTAGTTAAACGAGAATGATTAGAAACACAGACAGAGCAAACCTGACTCAGGGACCCTAGCTCCAACTACCAAACCAAGAATGCATTTGAGGGGTGCCACATTTCAAACAGCCCAGCTAAAGCTATGCTCCTGCCTGTCCCGCCTGGTAGTTCTCTCTGGGAACTCATGCTTTCGGTCACATACAACAGGATGACCCGGAGTCCATGCCCTAGGATCACTTATTTTAAATGTATAGTCAATGCATTCTTCTTCATCTCTGCTACAAGAAACCTTCATGGTATAGCTGTCAAATCGGTACATGTGGACAGAGCTACATGTTTCTAGCCCTCACCTTTTACAAGTCATTTTATCAAGTGATTGATGCCCCCAAGTACTAAGCCTAAGTCTCAAATGGAGGATGTGCAAGCAGATTAGAAGGGTGAGCTGAGCCAGAGCTGAGCCATGGGTCTTACTATCTCTAAGACATTGTGCACAATCTAAGCAATGAAATTGTTTGGCATGGATATCATGCAACAAACGTAATGACACAATATTATAAAAACCTTTTCAAAATAAATTAAAAATAATTGTATTTCTTAAACATGCAAAAGCATTTTACCTTAGTACATCAGATTATATCACTGCAAAGACAGACATTTTTAAATAAATAGTGGTCGTTTTGAAAAAAAGAACTCAGAAACATTTATGGCTCACCCCTTCACCCCCACGACAATAATCATGTAAACTCTAAACATAGCCTAGATTATTATAAACAGAAAAACATTACCGTCTATTAAATCAAATATATACAGGTGCTTGTACATCGCACATCCTGAACTCGTATATTTATAAGTGCCCTCATATGTGATAATAAAAAAAAGAGAGGTTCTGTGAAATAAAATGTTTCTAGAAAGATTCATTGTTCACACCAAATGCCATTAGTGAAAGTAAGAGGCAAGTCACTAGTCATTTGAAACCAAAGCATGGCCTAGATTCTTGTTGGTGAGGGAGCAACATTAGATTCCAGTAAATCAAACACAAGAGGTGCTTGTACAGCGTACACATCGAACTCAGGTATTTAAAAGTTGGCTTATATGTGATAATAAAGAAAAAGGAGGCTTTGTGAAATAAAATATTTTCGCAGGATTACACAATTTGGACTAGCTAGGAAGCCAATATTGATTCCATGTTATTTGGTTTCCTATTTTGATTCAGCCTCTAGATATGAATCGCTCTCTCTTTTGTTTACATCAACGGCCACTATTTTGTCTTTCATTCTTAGCTGACAATGAGAAAATCTGACGCAGAGATAGCACACTTAGGGCTCCCAGACCCAACTATCAAGCTAAGAATACATTCAGCCTTCAGCCTCATTCATCTATATGGCGATAGAACTCCTCTGTGACTTGCAATATCCTTATAACATATGGCACGGGGTACTTTATCCCTTATATAATTCATTGCCGCCTCTAAGGTTACAGGCCTTAAAGGTTTGGACAGCAGACCAGTTGCACAAATCTTATAGGTGGCAATGGTGATTATCACTCAAAAGTAAGATGTAAATATATATTTCAAAATCTAATATTTTTGTTAAAAAAATAATAGATACTCATTTCATAAAAATAAGCACAGTCCATAATCAAATGAAAGTTTTCAATTTTGGAAAAAGAAATACCTCCCACTGCCCTCCACCCCCTAAAAAACCGACTTTAATGAAAACAAAAATGAAATATTTTCCTTTACAGCCTTACTTTTCACTAGTCACAATTTGTCATTTTTTCAATGTATTGCTACTATAGCCATGCTTGAAAAGATTGTGCCTTGAACACCTGCGCATTTCCAATCTCATGTCAAGTCACAGTATGCCAAGAACTACTACATTTATCATGTTAACGTCAGCATCAAACAAGGGGTGAATACCAAGACAATAAAATATCCTCAGTTAGGATGACTTACTACCATTACCCCACTGCCACCTCAGCTGAAGACACACTTAAAAAACTCAGCAGTATTCACCACACAAAATTGAATTCTATTTTGTAAGTTTGTGCCGCATTTGCGTCAAAAAATGAGTGTTCTCTGTGAACAAGGCTACGGCTGAAACGCGTTGGGAGGAAGTATCTGTGTGACAGTAAACTTTTTACCTTCACTGGAACTGTCCTGACCTTTCTTGTGTTACAAGAATTTGTTTGATGTAATTAATGGTTTTCCCGAAACCATGGTCAGACCGCCACTTTTTTGAGACGCAGTATTTCGGGACTTGCCTGGTGGACATATACATATGTATATATATATATATATATATATATATATATATATATATATATATATATATACACACAACTATAACTACCTAGTGGTGGCCGCCATACTAGGTAATGTGTGTATATATATATATATATATATATATATACACACCCACACATGTACATTACCTTGTGGCGTGGCCATATGTGTGTTTGTATATACACACACATATGGCCACACCACTAGGTAATGTATATGTATAATGTATATGTATATGTGTGTATATATATATATAAATATATATATATAAATAAATATTGTAAGGAAATGCCTCCTTGGCATGGTTGCCCCCTGACTTTTTGCCTTTGCTGATGCTATGTTTACAATTGAAAGTGTGCTGAGGCTTGCTAACCAGGCCCCAGCACCAGTGTTCTTTCCCTAACCTGTACTTTTGTATCCACAATTGGCAGACCCTGGCATCCAGATAAGTCCCTTGTAACTGGTACTTCTAGTACCAAGGGCCCTGATGCCAAGGAAGGTCTCTAAGGGCTGCAGCATGTCTTATGCCACCCTGGAGACCTCTCACTCAGCACAGACACACTGCTTGCCAGCTTGTGTGTGCTAGTGAGGACAAAACGAGTAAGTCGACATGGCACTCCCCTCAGGGTGCCATGCCAGCCTCTCACTGCCTATGCAGTATAGGTAAGACACCCCTCTAGCAGGCCTTACAGCCCTAAGGCAGGGTGCACTATACCATAGGTGAGGGTACCAGTGCATGAGCATGGTACCCCTACAGTGTCTAAACAAAACCTTAGACATTGTAAGTACAGGGTAGCCATAAGAGTATATGGTCTGGGAGTCTGTCAAACACGAACTCCACAGCACCATAATGGCTACACTGAAAACTGGGAAGTTTGGTATCAAACTTCTCAGCACAATAAATGCACACTGATGCCAGTGTACATTTTATTGTAAAATACACCACAGAGGGCACCTTAGAGGTGCCCCCTGAAACGTAACCGACTATCTGTGTAGGCTGACTAGTTTTAGCAGCCTGCCACAAACCGAGACATGTTGCTGGCCCCATGGGGAGAGTGCCTTTGTCACTCTGAGGCCAGTAACAAAGCCTGCACTGGGTGGAGATGCTAACACCTCTCCCAGGCAGGAATTGTCACACCTGGCGGTGAGCCTCAAAGGCTCACCTCCTTTGTGCCAACCCAGCAGGACACTCCAGCTAGTGGAGTTGCCCGCCCCCTCCGGCCAGGCCCCACTTTTGGCGGCAAGGCCGGAGAAAATAATGAGAATAACAAGGAGGAGTCACTGGCCAGTCAGGACAGCCCCTAAGGTGTCCTGAGCTGAGGTGACTCTAACTTTTAGAAATCCTCCATCTTGCAGATGGAGGATTCCCCCAATAGGGTTAGGATTGTGACCCCCTCCCCTTGGGAGGAGGCACAAAGAGGGTGTACCCACCCTCAGGGCTAGTAGCCATTGGCTACTAACCCCCCAGACCTAAACACGCCCTTAAATTTAGTATTTAAGGGCTACCCTGAACCCTAGAAGATTAGATTCCTGCAACTACAAGAAGAAGGACTGCCTAGCTGAAAACCCCTGCAGCGGAAGACCAGAAGACGACAACTGCCTTGGCTCCAGAAACTCACCGGCCTGTCTCCTGCCTTCCAAAGATCCTGCTCCAGCGACCTCGACATCCTCTGAGGACTGCCCCTGCTTCGAAAAGACAAGAAACTCCCGAGGACAGCGGACCTGCTCCAAGAAAAGCTGCAACTTTGTTTCCAGCAGCTCCAAAGAACCCTGCAAGCTCCCCGCAAGAAGCGTGAGACTTGCAACACTGCACCCGGCGACCCCGACTCGGCTGGTGGCGATCCAACACCTCAGGAGGGACCCCAGGACTACTCTGATACTGTGAGTACCAAAACCTGTCCCCCCTGAGCCCCCACAGCGCCGCCTGCAGAGGGAATCCCGAGGCTTCCCCTGACCGCGACTCTTTGAACCTAAAGTCCCGACGCCTGGGAGAGACCCTGCACCCGCAGCCCCCAGGACCTGAAGGACCGGACTTTCACTGGAGGAGTGACCCCCAGGAGTCCCTCTCCCTCGCCCAAGTGGAGGTTTCCCCGAGGAATCCCCCCCTTGCCTGCCTGCAGCGCTGAAGAGATCCCGAGATCTCTCATAGACTAACATTGAAAACCCGACGCTTGTTTCTACACTGCACCCGGCCGCCCCCGCGCAGCTGAGGGTGAAATTTCTGTGTGGGCTTGTGTCCCCCCCGGTGCCCTACAAAACCCCCCTGGCCTGCCCTCCGAAGACGCGGGTACTTACCTGCAAGCAGACCGGAACCGGGGCACCCCCTTCTCTCCATTCTAGCCTATGTGTTTTGGGCACCACTTTGAACTCTGCACCTGACCGGCCCTGAGCTGCTGGTGTGGTGACTTTGGGGTTGCTCTGAACCCCCAACGGTGGGCTACCTTGGACCAAGAACTGAACCCTGTAAGTGTCTTACTTACCTGGTAAAACTAACAAAAACTTACCTCCCCTAGGAACTGTGAAAATTGCACTGTGTCCACTTTTAAAACAGCTATTTGTGAATAACTTGAAAAGTATACATGCAATTTTGATGATTTGAAGTTCCTAAAGTACTTACCTGCAATACCTTTCGAATGAGATATTACATGTAGAATTTGAACCTGTGGTTCTTAAAATAAACTAAGAAAAGATATTTTTCTATATAAAAACCTATTGGCTGGATTTGTCTCTGAGTGTGTGTACCTCATTTATTGTCTATGTGTATGTACAACAAATGCTTAACACTACTCCTTGGATAAGCCTACTGCTCGACCACACTACCACAAAATAGAGCATTAGTATTATCTCTTTTTACCACTATTTTACCTCTAAGGGGAACCCTTGGACTCTGTGCATGCTATTCCTTACTTTGAAATAGCACATACAGAGCCAACTTCCTACATTGGTGGATCAGCGGTGGGGTACAAGACTTTGCATTTGCTGGACTACTCAGCCAATACCTGATCACACGACAAATTCCAAAATTGTCATTAGAAATTGATTTTTGCAATTTGAAAAGTTTTCTAAATTCTTAAAAGACCTGCTAGGGCCTTGTGTTAGATCCTGTTTAGCATTTCTTTTAGAGTTTAAAAGTTTGTAAAAGTTTGAATTAGATTCTAGAACCAGTTGTAGATTCTTAAAAAGTATTCCAACTTTTAGAAGCAAAATGTCTAGCACAGATGTGACTGTGGTGGAACTCGACACCACACCTTACCTCCATCTTAAGATGAGGGAGCTAAGGTCACTCTGTAAAATAAAGAAAATAACAATGGGCCCCAAACCTACCAAAATACAGCTCCAGGAGCTTTTGGCAGAGTTTGAAAAGGCCAACCCCTCTGAGGGTGGCAACTCAGAGGAAGAGGATAGTGACTTGGAGGACAATTCCCCCCTACCAGTCCTATCTAGGGAGAACAGGGTCCCTCAAACCCTGACTCCAAAAATAATAGTCAGAGATGCTGGTTCCCTCACAGGAGAGACCAACACCTCTGAAATCACTGAGGATAACCCCAGTGAAGAGGACATCCAGTTAGCCAGGATGGCCAAAAGATTGGCTTTGGAAAGACAGATCCTAGCCATAGAGAGGGAAAGACAAGAGATGGGCCTAGGACCCATCAATGGTGGCAGCAACATAAATAGGGTCAGAGATTCTCCTGACATGTTGAAAATCCCTAAAGGGATTGTAACTAAATATGAAGATGGTGATGACATCACCAAATGGTTCACAGCTTTTGAGAGGGCTTGTGTAACCAGAAAAGTGAACAGATCTCACTGGGGTGCTCTCCTTTGGGAAATGTTCACAGGAAAGTGTAGGGATAGACTCCTCACACTCTCTGGACAAGATGCAGAATCTTATGACCTCATGAAGGGTACCCTGATTGAGGGCTTTGGATTCTCCACTGAGGAGTACAGGATTAGGTTCAGGGGGGCTCAAAAATCCTCGAGCCAGACCTGGGTTGACTTTGTTGACTACTCAGTGAAAACACTAGATGGTTGGATTCAAGGCAGTGGTGTAAGTAATTATGATGGGCTGTACAATTTATTTGTGAAAGAACACCTGTTAAGTAATTGTTTCAATGATAAACTGCATCAGCATCTGGTAGACCTAGGACCAATTTCTCCCCAAGAATTGGGAAAGAAGGCGGACCATTGGGTCAAGACAAGGGTGTCCAAGACTTCAACAGGGGGTGACCAAAAGAAAGGGGTCACAAAGACTCCCCAGGGGAAGGGTGATGAGACAACCAAAACTAAAAATAGTAAAGAGTCTTCTACAGGCCCCCAAAAACCTGCACAGGAGGGTGGGCCCAGAGCCTCTTCACAAAACAATGGGTACAAGGGTAAAAACTTTGATCCCAAAAAGGCCTGGTGTCATAGCTGTAAACAGCATGGACACCAAACTGGAGACAAGGCCTGTCCCAAGAAAGGTTCCACTCCAAACTCCCATCCAGGTAACACTGGTATGGCTAGTCTCCAAGTGGGATCAACAGTGTGCCCAGAGCAAATCAGGGTCCACACCGAAGCTACTCTAGTTTCTGAGGGTGGGGTGGATTTAGCCACACTAGCTGTCTGGCCGCCTAACATGCAAAAATACAGACAGCAACTCTTAATTAATGGGACTAGAATAGAGGGCCTGAGGGATACAGGTGCCAGTGTCACCATGGTGACAGAGAAACTGGTTTCCCCTGGCCAATACCTGACTGGAAAAACTTACACAGTCACCAACGCTGACAATCAGAGAAAAGTACATCCCATGGCAATGGTTACTTTAGAATGGGGAGGGGTCAATGGCCTGAAACAGGTGGTGGTCTCCTCAAATATCCCAGTGGACTGTCTGCTTGGAAATGACCTGGAGTCCTCAGCATGGGCTGAGGTAGAACTAAAAACCCATGCAGCAATGCTGGGTATCCCTGAACTGGTGTGTGTGAAAACAAGAGCACAATGCAAGGCACAGGGTGAAAAAGTAGAGCTGGAGTCTGGAAAAATGGCCCAGCCTACCAAGAGAACAGGAAAGTCAGTTGGGAAACCAACTGCAACACAGCAAAAGAAAGGGAACCTCTCTTCTCAGGAAGAAGTTCTGCCCTCTGAGGGAACTGAGCCTTTGGAGCTTGAACCTTACCAGGTTGAGCTCTTAGGCCCAGGGGGACCCTCCAGGGAGGAGCTGTGTAAGGGACAAGAAACCTGTCCCTCTCTTGAAGGCCTTAGGCAGCAAGCTGCTGAAGAGTCCAAAGGCAAGAAAAATGGAACGCATAGGGTCTATTGGGAAGATGGACTCCTGTACACTGAGGCCAGAGACCCCAAACCTGGTGCCACTAGGAGAGTGGTAGTGCCTCAGCTGTTCAGAGAGTTCATCCTAACATTGGCCCATGACATTCCCCTTGCTGGACATTTGGGACAAACCAAGACGTGGGAGAGGTTAGTCAACCACTTCTACTGGCCCAATATGTCCAACATGGTTAAGGAGTTTTGCCTCTCCTGCCCCACCTGTCAAGCCAGTGGTAAGACAGGTGGGCATCCAAAGGCCCCCCTCATTCCACTTCCAGTGGTGGGGGTTCCCTTTGAAAGAGTGGGTGTGGACATAGTTGGTCCACTGGAACCTCCCACAGCCTCAGGAAATATGTATATCCTGGTAGTAGTGGATCATGCTACCAGGTATCCTGAAGCTATTCCCCTTAGGTCGACTACTGCCCCTGCAGTAGCCAAGGCCCTCATTGGTATCTTTACCAGAGTGGGTTTCCCTAAGGAGGTGGTGTCTGACAGAGGTACCAACTTCATGTCAGCATACCTAAAGCACATGTGGAATGAGTGTGGAGTGACTTATAAATTCACTACACCATACCATCCACAAACTAATGGCTTGGTTGAGAGATTCAACAAGACATTAAAAGGCATGATCATGGGGCTCCCAGAAAAGCTCAAAAGGAGATGGGATGTCCTCTTGCCATGTCTGCTTTTCGCTTACAGAGAGGTGCCACAGAAGGGAGTAGGATTCTCACCCTTTGAACTTCTGTTTGGTCATCCTGTAAGGGGACCACTTGCCCTTGTTAAAGAAGGCTGGGAGAGACCTCTCCATGAGCCTAAACAGGACATAGTGGACTATGTACTTGGCCTTCGCTCTAGAATGGCAGAGTACATGGAAAAGGCAACCAAAAACCTTGAGGCCAGCCAACAGCTCCAGAAGTTTTGGTATGACCAAAAGGCTGCACTGGTTGAGTTCCAACCAGGGCAGAAAGTCTGGGTTCTGGAGCCTGTGGCTCCCAGGGCACTCCAGGACAAATGGAGTGGCCCTTACCCAGTACTAGAGAGGAAGAGTCAGGTCACCTACTTGGTGGACCTGGGCACAAGCAGGAGCCCCAAGAGGGTGATCCATGTAAACCGCCTTAAGCTCTTCCACGACAGGGCTGATGTCAATCTGTTGATGGTAACAGATGAGGATCAGGAGGCAGAGAGTGAACCTCTCCCTGATCTTCTGTCATCAGACCCAAAAGATGGTACAGTAGATGGAGTGATCTACTCAGACACCCTCTCTGGCCAACAGCAAGCTGATTGTAGGAGAGTCCTACAACAGTTTCCTGAACTCTTCTCCTTAACCCCTGGTCAGACACACCTGTGTACCCATGATGTGGACACAGGAGACAGCATGCCTGTCAAGAACAAAATCTTTAGACAGTCTGACCATGTTAAGGAAAGCATCAAGGTGGAAGTCCACAAGATGCTGGAATTGGGAGTCATTGAGCGCTCTGACAGCCCCTGGGCTAGCCCAGTGGTCTTAGTCCCCAAACCTCACACCAAAGATGGAAAGAAAGAGATGAGGTTTTGTGTGGACTACAGAGGGCTCAATTCTGTCACCAAGACAGATGCCCATCCAATTCCAAGAGCTGATGAGCTCATTGATAAATTAGGTGCTGCCAAATTTCTAAGTACCTTTGACTTGACAGCAGGGTACTGGCAAATAAAAATGGCACCTGGAGCAAAAGAAAAGACAGCATTCTCCACACCTGATGGGCATTATCAGTTTACTGTTATGCCCTTTGGTTTAAAGAATGCCCCTGCCACCTTCCAAAGGTTGGTGAATCAAGTCCTTGCTGGCTTGGAGTCCTTTAGCACAGCTTATCTTGATGATATTGCTGTCTTTAGCTCCACCTGGCAGGATCACCTGGTCCACCTGAGGAAGGTTTTGAAGGCTCTGCAATCTGCAGGCCTCTCTATCAAGGCATCCAAATGCCAGATAGGGCAGGGAACTGTGGTTTACTTGGGACACCTTGTAGGTGGAGGCCAAGTTCAGCCACTCCAACCCAAGATCCAGACTATTCTGGACTGGGTAGCTCCAAAAACCCAGACTCAAGTCAGGGCATTCCTTGGCTTGACTGGGTATTACAGGAGGTTTGTGAAGGGATATGGATCCATTGTGACAGCCCTCACTGAACTCACCTCCAAGAAAATGCCCAAGAAAGTAAACTGGACTGTGGACTGCCAACAGGCCTTTGACACCCTGAAACAGGCAATGTGCTCAGCACCAGTTCTCAAAGCTCCAGATTATTCTAAGCAGTTCATTGTGCAGACTGATGCCTCTGAACATGGGATAGGGGCAGTTTTGTCCCAAACAAATGATGATGGCCTTGACCAGCCTGTTGCTTTCATTAGCAGGAGGTTACTCCCCAGGGAGCAGCGTTGGAGTGCCATTGAGAGGGAGGCCTTTGCTGTGGTTTGGTCCCTGAAGAAGCTGAGACCATACCTCTTTGGGACTCACTTCCTAGTTCAAACTGACCACAGACCTCTCAAATGGCTGATGCAAATGAAAGGTGAGAATCCTAAACTGTTGAGGTGGTCCATCTCCCTACAGGGAATGGACTTTATAGTGGAACACAGACCTGGGACTGCCCATGCCAATGCAGATGGCCTTTCCAGGTTCTTCCACTTAGAAAATGAAGACTCTCTTGGGAAAGGTTAGTCTCATCCTCTTTCGTTTGGGGGGGGGTTGTGTAAGGAAATGCCTCCTTGGCATGGTTGCCCCCTGACTTTTTGCCTTTGCTGATGCTATGTTTACAATTGAAAGTGTGCTGAGGCCTGCTAACCAGGCCCCAGCACCAGTGTTCTTTCCCTAACCTGTACTTTTGTATCCACAATTGGCAGACCCTGGCATCCAGATAAGTCCCTTGTAACTGGTACTTCTAGTACCAAGGGCCCTGATGCCAAGGAAGGTCTCTAAGGGCTGCAGCATGTCTTATGCCACCCTGGAGACCTCTCACTCAGCACAGACACACTGCTTGCCAGCTTGTGTGTGCTAGTGAGGACAAAACGAGTAAGTCGACATGGCACTCCCCTCAGGGTGCCATGCCAGCCTCTCACTGCCTATGCAGTATAGGTAAGACACCCCTCTAGCAGGCCTTACAGCCCTAAGGCAGGGTGCACTATACCATAGGTGAGGGTACCAGTGCATGAGCATGGTACCCCTACAGTGTCTAAACAAAACCTTAGACATTGTAAGTACAGGGTAGCCATAAGAGTATATGGTCTGGGAGTCTGTCAAACACGAACTCCACAGCACCATAATGGCTACACTGAAAACTGGGAAGTTTGGTATCAAACTTCTCAGCACAATAAATGCACACTGATGCCAGTGTACATTTTATTGTAAAATACACCACAGAGGGCACCTTAGAGGTGCCCCCTGAAACGTAACCGACTATCTGTGTAGGCTGACTAGTTTTAGCAGCCTGCCACAAACCGAGACATGTTGCTGGCCCCATGGGGAGAGTGCCTTTGTCACTCTGAGGCCAGTAACAAAGCCTGCACTGGGTGGAGATGCTAACACCTCTCCCAGGCAGGAATTGTCACACCTGGCGGTGAGCCTCAAAGGCTCACCTCCTTTGTGCCAACCCAGCAGGACACTCCAGCTAGTGGAGTTGCCCGCCCCCTCCGGCCAGGCCCCACTTTTGGCGGCAAGGCCGGAGAAAATAATGAGAATAACAAGGAGGAGTCACTGGCCAGTCAGGACAGCCCCTAAGGTGTCCTGAGCTGAGGTGACTCTAACTTTTAGAAATCCTCCATCTTGCAGATGGAGGATTCCCCCAATAGGGTTAGGATTGTGACCCCCTCCCCTTGGGAGGAGGCACAAAGAGGGTGTACCCACCCTCAGGGCTAGTAGCCATTGGCTACTAACCCCCCAGACCTAAACACGCCCTTAAATTTAGTATTTAAGGGCTACCCTGAACCCTAGAAGATTAGATTCCTGCAACTACAAGAAGAAGGACTGCCTAGCTGAAAACCCCTGCAGCGGAAGACCAGAAGACGACAACTGCCTTGGCTCCAGAAACTCACCGGCCTGTCTCCTGCCTTCCAAAGATCCTGCTCCAGCGACCTCGACATCCTCTGAGGACTGCCCCTGCTTCGAAAAGACAAGAAACTCCCGAGGACAGCGGACCTGCTCCAAGAAAAGCTGCAACTTTGTTTCCAGCAGCTCCAAAGAACCCTGCAAGCTCCCCGCAAGAAGCGTGAGACTTGCAACACTGCACCCGGCGACCCCGACTCGGCTGGTGGCGATCCAACACCTCAGGAGGGACCCCAGGACTACTCTGATACTGTGAGTACCAAAACCTGTCCCCCCTGAGCCCCCACAGCGCCGCCTGCAGAGGGAATCCCGAGGCTTCCCCTGACCGCGACTCTTTGAACCTAAAGTCCCGACGCCTGGGAGAGACCCTGCACCCGCAGCCCCCAGGACCTGAAGGACCGGACTTTCACTGGAGGAGTGACCCCCAGGAGTCCCTCTCCCTCGCCCAAGTGGAGGTTTCCCCGAGGAATCCCCCCCTTGCCTGCCTGCAGCGCTGAAGAGATCCCGAGATCTCTCATAGACTAACATTGAAAACCCGACGCTTGTTTCTACACTGCACCCGGCCGCCCCCGCGCAGCTGAGGGTGAAATTTCTGTGTGGGCTTGTGTCCCCCCCGGTGCCCTACAAAACCCCCCTGGCCTGCCCTCCGAAGACGCGGGTACTTACCTGCAAGCAGACCGGAACCGGGGCACCCCCTTCTCTCCATTCTAGCCTATGTGTTTTGGGCACCACTTTGAACTCTGCACCTGACCGGCCCTGAGCTGCTGGTGTGGTGACTTTGGGGTTGCTCTGAACCCCCAACGGTGGGCTACCTTGGACCAAGAACTGAACCCTGTAAGTGTCTTACTTACCTGGTAAAACTAACAAAAACTTACCTCCCCTAGGAACTGTGAAAATTGCACTAAGTGTCCACTTTTAAAACAGCTATTTGTGAATAACTTGAAAAGTATACATGCAATTTTGATGATTTGAAGTTCCTAAAGTACTTACCTGCAATACCTTTCGAATGAGATATTACATGTAGAATTTGAACCTGTGGTTCTTAAAATAAACTAAGAAAAGATATTTTTCTATATAAAAACCTATTGGCTGGATTTGTCTCTGAGTGTGTGTACCTCATTTATTGTCTATGTGTATGTACAACAAATGCTTAACACTACTCCTTGGATAAGCCTACTGCTCGACCACACTACCACAAAATAGAGCATTAGTATTATCTCTTTTTACCACTATTTTACCTCTAAGGGGAACCCTTGGACTCTGTGCATGCTATTCCTTACTTTGAAATAGCACATACAGAGCCAACTTCCTACAAATATGTATATATACACACACACACACATATATATATATATATATATATAAATATACACATATTCATTAACTAGAGGCATGGCGGCCGCCAGTAGGTAGTTATAGTTAGGACCTAGTTCCTATATAAAAAGCATTTTGTTTACTTGCCTATATCTTTTTCACCGCTTGACGAACCTTCACGAAACTTTCAAACAAATTTGCCAGTCACATCAGCTGCTGTCTGGAAAGTTTTGGGGTGATCTGTCCAGGGGGGTTGAGAAAAAGGGGGCCCAAAACACATTTTCCCCCATTACTTTTTCCATAGCGATTTTTAACAGAGATAGCGCCAAAACTACTGGATGGAATTAGACCAAATTTGCCAGGTAGGTAGGTAGGTCCTGGTCCACAAGGCAATCCTTTTTTGTTTTGGTGTAAATCCGTTCAATAGTTTTTGAGAAATTAAGGGGAAAACAAATGTGCCTATATAGGGATGTGAAGGATTCATGATCCCTCCCGATCTCGTACTGAGATCTGATCGCCTGACAACACTTCAACAAGGAAGCTGTTGAAGTGTTGTCAGGTATGTTGGGACTCGGCTTCAGTCAAGTCCCAGAAAAAAGGTAAAAAAGTGAAGAAAAGGGGCCAGGGTATGAACACCCTAACCCATTAGCTCTGGTGGTGGGGTCCCAAAGAGACCTCCCTCCCCAAGGCTAAAAAGCATTTTTTATTATTTTATGACAGGAGTGACGTTGGATCCGTGAATCCGCCGTAAAAATAAAAAAAAAACAAAGCGGGCTCCCACTCTTTATTATTATAAAGCCCCCGGTTGGGCCAAATCCCAGGGGCATTTGCTGAATAATGCAGGGGCCTCCTGGCCAACTCCCACTGCCCGGGGGGGACACTTCGGTTTTGGCATGCACGCGGGCAGAGAACAGCTCCATGCTTGCTGAAGCAAGGACACCATGAGGGAAGCCTGAAGGCTTTCCCCGCAGTGCCAGATAGCCCACATAGGGCCTGTGGTAAAATTAAAAAAATAATAATAACATGTAGGGACTGCGGGGACTGCGGGGACTGCGGGGACTGCGGGGACTGCGGGGACCCCACCCCCCCACCGGTCCCTGAAAGTCCATAGAGGGCACAAAAAATAACAAACGAATAGCTAAATGTGAAGGTCACAGACCGTCACACTGAGCATTGATGGTTCAAGTCCAGCTGGACTTGTTTCCCTTTGTGTTTTTTACTGCAAATCTTTAAGGCTTATAGAAGTATGTCATATATCAAAGCCTAAAAACTCTCTTTCTCTGTCTCACTCACCTTCCCTCTCTCTCTCTCTCTCTCTCTCTCTCTCTCTCTCTCTGTCTCTTTCAATCTTTCCCCCACTCACACACCTACTCAGATACTTAGCACCCACTCACAGACCCACTCAGACACTCATGCGCCCACTCACAGACCTACTCAGACCCTCATGCACCCACTCACAGCCTCAGTCAGACCCTCACTCACCCACACACAGATCCACTCAGACATTTACACATCCACTCACAGACCCACTCAGACTGTCAAACACCCACTCACAGACCCACTGACACCCTCATGCACCCACTCACAGACCCGCTCACACACTGACACACCCACTAAAACACTAATGAACGCACTCTCACACCCAGACAGGCAACCTGACGGCCATTCTCAACCCCAGATACACCCTCTCACATGTATTCTCACCCCAAGAGAGGCCGCGGCCAGCTCCCACATTGCACGGCCAAAGGACTATACACAGTATGGGGTTGGGTGGTTGGCTGCAGGGTCTGGCTGCAAGCCAGGTCTGGCAAGCAACCTTCTTTGCGCATGAATGAAGGCCATGCACAGTGGAAGGTTGGGTGCTTATAGGGGGTTGGCCTCTGGCCAGGCCCTGTGGCCAACCGCCGTAGCGCACAGCCAACGGCGGCGGTTGGATTAACGTGTAGTAATGAAAATTACTATACGTTTTAAAGACCATTGAAATTCAGTGAAAAAAAACAAAGGTTACAGGGACGTTATAGTTAGGAAACAAAATAAACTAAAAAAAAATAGAAATTCATTTAAAAAACAAAGGTTACAGGGTCGTTATAGTTAGGCCCACATTTTAAAAGTACTAAACCATAATAATTCACCGGTTGTAGTTAGAGTTACCGCAAGTAACTAGAACTCGCACCCTCGCGATGCACTTCTAATGACCCCACAAATTACAGCACTTATTACATCTTTATAAAATCACTGATAATATCAATGTAATATTTGCATTAAAACGTTTGATGTAAAAACTGTGCATGGCGGGGTGCGAGTTATAGTTACCTTAGGGTATGAGTTATAGTTACTTGAGGTAACTCTAACTATAATTGGTGAAGTTCTATGGTTTCATATGTTTAAAATGTGAGCCTATCTATAAAGTTCTTGTAACCTCTGTTTTTTCAAGTGAGTATATATATATATATATATATATATATATATACACACACACACACATACATATATATTTCACATTATAATTATTTTACTTATGTAACATAATTTCCTGTGAGGTCCCTACCTTAATTATGTTTTATCAGAGTGTGTTGGAGTACCTGGGAGTGGACATGTGTGATGACTGACTTACTCCAGGGCTGGGCAGAAGGAGTACATTAACTACTGTGTTGTCATGAATAGGACTATAGTAACTTTAGCAGTGCAGTTTGTGAATTGCAATGTGCTTACTTATTTGTGGGTAGGAGTTTGTATTAGACTCTCTCTCCCTAAAGTCTGTTGTATTTTTTCCTAAATCCCTCTGATTTTGTAGTAAGTATTCCTCATTTTCCAGCCTCTCCCCATGGCCCCTCCATATTTACTACTACAATGTAGGCTTACGAGTATGAAGATCAGCGCACAGAAAAGACAGAAGAAGAAGAGATGAAGGTCTCTGCTAGTAGGCTTGCAGCATTTTGTAGTATGAGAGTAGTACTACTGTTGTACTATTTCACATGCTCCACAATTCAGTTTGTGAATAGGTACCATGGTGTTCTGCTGACATGGGGCAAGTTGATAATCCTAAAGGAATTATCCCTGCCAAAATATGAACCTATGACCTGAAGTTTACACAAATATCTCAGCAGAAGGCACACATGCCGACTGTACTAGCTTACAAATTGAAACAGTGTACAAGAACACAAGGGGTAAGCTCCTAGATCTAATGAACAGGCGTACTGCCAATGCTTACCATCTTAAATGAAAAGTAAACCTGCAGTTCCCAAATGAAGGGAATTGCCTGCTTTCTGGAAGCTTCCATATCAGGTGTTTGATCGAGCTACTAGTAGCTCTCAGACACCCTCAGAGTAGCTCAAAGCCTTGAGTTTATTTTTTATCTAAGCACAGGGTCACCTTTTCCATTTACATTTAAGGGAATGCTGTGTTTATTTTAGATTATTATCATCAGGTTGCAGAGAGCAGGGCCTGATAATGAGCCGTTTTCAGTCAAATTTATGGTCCGGCACAGAGGTGAAGAACTGAAACATTGATGTATTTAACTCCTAAATAAAAGTCCTTGTTAACTCAATATTGGAGCATGAGAACAAAATGACCTTTCTGAGTGCTATCAAGTGGGAGAAAATTCAAATGAAAAGTTACCTTAATGATTATGTTACCTCTTCAATTTGATTTTTTCCCATTTCAAAGTGTTACATTAAAAAAAAAGCAGGTCTCATGCTTCCAGTGGGCAGTAGATGCTGTGCCATGTTTATAACTGAATATACAGTCATTTTTTAAATGGAAGAAATTTAAAGTGCAGAAAAATGTTCCATATCCTTGCCATTTAGGAGCAACATTTTTCTGCATTTTAAATTTCTCCTATTTAAAAAATGGTTGCATGTTTGTGTAACACATGTAACAGGGTTATGTATGTTGAAAGTATGTTCTGTGCCACAAGTACATACAACACAGGTTTTCACTCACCCATTTACATATATCCCATTAATATGCACACATGTTCATACATCCCCAAAGACCATGCTCTAACCGACATACATGGCAGAGCCCTGTCAAAGTGCCCCTATTTCAGGTATTTTGTTCAAACCATAGTATCTGGATCTGCGGACATTAGTCTGAAAGTCAATGAAGCTGGCCGTGGGGGTGTCTGGTAACAATGCGTGAATTGTTTGGCCTTCAGTAGCTCATGATGATTTTCAATGATCAAGAGTAGCTCTCACTACAGAAAAGGTCAACAATAGATCTTTACCACAGAAAGAAAAAGGACATTATGTGGCACCAAACCCACTTCCCATTTTCAGTGACCATTTGACTAAATCTATAAATAAAGTTCCTTTTCTTGATAACACATGCAAGAGACTGCACGAACTAGCCCAAATATACGTCAGCCACTCACCTGATACAACTGAGCAGGTTCCACACAGAGCTTTGTTTTCTACATAATTCAGCGGGAATAAAACAAAACAGTGACACTAGGTAAAAATTTAAATATAGAAAGCAAAGGCCTTTAAACCAATTTAGCTTCTCTTGCAGTGCAAAAGGACAAGCTATCTATCATTAGCAATGCTCTTTTTGATGGATATCGGTGTTCCCTCAAATTAACGGAATGAACTCCGTTTTTTGGCACTTTGCCAAGGACACTACGAACGGTGCCTGAAGCAGTGACCAGAAATGGCACAGTCTCTAGATTTTAAGGGGGGGATTTATGGAAAGTTTTCCCTGCGCTTCTAAGCACCCTCCTACCACCACCAAGTGTGTGCGATATTTAAAATACAGCGCACCATGGCGCAGGGTAGGGGGCAATAGCGTAATTTCACATGATGCTATTGATGTAATCTGCAGCCAAAATATTGGTGCTACTCCAGCAGGGTACATAGGGCTCCATTCTAAAGAAAGGAAGCCCCCTTTTAACGCCTGCTCTTGAGCAGGCATTAAAAGTGCCATAAAAAATGGCACAAGGAAATCTCATAGGTTTCCTTCTGACATTTTTTCGGCTCCCCTAATAGGGAACGCCCCCTTTGCATACATTATGCCTGGCGCAGGCATAATGTAGCGCAAAGGGCTACAGGGTGGCGCAATGCATGCATTGCGCCACCCTGTACATACAGCGCGGGGATTTCTGCCTCGTTGGGCCACATTAACGTCATAAATAATGATGTTAATGTGGCACAAGGTGGCGTTAGGGGACTAAATGTATCCCCCTAAGTTGTTACTATTTCCGTCCATTTTCTTCTGAGCCCCTACAGAAGCATCAGCGACAGAGCCAAAGAAATACAAACTTTTGTGAGGTCTTTGGCGTTGAGGGGTTAGACAGTAGAGAGTCAGAAAGAACACCCCTGTCCCTCAGAAATTTTACTGAAGCTAAGCAACTTGTTTTCCTAAAGGATACTCGCTTTGGCAAGTTCCTGAGGTAAACTCTCCCACAATATCATGATAGTTGTGGGTCGAGAGATTAAACCATTAAGAACAGGTTGAAGGACCACTTTACCATAATAAAACCTGTGTCTTTCATTACATGTAACACAATCCTATCTTAAATACAAATGGACAGACGATCATGTCATTGCAGTGCAAATACCTTGAGTTGCAACACCATGCAAACAATAATTGCAATAGGTTTTCCAGAAGTGCCGATTAATGCACGAAACGAATAGCTGGATGATCGAATAAATTGTGATTGTGCATGATCTTGATTTCATTGCCTGTGCAATAAGTAGTACTGATTGTGGCAGATTGAGAAAAGTGCCTGAAGGACCAGAAAAAAACACAAGAACCCATCACACCTAAAAGCCTCAGCACCTCAATGGCAGCCTGCTGAAGATGAGTGGAAAGTATGCAGAATCAAGTATACAGAATCTCTCCTATTAACTGGGGCCCTCATTACAAGTCTGGCAGTCTCATGAGCACCAGACTCGCGGTGGCAGTCCCACTGCCAACAAGTTAAGGGTGGGACCACCACATTATGACCGTGGCAGAGCCACCACGGTTAGACCACCGACACTGCCAGGCTGCTGCCAGCCAGCAGCCTGGCGATCCCGGTGGTTGTCATCTGCCAGGGCATCGCTGCTTGAGTCCCCATCTGCCAGCCTTTCCATGGCCATGGGGACTCATAACGGAGTTCACAGATTTATTTATAATAAACTGTGAGTCCGCTTTTAAGATGTTGAGTATGACTAAAATCTATTACACTATTTCTGATTTAACCTTTAGTGGACAACAATGATTGGAAGGTTTCTCCGGGATTATCTCCGACATTAGATAACAGGTGTTGTTTTCATTAGACGAAGGGATTGAATTTCAGACAACCAGTATTTCTGTTCTAGGTAACCATTATTTGGAATTATGGTGGCAGGTTGTCATAATGGTTGTGTACACGCAGTGTGACAATAAAATCGGTTGTCCTTTTCACTTACTCACAAATTTAAGAGTGTGCATGCTATCATTATATTGGTCAATACACCTTTTGGGATCAGTTTTATAATTGGTGGCACATGACTATGTCAGTACTAAGTTCACAATGGGTTCATTGTAATATTAACATTTTTTTTACTTGTAGTAGTGGACAGTTATTGGTTATTGGACAATGGAGTGGGGTTTACTCTGTCAATTGTTTTTTTTAAGATACAATGGACTCTGAAAAATTCTTATTGGCTCTTGTTGTTTATTGTTATTTTTGTGGCTCTGATATTTAGGAGGCCTATATATTATGAAGCGATTAAACCTCAGCCCTGAAGAAGTCATATGACGAAACACGTGTTGGCTGTGAGGTCGTCATGCAAATGATGGACAATTAATGTTTGACTAGGATTCTATTACAACTGGCTGTGAGGTCGTCATGCAAATGATGGACACTTAATGTTTGACTAGCATTCCATTGCAACTGTGAACCTGATTTGAGAAATGGCGGATCAATAAGAATGGACTAGGAAGCCAATACGGAACTATCTTTTGGTTTATTATATGGATTTACTATTGAATCTGACGAGTAGAGTGGAAAGACACGGAATACATGAGAGGGGATAAGATATGACATATTTGTAATAATAAAAAAACCTTTGGTTTAAATTAATTTGGTTTAGCTATTAAGATGTTGGTGTGAGGGGAATATATACTAAGGAATCAAGACTAGGAATTAGATTTTAAGCCAGGATTATCTCCTAAAGTTAAAGTGACGCTAGGCTATTTCCTATGGGCCTCCCGAAGCTTTGCTGGACTAGCATCACATTTTTTGGCGCTACTCCAGCAAAGCGCCACAGTAGCATCAAAAATGTTGACACTGTTGTGCTAACATGCAGCATGGGGCGCTGTATTGCAAATACAGTGTTACTATGGTGTCATTACGAGGCGCAGGGCAACGCAAGGAAACTGGCGCATCAGGGCCAATGCAACAGTCCCTTGTAAATATGCCCCAAAGCTCTTTCATCACAATATTTGTACAGGGGAAGGAGATAGGAGGGAGGAATCATGGACTGGTTCTTTACAAGTTGAAGAGAATAACCGAATTGGAGAGGTGACCAATAGATCCAAAGTTATTTTTTCCATTTTAGCAGACTGGAAAATTGTGCCACCAACTAAAGTTTCATGTTGCATGACAGAGAATTCAAACCTGCTTCATAAGGTCCTACAGCCGAAGACAAAGCAGGTGACTGCGTGTGATTTCCTCTTCCTGTAACTTTGCCGCTATCCCACTAAGTTGTTGCTGTAAAGAAGCATGCATTGTAATTGACCAAACAAGATAACTGTAAACTCGTAGGGGCATATTTATGAAAAGTGGCACTGCACGTACCCCTTAGCGCCCCCCCTAACACCACCATGTGTGCGGCATATTTAATATAGGGCGCACCATGGAGGTAGTTAGGGAACTAGCATCAGACTTTTTGATGCTAGATAGGTGCTTTGCAGGATTAGCATCAAAAATGTTGACGCTAATCCTGCAAAGCACCCAAAGGGCCATTCAAACCAATGGGAGCCTCCGTTTAACGCCTGCTCTGAGCAGGCGTTAAAAATCCCGGAAAGAAATGAAGTGAAGAAATCTGTTAGATTTCTTTGCGCCATGTTTTCGGGCACCCTAATGGGGGAACACACCCTTTGCATACATTATGCCTGGCGCAGGCATAATGTAGCGCAAAGGGTTACAAAGTGGCGCAATGCATGCATTGCGCCACTTTGTAAATATGTTGCGATGATTTTGGCCTCGTTGGCCAAATTAGTGGGGGGAAAAAATTACACTAATAAGGCACAAGATTGCGCTAGGGGCTTTAAAATATGTCCCTACATTTTCTATACTGCTGGTGGAACGTTCAGAAGGAGACTGCAAACCCAGAGCTCATGCAGTGTCTTTACTCTGTAATACTTTCTCCACAAAGTTGTCAGCTTTCTTACTGAAAAGTGATATCTGTTAGAAGGCATACCTACTAACTGGGACTGTCCCTCCCCAAAGAACACAGTTGCTTGCATTCAAAAATCTCTTCACAAGTCAATGACAGGAAAATAAAGGAAAAGTAGAAGAGCACTTCACTTCAACTGAGTCAAAGCATGACTGCACCACAAATGTAGCTGCAATTCATACCGTTGTTACAAAAAAAACAAGTATTTGTCTAACATCATTTGATAAATGTGTAGCTACAACTGAAACCATCAGCGACAAACCACATGCATATTGGGCAAACATGCAAGATGCATTATGTGCTTTAAGGTCGTCTCTACCAGAGGCAAACATCTTCCTGCCCAACTGGTCTAACTTGGTTACTAGAGATGGACACCAACCTTCACCAAAGGATACTCCTAGACCTGCTGTATACGGAGATCGGTAGCCCAGCGGCAGCTCGCCTTCTACTTGCTCAAAGAGGACTTTGAGGGACACTGAATCCTGTGGCCAAAGTCACCCTACCTTACCCCTGGACCAAGATATAACCACAAGGACACCCCAGGACAGTTGGAATTGTCTCTCCTTAGCTAACACACCTTGATTACCAATCTCTCTGGTGTAAGTGATAGATCTAGATACCGCTGGTGCTGTTTTAGGATTCTCCCAGGCCTGGGCAATTTGATGGATCAAAGTGTAATTGAAAGGACTCAGAGGTGCACTAGTTGATTTCCCAACAAGATATCAGTAAAAAGGTTTTTGCCTCAGCGACATGTGTCAGTATAGAAAGCGCCTTAGCCATTTTATGTAAGACTTCTCAAAACTGAGTCTGTTCTGCAGAAAATAATTAGACTGAAGTCACTTTGATGTTTAGTATCAGCCCATTATGATATTGGTGATGCAATAAAAGACAAGTATTTGTGTCAGTCGAAAGCAGAAAATGTTCTTGTTCACTATTGTAAACTTCTAGTTACATGAGGCATATGAATTGCTACTGAGATGGAACTATACATTCCCTTCATGCTTTGGAACATACCTTACTTAACTCAGAAGAAAAATCAAGAAATTCAAATTCATATTGATATCCTTAAGCGTAGCACTAGCCATTTCCAAAATCTCCAAAGAATGATTTGGAGCAGACGTCAGTACCTTTGCCAACATAAAAGGCTTTGTAATGTCTTATATTATTTAGAATGGAACCTTGCTAACTCCCTGAGGATTCCGTATCACTTTGTGACGTAATCATTAGAATAGAGTCTATGAGTGGTTTAGAATGTTGAAGTCCACAGAATCACGCAGAGTAATAAAGACGTGTCACTTATAGCTTCGTGTATGGCCTAGTTCCTCAGCTGGTACCAGTCTGGGGAAGACACTACACCGGTGACGAGATAGGGGATTAGTAAACTGAAGAAGAAAGAGCTCTTCTGGAGAGTTTGCCTTGGTCCAAGCGAACTGCTTGTGTGTGCCACTTGTGCCTTCGTCGAAGTGCTGAGTCGAGGGTTGAGGTATATGGAATCAAAGTGCAACTCCAGCTTGTGTGAAGAGTGTGAATAGAGAGTTTCACGGGACATTCTATTAATCATTCATCAACATATTACGATCAAGATCATACAAAAAGTTACTGCACTGCCACGCCAAATAAAGTTATACAAAATATGGAGTTTTAAAACTGAAGGCGGATTCAACCAAGTTTGCAAAGTGCAGTCAGAGACAATTATTAGATACCAAACAGTGCTGGCTGACAGAACTGTAGTGTGGTTAGTTTTACGTATCCTTTGCGCGTTAGCTTCAGGCTTTAGGCCTTTGTGCACTATGCCCTGGATGTATTTTATTCATTTGCTGGCAGCTTAGAGCCTCTGTGCACTTTGCTCTAAATGCTTTTTATTAGGCTTTGTACTGTTATTTTTCAAATAGCCAGTTCTACGGTTTTGTTTTTTATTCATATCACACTGTTTAGCCTACTTCAGCACTGGAGTTCTCCATAACACATTCACTCTGTGCTTCAGTCAAGGATACAGTCTGGTACATTGCCGATAGAAGTGGTAGGAGTTTAGACTTGGCATTCCTGCGTAGGGACATTTTGTGATCACGCTGACATGTTAGTTATAAAATCACTTCCTTGTCCCAATACACGCAAGAGGGAGATTCCAACCAGGGAACCACAACTAGACGCTGACTGCCTCGTTGCAGATGCTGAACCAAGATCACAGGCCTTTGCTCAGGTATGAGGGCTGATGTCTCCTCTGTGATTCAGAAAGGCAAGTTAGAAGCTTAACATGCTGTGCTCGAAATAGATCATGCAGAGGGAGAGTAGAAACTAATAGACACGATGATAGCTTTGTTTTTATGTTTTACTCTCCTGGTGACTATTTCAATCCTACTGTGTTGTATGGTTCTGGTTATTGCGGCTCACGCCTTATTATCTAAAATACAGTTGTTTTATTAAAACATTATATAAAACCTATACTGTCTTTGTCATTTGTATATGAGATCATACTGTAAATGAGAGAGTTGGTTTGGATCTGAGTGATCACGACTTCCCTGAGAAGTTCCAAAGATGTCATGCGCTCGGCTGCCCAATCATCTCTTCCCCTTGGGAGAAATGAGGCACTGCTAGTTAGCTGGAGCAAAACCCAGATTTAGGGTGACAGAGTTCCTTACACGTGGGTCAGACTCAGTCCCCCACACCGTTATCGATCCTGCTGCCTAGAAATCCAGTAGTCTCATTTAGGATAATGAGAGCCCACGCGACAGAACAAGTAAAAAAGAAACATACTGTTATTACTCTTAAATTAGTTTTGTTAAGTGGAGCATTATGACCTCAGCACTGGGCTGGGAGACCCAAGAAGAAGCACTAGTGTTGTGCTTACTGAGCTGTCCCACACCGGAAGCAGCATACCATCAAAGCTACTGGGTGGCGTCTCAGAGCAACCCCAGGGGTCTCCATGAGTGATGGGGCTCCGGTGGTGGCCAAGAAGAAGTTAAAAACTTCAAAGACTGTATTGGATGACCCAGAGGCTGAAACATCATCTCCTCAGGCCTCAGAGATGATGCAGATTCCCTGGGAAAAGTTGAAAACGATTGACAGAGCTCCACCCTCGACGTCAGCCACTCCAATGAACAGTTAGATGCTGCAGCCTTCCTCAAACCACCCCCACCATTCAACACAGGAAGATTATCAAATATCTAAAAAATTCACATATCTTGCTGAAGATGATGTGAAAGAAGTAATTAAGAAAATGCCAAGAACTGACAAAGACGTCACATACCGTTAGATTAAGAATGCGTTGAATTTCAAGTTTAATCCACTACAAAACGATTATGAACGATATGTTTTAAGTCTAGAATGTCAAAGAGTTGGTGAAACAATCAATACGTTTGTGGAAAGACTCAACATACTCACCAAGCACTGTAAGTTCAATTAATATAATGATGAAAAAGCCACAAGGGGTGTGGCCTGGAGCCCATGGAGTGAGTGGCTGAGGAGAGGAGCTCCGACCCGGGATCCCCTATCTGCTTATATCCTGGCCCGATAGCCTCATACTTTACGCAACAACTCGTCCCCACAAGGTCCGGGGGGAGGGGGAGGTCACACAGAGAAACAAAGAATTGTGGCAGCAGCTGGGCCTGGCCATCTGACTTCAAAATGGCGGACAGGCCTGGCCGCGCGAGGAGCAAGGGCGGCCTCCGGGAGCCATTGAGACCGATCAGCACGTGGGGGCCAGCTCCAGGGGGGATCGCGGACGGTTGCAGAGGGGGCAACCCAGCAGCCCGGGCTCACATCAGACCTGAGGAAAGACTTCTGGTGGCCCTGCCCCCCTTCGGCAGGGGTGGGTGCCCTCAACTAAAGAGCCGCAGAGCAGGCCCGAGGATGAATCGGCCGAGTCTCCAAAGAAGACCTCGACCACCCGGAACCAGTGGAGGGAACGAGGTGAGAGGCGATCCCCCCCACCCCTGCAGTACAAGAGACTGAGAGCGGCCCGGCTGCGAGAGACAGACAGCGGGCTGCGGCAAGGTCTTTGGTGACCTCCTTCCCCTGTGCCTGATTGAGCTATGGGTCAGGGGATTTGCGCTGGGCGTCGGCACATCCTGCATCGCAGGCACAGCACGGTGGAGCCTGGAAAGAGGGGAACGAAACCTGACTAATGGACCTTGCCACAAGAATAGTCAGGACTGTGGCAGAACACTGGGGAATCACTACACAATGGGCAAGACCAGCAAGAAAAGGGACACACCAGGAGTCCCTGGCAAGCAACAAGACTGTCCCACCTCCTCCCCTACAAACATGGTGCAGTGGGGGGTGGGGGCTCACTGTGAGATATAGTGCAGGCCATTACGTCCTCTAGGGAAATCCTGGAATCTAAAATTGACACACTTGCTACGGATCTGTGCCTCTTGAGAGAGGACCAAAGACGCCTGGCAGAAAGAGTTGCGACAGCAGAACGAAGTATGGACGAGCTCACAACGGAAGTGACAGTGACGGGAGATCAGGTGACTACCCTTGAGAAACAAGTAGAGATGTTAATGGCCCGCGCTGAGGACGCAGAGAATAGTTCAAGAAGGAATAACATTCGTATCGTAGCGCTACCCGAGAAAGTTGAGCTCAAAGACTTATCAGAGTATCTTGAGAACTGGATTAGAGCTGAGGTGGCACCTGAGGGCCTGTAGCGATTCTTTGCCTTCGAGACGGCAAATAGCGTGCTGACGCGCTCTCTCCCCCAGGGCTACGCCGTGACCGGTGGTGGCCCGGCTGATACACTACAAGGACCGGGACCACATCCTGGCTCAAGCTCTGAAAGGACGGGCACTGAGAGCAAAGAACAACACAGTCCGAATTTTCCCTGACTTCTCTCGTGAGGTACAAAAACAAAGAGCAACTTTCTTAGAAATCAAGAAAGAATTGCAATTATTAAACCTCCCGTACGTCATGCTTTTCCCCTTTACACTGAAGGTAGCGGAGGAACAAGGGTTGATATTCTTCCGTACAACGCAAGAGGCAAGGGAGTGGTTAGATGGGCGGGAAGGCCCCACAGACGCAAGAGCACCTCTCAGACCCAGGCTCAGGAGCAGACAACAGCAACACCGAGGATCACGGTACAAAGGGGCGGCGCCCACCTCGGAAGAAGCCCAGGAGGAGAGACAGTGTGCCACAGCAGCCGTAGCATCATTAAGCGGGGGAGAAGCTAGCCCACGCTCAAAGGCGACAACGAGAGAAATGCGAGGATCGGACTCTGATGTGGAATCTGAGAGCTCGGCAGCACTAAGCGTGAAGCTACCGGTGGTGACACAGTGAACAAATGAAGATATATATAATTTGACACCATGGCCGAGATTTGATGTGATGACATGGGGCCCAGCTACCGTGGTGATTCCGGGATCTGATGTGAGATGCGTTGCTGAGCCTTTAGGAACAATGGCAGGGAGGCCCCGGTGCTGCGGGCTCCACACAGCTGGAGAAGTACTCTCACCCACCCCTTAAGTACTGATTTCAGTTGGTAAAAGTTTGGATGGGGGCTGTTTTGACACCTGTCCTGGGGGAAGGGCGTTGGGGAAGTTGATGTTTATAGTTATTAAGAAGCCCACCTGCTACCTCGCCCGACGACTAACTAAGGAAGTAAACAATGAGAATATGCGTCTACTGCATGGGGGGAGGACATACAGAGACACAACAGTACTATTGACTCATCATGGGTGATCTAAGAAATAACAAAGTGATCTCCTGGAATACAAGGGACATGCATAGTATGGCTAAACATTATAAGGTATACTCCTATCTGCAGAGGAGAGGGGCTCACATAGTAATGTTACAAGAGACACACTTGACAGCAGAAGAAGGTTTGGCGCTGCAGAGAAGATGGGGAGGGGCCAGGCGTATTACACAACCTACTCAGCATATGCGTGGGGCACCCTAATTCGGATAAGAGCAGGAGTACCGTTCAAAATGACTAGCACACTAATAGATCCTAATGGGCGATTTGTGGTGGTCACTGGCCGGTTAGGGGGACGAGATATTGCGTTAATAAATATATACGAGCCAAACACAGATCAAAGCACGTTCCTGGACCAACTGTTGCATACACTGGCCCCCCACCTGTTCCAGGCGGCACTGATTGGGGGGGACTTTAATTGTGTGGCCAATCCTGAACTGGATAGGTGCCACCCCCGCTGATGGAATCACCAGTGAACGCTCTAGCTAAAAAACTCCAGGACTGGCAGGCAGAGCGGCAACTACTAGATTCCTGGAGAAACCTTAACCCAAGCACCAGGGAATACTCTTTATATTCAGCAGCACACAACTTACATGTGCGACTGGACACCTTTTTTTGCACGCCTGAAGTACAGACTCAGGTTAGAGAGACAGAGTACCTGGGAAGAACAATGTCGGACCACAACCCTATCCTACTCTCTCTAACCTGGGAAAAAATGAACACAAGCATACCTACCTGGCGCTTAAAGCCTGATTCCCTTGAAGAACCTGCATACGGGACTCAAATAAGGGAACACATTAAACACTATTTTGTAGATAATGAGGCAACGGTCCTTTCCCCCCAGATATTGTGGAAACATTCAAGGTTGTGGTCAAGGGACGGTGCATCGCTGCATCAATGGGGATTAGGAAGACACTGCTACGAGAGATAGAGGCAGCTGAGAAAGAGCTGCAAACAAAGGAAAAATGAAGCCCAGAACGCCCTGAGCTGCGAGAAGTGAGCGAGGCCAAAGGGAGAGTCGCAGCACACACTGAGAGCCTTTGATGCTTTGATTATAAAAACTACATGGTGAGGGCACATGCGGAGAGGGATAAGGCATGGTTGGCCAACCCCGCGAAACAAAGGATTCCCATATTAGAGATCAAGACCCCCCTAAGGGATAGACTATACCGGCAGGACGAAATTAACTGTCACTTTCTCTAATATTACACTGCACTATATACCAGTGTTCCACACGGGGAGGTGGACGATATACAGGCATTCATAGGACACCTACCGCACAGAGGCCTCAGTGAGGAGGAGGGTGCTGTGCTAGGAAGTGAAATAGAGGTCTCAGAAATCAAAGATGCCATGGGGAGGGGGAAAACCCCAGGCACAGATGGACAGCCAATAGAGTTTTATGTCACATATGCACAGGAACCGACCGCTAAACTAGCGCAATTATACAAAAAGGCATGTGAAATGGAACACCTCCCAAACTCCACAAAGGAAGCCCTGACAATTCCCTTACTAAAACCTGATAAACCGTCTGACGATAGCAGAGCATACAGGCCCCTATCTATGCTGAATTCGGAATATAAGATCCTAAGCCTAAAACTAGCAACAAGATTGCTCCCATACATGACCCGAATGGTCCACACTGACCAAGCAGGTTTCATTCCCACCAGGAATACTGCCCAGAATATCGGACTAGCTATCCACAGTATAGATACTGTCACCCCACCAGTAGTTACGGCAACTGTACTGGCAGTAGACATAGAAAAAGTGTTCAACAGCTTAGAGTAAGATTACCTATATGCAGTCCTTGCTCGCATGGGCCTAGGATAGGGCTTTATCAAATGGACAAAACTATTATACACATAGCCAAAGGCGCAGGTTAGAACCAGGGTCACAATATCTGAACAATGCTCAGTAGAAAGGGGCACCAGGCAGGGTTGCCCACTCTCGCCATTATTATTCGCCTTGGCAATGGAACCTTTGGCTGCCCAAGCTAGAGCCGCCAATTGGTATCAGGGACTGACGCAGGGTGACCAGCGTCACAAGATAGCGTTATATGCAGATGACCTCCTCCTATTTTTACAAGACACTGGGCCGGACCTCAAGGGAGCCCAAGCACTCCTGGCACAGTTTGGACGCTTGACAGGTCTACAGGTAAATTGGCAGAAATCATACTTGTTCCCAATATTGGCGGACTGTGGTCAACCTGAAGGGCTAGGGAGTGTAGCGTGGGAACCCTGATGCATGTCTTATCTGGTAGACAGGATTTATCACACTAGGGCGGACATCCTGGATGGTAATATATGGGGCACCATGAGGGCACTGAAAACCAGCGTGGGCTTCTGGGGGTCACTCCCACTCTCTGTAGCTGGACAAATAGCGCTCATTAAGATGGTTGCACTGCCAAGGCTCTTATATTATTTTGCAGCATTGGCAGTCTGGGTCCCAGCCATGTTTTTCCGGGAACTCGACTCCTTACTCACGCGTTCATATGGGGAGATGAGGGACGCATAGTAGCCCTACCCACTTTGAAGTTACCTCGAGCAAAGGGAGGATTAACGGTCAAGGACTTCGAGGCTTACTACTTAGCAGCCCAGCTGCAGTGGCTGACCAGATGGATGGCAGAGGGCAGGACCAGAGCGGTAGATGGGGACACCTTGGCCCCCCCTGTTTCAGTACTGGCGGGCCTGCTCTTTAATCTCACTGGGTCGGAACAGGCACTCGCTCCGGAGACTCGGGTCCTCCGCCGGTGTTCGAGAAGATGCCTCTATAGAACAGGTACGACTACGCCTTACACACCTGCGATACCAATGACATGGCTTCAGTGGCTACCTTGAGAGGGAGACTGGAGGGGACTGGCAACCTGGAAGGAGACGGGGGCCTTACAGATGGGGGACCATTATCGTGAGGGTAACCTAGTACCGTTTGAAGGTTTTAGGCAGGACCATGATCTGCCACAGGGCCACTTCCTGATGCATCGAACGCTAATACGCACTATTGGTGCCCACTGGCACATGTGAAATATCGAGCCCCACCTTCACGGACCCAGCACCTACCTAATGACCTCCGACGGCATGCAAAAAGCCATTACTGGCCTGTATAGAGTGACCGCACAGGAGCGATGTGCCCCCTAGACGACCTACGACATAAATGGGAGATAGACTTGGGGACCCTAATACCAGAGGGGGCCTGGGACCAGATTTTAGAGTGAGCACCAAAGGTCTCCAGAAACGCTAGCTCTCAACTTATACATTATTATGTCATACAAAGGGCATATCTTACCCGGAAGAGACTCCATGAGCATTTACATGTGATGGATGCAAAGTGCTCCAGATGTGGTGAAGAGGCGGCTGAATTTATACACATGCTGTGGTCCTGCCCCTACTTGACCACTTACTGGAACACTGTGACCGCATAGAGGAAATCATCGAGCGAGAAGCCGTGTGTACACCAGCTCAATGTTTACTGCACTGGTTCCCCCACACTCTCAAGAATAGGGCAACTAGCAAATTCCAGGATCTTGCATACATACTAGCCAAACGAGAATTGACAAAAAATGGAAGGGTTCAGCGGGTCCCAACTTCCAAAGCTGGAAGAGGGAACTAAGGTGATGGGCAGAATATGAAAGCTTAGTGCTGTAAAGGGAGCTTTATCAGAGAGGGGGATCCCTGGAATTCACAAATGCTTGGGAGCAGATTGTCACAACATTACAGGAAGAAATTAGGACTTCCCACATAGAATAGACTGTACACACAAAACCATCCACAACATGAAGCGACACTCTCCTCAAAGTAGGAAATAAGCAGAATAGAGACCAGAACTTGTATGGGACCTAAAACTTTAGCAATCTGAGAGACACCATGATGCAACACAAGCTTAGGTGCATTAAGAAACCATGGTACAGGGTAGAGGGCAGGTGGGTGGCGAGGGCAAGGGGGTGGTTTAGAGTTGAATGGCACTGAGTATTATTGTATCCTAGTCTATTGATAAGAGAAATATACACATTAATGTTTCCCTCATGCATACGTATTATGAGACTAGACATACTAAGAGGGGCATGAGAATGTTATACGCTTCACCCGACATGATTCACATGCTTTGGGACTATATAATGACAGTGCATGCCGCAAAGAACTTATCAAAAAATGTTCAATGACTTAAGATGTATGTATACAGACACTGGGCCATTCCTGATAGTTGGACGTTGTTGAATTGAAAAACCAAAAAAATCTGTTTAAAAAAAAAAATTATGAAAAAGTCATAAGGATTAAAGTGAGTGTTGATGGTTGCCAGAGCTGAGGAACATGCTAAGAGACAAAGGGGGTCATTCCGACCCCGGCGGGCGGTGGGCGCCGCCCGCCTGGCGGGAACCGCCACTTGGCCGCTCCGCGGTCAAAAGACCGCGGAGGCCATTCTGACTTTCCCGCTGGGCCGGCGGGCACCAGCCAAGGGAGCGCCCGCCGGCCCAGCGGGAAAGGCCCTGCAACACAGAAGCCGGCTCCGAATGGAGACGGCGGTGTTGCAGGGGTGCGACGGGTGCAGTTGCACCCGTCGCGATTTTCACTGTCTGCTATGCAGACAGTGAAAATCATGCTGGGGCCCTGTTAGGGGGCCCCTGCACTGCCCATGCCAGTGGCATGGGCAGTGCAGGGGCCCCCAGGGGCCCCACGACACCCGTTCCCGCCATCCTGTTCCTGGCGGTAAAAACCGCCAGAAACAGGCTGGCGGGAAGGGGGTCGGAATCCCCATGGCGGCGCAGCCCAGCCAGGGGAAATCCATCGGGAAACCGCCGGATCCCCTTTTCTGACCGCAGCTTTACCGCCGCGGTCAGAATGGGCAGGAAAGCATCGCCAGCCTGTTGGCGGTGCTTTCCGTCATTCACGGCCCTGGCGGGTTTTACCGCCAGGGTCGGAATGACCCCCAAACTGCCAACATGGAGGCCGGACGTGCCCAGATCAAGCTAGTCATGATTGTGAAAAGTAATTCATAAAAAAGACTGAATGACAGAAAGTGATGTCTACACATAAAAAGAAGTTGTGCTTCAGGTGTGGATTTGTGTTTCCACATGAATGAAGGTTTCCCGCCATTGGTCGGACATGCAAAGGCTGCAGTAAAGAGAACCATTTTGTGATGATGTGCAGCACGGAGGAAAAAGTAAGTGCAT
Source organism: Pleurodeles waltl (assembly GCF_031143425.1). Lineage (NCBI taxonomy): Eukaryota > Metazoa > Chordata > Amphibia > Caudata > Salamandridae > Pleurodeles > Pleurodeles waltl. The sequence goes on from NC_090446.1 coordinate 601,190,744, forward strand.
CACGGCGCAAAGACAAAATGGCCACCAGAACGTTCGAGAAGCAACGTTTGACACACACCCACAAGGCTAAGTGGCAACATCTGTTGAGGCAAATAGATACTAAACAAAGTTGATCATCATCTAAACTATCGTGAAACAGTTCTTCAACCTCAATAACAAGTGAAAGTGAAGAAAGTGATTGTGCCATATCAATGCTTACTTCAGGAAAACGTGTGCACGTTGGATTGGTTGCCTGTGAGGGGAAAAGTCTGTCAAATATTACATTGAAAATAATCGGAGGCTCAATACCTTTCCTTATTGATAATTGTGCTTCAATAAATATAAAGGCTGTTCAATGAACTGTCTCTGTTACCAGGACTTACGCAGTCAAAGACCAAAGTGTACACTTGGGCTGCAATAATACCCATGAACAGCAAAGGTTAATTTATGGTGATAGTGAAACTTAGGAAAACAAAGGTACAAGCCCCAATCCATGTGCTTCAAGGTACAACGGCAAGTGCCTACTTCCTCTGTTTCAACATGGTTTCTGACATGAAATGGTTCAGTAAATTACAACATGAATGCACATCATGAGATAGTAAGTCAATTTCCTTCACTCTTTTATGAGTTAGAAAAGTTAAAGGCTATGAAAGGAAAGCTGCTTATTAATGAGGATGTCCGTCCTGTTGCTCAGAGACATAGACGAGTTGCTTCCCATTTACAAGAAGTTGTTGAAAAGAACTTGAATCATTACTCGAGCATGACATTATTGAATGTTCTAATGGTCCAACACCATGGGTTTCTCCCATAGTAGTAGTGCCTAAAAAGGACCATAAAGGTAGCTGTGCGCATATGCATTTACATGCGCCAGGCAAACAAAGTGATTGAACGAGAGCAACATCCAGGGCCGTACATTGCTTACATGATCATGCAATTAAATGGTGCAAAGATCTTTTCTTGACTTGATTTGAATAAAGGTTATCATCAGTTAGAAATAGAAGAAAGCTGCAGATACATTATAGCCTTTGCTGCACATGTTGGTTTGTTTAGATACAAGAGACTTAGGGCCTGATTTATGAAAAGTTAGTGCCGCCTTTACATCATTTTGTGATGCAAAAGCGGCGCAAACTTACAAAATATAATTATATTTGTAAGTTTGCACCACTTTTGCATCAAAAAATGAAGTAAAGACGGTGCTAAATTTCCATACATCAGGCCCCTAGTTTTGGTGAGTCATCAACCACCGAACTTTTTCAAGATGTCATATGACGCATCATACAACCTGTTGTGAACGCATTTAGCTATAAGCTTTGGAGCTACACAAAAGGAGCACATTAGAGCCCTCACACAAGTGTGTCAATTATTCAATTATGCAGATTCGACTTTGAATGCAGACAAGTGTGAGTTCAATAAGATGAAACTGAAATTCTTTGTCCATATCTTTTCTGATGGGGATATGATGTCTGACCTGTAAACGTCCAAGCCTTGACAAGGACTGATCCCCCAAAAGATCTTTCATTGGTACGTTCTTTTCTTGGAATGGCCAGCTACTGCTCACAATATATAAAGGACTTTGACACTGTCAGTGCTCCATTATGAGAGGTAACAAATAAAAGTGATTTTTTTAAATGGTCAAGAGAATGTGAAAAGTGTTTCAAGAGCATCAAATATGCCATAGAAAATGCTACGGGAATGGCATACTTCAATCCAAAGCTACACACTGAGATTGTTGTTGGTGCTAGCCCTGTAGGTTAAGGCGCTATACTTGTACAACAAAGTGGACACCCAAATGCAAGATGACATATTGTGGCCTATGCCAGCAGAAGTTTGTCTCAAACAGAACATGCTTACATCCTGAAAAGGAAAGTTCAGCTGTGGTATGGGATTGTGAACATTTCCATGTATTCCTGTACGGAAAGCCTTTTATGCTGGTGACTGATCATCAAGCTTTGCTGACCATTTCTGGCAATCCAAAAGCCAAGATGCCTCCTCAAATTGAACAATGGGGACTACAACAGCAGAAATATGTTAAAAAAATTGTGCATCTACCTGTTAAGGATCAAAATCATGCTGACTATTTTTGGAGAGTGCCTATTCGAGGTCATGGTACTTAATCCAAAACGGCTGAGGTCTATGTCAATTTCATTGTCAAGTCAAGTACACCAGCTGCTGTATCTTCCTTGCTAAGAGTCATGATAGTGACCTACTAAAGTTAAAAGACAATTACACATCTGACGTGGAACAAACATGTTCGACCTCTCATTAACAATGATGAATATCATAAGTACAGGAATGTCAAAGACTAATTGTCCATTACTCAGGAAGGAGTTATACTATGAGGATCAAAGGTCCTGATTCAGGAGAGTCTATGGCAAAAGGTGATAGAAGTAGCTCACAAAGGACATTGTGATATTGTTGCATCCAAAGCGAGCTCTCAAAGACCACGTTTAGTTTCCATACCTAGACGAAAGAGTTAAAAAGGAACTCAAAGCCTGTCACATATGCAATTGCCTTCCAACGAAAGCTACTCAACATACTCTAAACATGTCAGAACTCCCTATGCATGCTCTGGTCCCCTTGACAATGGACATAATTTAATGGTGATCGCAGGTGAATATTCACAGTTTCCTGGTTAAAGATGTCTCATCTACAACACATGAGGGAGTAATTAAAAAACGTGATGACATCTTTGCAACCTGGAATTTGCCAGCCATTGTGAAGTCTGACAATGGTCCACCCTTTAACGGCAAAGAATTTAAAATATTTGTGGAGTATACAAATATAAAGTATTAAAAGATCACACCATTGTGGCCACAGGCCAATGGACTTGTTGAGCGGTTTATCAGTCCGCCAAAGAAAGCAGTGCAGCGTGCAACTCTTGAGAAGCTTAGTCTAAAAACAGTACTGAACTCAACTTTATAAGTTTATCGTTCGACACCCCACTCGACCACAGGTAAAAGTCCTCCGACTTTGATGTTTGGGAGGGCAATGGCAACCAAGATACCCCCAATAGACCACAGAAAGACACAGTAATGATAACCTGATTCATACAAGGGACTTGGTTCAAAACGGAAAATGATGATGAATGCAGTTAAGTGACGAAGTGCGAAAGATCTCTCATTCCAAAAAGGAGATTAAGTAATTGCTAAACAGTTAAGGAAAAGAAAATCTGATGCTCCTTACGATGCTGAACCTTTTCAAGTAGTGTCTACCAAATAACACATAGTGACTGCCCAATGACCTGAAAAGTCCCTTATCAGAGATTCTTCTCACTTCAGGCTCGTGCTTCATTTGGTCTTTGGCTCGAGATGGTGAAAGAAAGACTGATTCTGAAAACTCAATGACTTACTGATTTATTAACATCATTGGCAAACTCTGACTTTGAAGATGATTGTTTACATCTTCCAGTAACAGATAAAAGCGCCAAGACGACTAATTGAAGAGATATTGTTGTACGTGTTTCTCTATATATGTAGTTATTTGTGACTGTCTCATGATTTTCTAAACATTTACAATTTTCTGTTTAACAGAGTGGGAGATGTAGGGCCATATTTATACTTGTTTTGCGCCACATTTGCATCACTTTTTGAGGCAAAAGCGGCACAAACTTACAAAATACAATTATATTTTGTACGTTTGCGCCGCTTTTGCATCAAAAAGTGACGCAAATGCGGCAGGAAGAAAGTATAAATATGGGCCATAGTGTCTTGCATGAATAGAACAGAACCTTTCTGACTCCCCCGAGGATTCTGTATTACTGTGTGACATAATTGTTCGAATAGAATCCATGAGTGTGTGGTTTAGAATGTTGGAGTCCACATGAACATGCAGAGGAATAAAGACATGTGATTTAAAGCTCCATGTGTGGCCCAGTTATTCAGCTGGTACAGGCTGGGGAAGACACTACATTCTTCAGTGCCACTAGTAGAACAAACAGCACCAAAATGGCATCCTAATAGGCTCAAATTGGCTTTAGCCGGCCTCAGAACTGGAGTTGAAGCTGCTGTCAAGGGAGCCATTGGGTGGCCAAGATGGCGACCACGACGGATGCCTGATACATAGGCTCTGCCTTGGTCCCACCTAAAATCCTGGTCTGCACCTCCGGGGACGCTGCAGAGTGGCGGACGCTGCCTCTCCGAGCATCGTGGTCTCAGCGGCGCTTCGGGAAGAACTTGGAGAGAGCCAGGTGGATCCCGGAGACTTGTGGATCGCGCGAGGCCTCCGTACCGAGGGATCCCCGGCCCTTGCGCTACAAGTGGAGGCGAAGGGCGGGCCCATCCATCCGCCGAAGCCCGGGCTGTCGAGCCCCTGCGGGACACACAGAGAGGAGCGGTGAGTAGAGGAGGGGACTTGCGGGTGGCCGTCATTACTCTACCGGCCCCCTCCTGTGGATCGCTTGTTCCCTCCTCTCCCCCTCCCCGCGTACAGCAGCACAACATCCGCACGCGGCTCCAGGAGGAGCTGTGCGTCTTCTAAAAAAGACCCGACATCGGGCGGTCAGGCCTTGGAGGCCAGGGAAGGAACTTTCACAGCGCTTGGGTCGGCCAAAGACATCAGGAAGGCCTCCCAGCACAAATTTGTGCATAAAAACTTATTTTCGGCAACAAAAGGACCAGGCACAATAAAAGTGTGGAGGAGTACTGCCACAAGTCGCTTTCTATGGCCCAAGCCAATTAAAGAGTGCCCATGCTGAGCATATAAAAGCCCCCCTCCCCTCCATCTTCCTTCCTGAAGCTCAGAGGGACAGTGAGGCGAAACAGTGAATTAATGGTGGGGGTGGCCCTCAATCAATACACCCCATAGGGAATGGACCTGGAGGCACAGAAATAAAGTTGGAGTGCAGACCTGTAATGTACTGTGGATGGAACATTGGCGAATGTTAAATTGATTATGCCAGCGTACAACCTGTCGGGCGGTAGACCTCTGCTTTGGCGGCCGTTACTGCTTAGAGTGAATAGGTAAAGACAGCAAAGGTCAACGAGAGTGCTGCAACTGCAGGATCTCCCCAGACCCGAAGAGACTTTGCCCACTGGTCGCCCAGCGAGTCTGTGCAGGGAGTGTCCCTAAGCCAACCCGGTGTAATAGACCCCCGCGACCACAGTAATACATTTAATCAAGCACAGAGGAGCACAGCAAAACAGTGACTATGGCAGGGAAATCGAAAGCTGCCAAAGCCCAAGAGCGATCCACGCTGGGTCCAACAATAGCTGACCAGCAAGCAATGCCCAGCCTGTCCTCTTTAGAATCCACACTACAAGCCCACTCAACTCAATTTGAGAAAATCCTACATGCAATATTGGACACTAAATCCTCACTAGAAAATAGAATTGATACAGTATCCCAAGACCTCAACCTACTAAGAGTGGATCATCGCAACTTAGCGTAAAGGGTGGGCACAGCGGAACACACACTGAGTGGACTAAACCCACTAGCACAAGAAAATCAAAAACAGATTCTTCGCTTGGAATCTGAAGTGAAGGTCCTGTGGCGCAGGGCGGAGGAGGCGGAGGGCAGATCTCGGCGCAACGATGCCTGCTTCCTGGGGTTCCCTGAAAGATCAGAGGGCCAAAACTCAGAACTATTTCTGGAACAATGGTTTATCAACAAAGTTATGCTGGGTAACCCGTCAAAGTTTTTCTCAGTGGAGAGAGCACACAGGGTGCCGGGGAGACAACCGGCACCAGGAACACAGCCTAGGCCACTAATAGGCAGATTTCTGAATTACAGGGACAGAGACGCTATACTGCAACACTTCCGTAATAAAGGCCCCGTCCAGTATGGAGGCTCATCTATCACTACTTATCTGGACTTTACCCAAGAAGTGCAGAAACAACGTAACTCCTATTTGAGGATCAAACAACGGCTTAGAGAACACAACATTAAATACGCTTTAATGTTCCCTGCTAAATTACGAATAATATCAGAAGACAAAACACATATTTTTCACTCCCCAGAAGCTGCTTGGACATGGCTGCATGCCAAAGGGCTGGCACAACCCCGAGAAGGTACGGGCAAGGATGAGGAATGGACCACACCATCGGATCAAAGGAAAACCAGGAAACGCTCTAAATCACAACCCTCAGTAAAGCAAGCGGCGTCCGAGAGGGCAAAGGTATTGCAAGAGACGTCCTTACACACACAAAACTCCTTCAGTGCATTGCGGTCCAATGTAAGTGACCACACGGACTCCGACTCAGTAAGCTCCGACTCGACGCTACTAGAGACACTAAGAGGTCTGAAGGTTACTCCCAGATCAGCAGATGCACTGTGATAGCGGTGAAAGGAGGGGCTAAAGAGATCTCATCACTTATCGGCTACAGCAGGACTTCCACAGAGTATTTTTGCAGAAGCTCAAGCCTGCACAAATGGGACATGGTTTGAACATAGAAGGTATGGGGGGCTATTTGCCTAGGGGGATAGCCAGAGAAGAAGCTCCATTGCTCTGGGTCGCTGCTGGGGCCGGCGAGCACCGGAGGCGTCGGCACTCGTAATCTGTTTTTTTACTAGACATTGATATCTTGACCAAAGGTGGAGACCCCCTATAAGGGTCACCTCCAATTGCTACTATGCCTCCCCAGAAGGTATCCGTATGGATACGGCCTTTTGTTATTAGAAGTGTTATGCATGCGTTGCTTATTCAAGTTCAGTATTCCGGTTGGGGCTTAGTTGGGGTGGGGGGGGAGAAGGGTTGGTAGGAAGTTATGTTTCACAGGTCTTTCCAAACAGCGAAATAACTTGACACAGCCAGCAGTTGATGTTGCTAATGCAGAGCGGGTGGCAATGAGGGCGGATGGGCTGGGGCCCGGGCCGGGGTACATGGGCAAAGATGGTTTAAAAGTACACAGGACAAATTACAAATCGTGTCATGCATGAATACAATATAATCATGTGGAATGTGCGGGGAATGGCATATCAGGGTAAAAGATATCGTGTGCACGCCTGTCTTAAGCGCCAGCGGGTATACATTGCCATACTCCAGGAGACACACTTACTAGAGGTTGACCAAAGGGGATTACGGGGGCGCTGGGGAGGACAGATTATAGGCACATCATACTCGGTTTACGCCAGGGGGGTACTTATATGGATAGCCCAGGGAGTACCATATGTGCAACATACACACAAAATAGATCAAGGGGGCAGATATGTGGTGCTGGAGGGGCGATTAGATGGTAGACAACTCACACTGGTGGGGATATATGCCCCTAACAGTGCACTACCTGAATTTTTGCGCACCCTTATTCCGGCCCTATTAGTTAATACCAAGGCACCAGCGGTGTGGAGTGAGGATTTTAATAGCACACCAGATAAGACACTCAACCGTTTCACCCCACCTCCGAGTGGATTGACACATAGAAGCGCCACCGGCCCATTGGTGGCATGGGCTAGCGATCTGAGACTATATGATGTTTGGCGTAAAAGCCACCCAACACAGCGGGCATATTCGTTTTATTCCATACCCCACAAAGTGCACACTAGGATAGATATCATATTGGGCACCCACGAAATATGCTCACTAGTCAAAGATGTGGAATACCTGGCTAAAACGCTATCTGATCACTCGCCATTGCTACTAACGTTGCGATGGGGAAGGAGAAGATCCATGATACCTATGTGGCGCCTGCAAAGGGAGGCTCTCCAAGACCAGGCTTTCAGGGAAGAACTAAACACAACCATAAAAAACTATTGGGAAATTAACAAGGGCTCCACAGATACAAGAGCGACAGAGTGGGAAGCTCACAAAGTTATTGTTCGGGGGCATTGTCTGTCTGCTAGCTGGGGGGTCAGGCGCTCACTACACGTCGAAGTCACTATGCTGGAGAAAGAATTGAGAAGGCTAGAAATTGCAGGGGCACAAAATGGAGCATCACAGGAAGAATTAGGGAACACCCGCTTAAAATATAAAGAGGCGGATTTGAGACTCCGTCGCCACGACTATAACTATTATCTAATGCGTCTGCAGACGGAAGGGGATAGACCAGGGAGACTATTGGTGTGGTTACTCCGAGAGGACCGCCAGCAAGCTCCGATAAGGGCTATAAGACAGGCAGATGGAACTATGGGCACTAGTCAAGAAGCAATTAATAAAGCGTTTGAAAATTATTAAACAAGCCTATACAAGGGACGGGAATCATGCACTAGTCAACAACTTGGGTCCTTTTTAAGGGGAGCGAAATTAACACAATTGTCACAACCGGATATTGAGATACTAGAAGCCCCCCTGGTGATGGCGGAACTAGAAGCAGCCATAGCACAGATGTCTAGGAACAAAGAGCCTGGAATAGATGGCTTACCAATAGAATATTATAATATGTACTCCAAACATCTGAAATCACACTTACTGGAGGTGTTTGAAGAGGCATGGACACATAAATTACTCCCATGCTCACAGCGAGAAGCATTAATAGTGGTTCTGCCTAAACAAGGCCGTGAGCCCACAGATGTTAGCTCTTACAGACCACTCTCACTACTAAATCTAGACTGCAAGATACTAGGTAAAATCCTGGTGAACAGATTAGCCCCCATAATACACACCCTGGTACACGAGGATCAGAATGGGTTTATCCCAAAACGTAACACATTCTTGAACATTCGCAGACTGCTAAGCATATTAGGAGATACTTTACCAGAGGCACATGATAATGTGGCAATGTCACTGGACATCGAGAAAGCATTCGACACACTGGGTTGGAACTATTTATTCGAAACAATGCAAAGTATGGGGTTTGGACCCAATTACATAGGCTGGGTGCAGACACTATACGCACAACCCAGGGCCAGAGTAAAGACAGGAGACATTATATCTGATCGTTTTCCTATTGAAAGGGGCACCAGGCAGGGTTGCCCACTATCTCCTTTATTGTTTGCCATAGCGATGGAACCACTGGCGACCAGATTATGCATGGAAGGGGAACGATGGGGAGTGATCACCGCAGGGACTCGCCTTATAATTTCGTTATATGCAGATGATGCCCTAATATATGTGAGAAAGTGTAATGAAACTATACCGTTGGTGATATCCCTATTAGAAGAATTTGGCGTAATATCGAGACTAAAGGTAAACTGGAATAAATCATGTGTGTTCCCACTGACTGTATGGCCCACTGAGAATAGGGATTTAGTACAAGAGGGGCGCTTGAGATGGTGCTTTGACACCTTCAAGTACCTGGGAGTCCATATATACCATAAACCTGAGGATTTGAGAGATGGGAATTTGGGATGCACACTGAATTCTATAAAGGGGTCTCTGCGGTTCTGGTGCTCACTACCACTATCCCCATTAGGTAGAGTGGCGATAACAAATATGTTGCTACTCCCCCGACTTTTATACTTCTTTGCGGCATTAGCGGTGTTAGTACCCAAAAGCTTCTTTCGAGAATTAAATGCAGCTTTACTGAGACTCGTATGGGGGAGTGGTAGAACACGAGTGGCCCTCAGCACATTACAGCGTCCGTTAAGTGAGGGTGGACTAGGAGCCCCAAACTTCGAACTGTACTTTGCCTCGGCACAGCTGCAGTGGATCTTAAACTGGATACATAGACCCGAATCGGCTGAAACCATATGGATCCTGGCAAACCGTTGCTGGAGTGGCTGTTTAATGCCCATGCAAAAGGGGCAACCGGTAATTTATTAATGACAACCGCACACGAATGCTGGACAAAATACATACAAAAGGGTCAAAAAGGAACCCCATACTCCCCCCTTATCCCTTTGGGGCAAATCCCAGGGAAAGGGAACATAGCGGGCATGTAATCCACTGCAACTTGGTCAGAGGCAGGTATATTAGCAGTGGGAGACTGCTTTGAGGACGGAAAGCTAATGTTGTTTGGAGCCATGAGAGAACTCACCTCAGTAGGAATAGGCCAATTTATGGCATATTACTCTATTTGCCACTTAATTAAAAAGGCATGGTCATCAGGGGATCAGAAACCTACTACGTCCTCTTTATTACACCACATGCTAACATACGACAATCAGAACAAAGTTATAACAAACACGTATAAAGCCTTAAATACATTCCCCGTAAACGGACTAGAAAATGTTATAACTCGATGGAATACTGTATTACCGAACCAATTGACGGCTGAAGAGTGGTCTCAGGCTTTAATCCATACTCGCAATGTGTCAAGAAACCCCCGGTTTAGATACACTCAATTTAATTACACACATCAAACATACCTCTCATCTGCGCGGCTGAAGCGTATATTCCCCAAGGCGGACTTCCAATGCCCTCGATGTAATTCCCCCTCAGCTAATTTTTACCATATGGGTTGGGAGTGTGGCTCCCTGGATTCGGAATGGCAAGCGGTAGTGACTGATATATCAGATATTACAGACCTTATATTCACACTAGATCCTGGCTCCTGTCTGCTTGGGGTCAGGAAGAGGGATAAAAAGCATAAACACATACATAGGTTTGCAGATCTAGCTTTTGTAATGTATAAAAGGTTAATCGCTATGAATTGGAAAGCCTCTAAACCACCGGACTTGAAAGCATGGCGTGCCTGGACACTGCGCTGGGCATCCACAGAGTATCAGGTACTACATAAGATGTTAGATGAAGGCCAGAAACACACTGGGTCCGAAGCTTGGGGAACATTTGTGGCCAAACTGGAGGTAAAAAATGATGAGCGTCCACCATGAAAACTGATAGAGATTTGGAAAAGCATACAGGACACAGATTATATATAATCACACATGAAACAAAAATATCCCACAAAGCCACAACATGCATTAGTGGAACAAGCACACACAAAAATAAATAAGCAACCTCTGACCCGGGCCCCCGACGCAACTGAGTAACACATGTAAAAATAAGAAAGTATACATCACCTGCTAAGAATGATACTGGAGAGATCAAGCGATTTAAATGCAAGTTGTAAAATATGCAAAATAGATGGAGATAAGACCTGTGTTGTTATTGTTATTTCTTGTTATATGTTATGCTGGATCAACCTTAAATTATCGTGACAAATTGTAGATGCTATCGTTTGATGTGCAGAAAATAATAAAAAAGATGTTTAAAAAAAAAAAGGGAGCCATGGTCAAAGCCAACACTATCAGGTTGGAGACATCTGAAGTGAGGGAGACTGGCATCTTAATGATCGCGATCGCTCCACTGGCGCCTCTAGCAATGACAACCAGTATAGCTTTACAAAAGGTCCGAAATTTAGAACCTTGCTTTTTTTTTTTTAAGAATGGACGCCAACACAATAGGGAGTGGTAGAAGAACTCTCGGTTAACTATTTCCTCTTCTTGCCATGTCTAAAAACAGTTTGAGCTTCTTTGTATGTTTCCTGTTGTGACCAGATGATAATTTACTTCTTAAAAAAAAAAAAAGTAAACAAGTCCTTTTCTTTCTTTTCGATGGGGAACGACTGCATTGAAGCCACCATCAACCACACTCATGGTCGGCCTTTGTATCCATTAAATGATGGAAGGAACAGTCCCTGGCATCACGGTTTGGACACCATGGGGACTCCTCATGAATCTCCATCACTGACATCAGTTGCCAAGTTGAACAGGGTTCGAAATCCAATGACTTTGGAGGTGACATTTTTCAACAAAAAAGTACAAAATGCAGGCAAATTTGTGTCTCACCCACGGCTCCAGATCCAACGTCTGTGGGTGCATGGAAAAAAGAAACCACCACCATCAGAGCCTGGACGCGTTATTTATCTGGATGATATCACTTCCAGCACACTTCACAATGCAGCTGGTGACAAAGAATGGATTCAAACATTCTGTATTCATTCTGACGCCTCATGCTACAGTTCACTTAAGCAATCTGCAGGAGTGAATATTGATTGGAAGGGTTTTGTTACTTGCGATGCCACGGAGATTAAGAGAGTATGGCAGACTGGATTGGAGTTCAATTTATATACTCGTAAAGCTCAAAACTGAATGTTCACTCATTTAAATGGAGCACCCTTGCACCCTGCGGTTTTGAAAAAAATCGGGGAATCACATGTTCCTTGTTTTCTTAATGCTCTTCAGTTTGCTAGTCTCAGCAAAAAGGAAATTCCTCAACCCTGATGCACCAAGCACTAGATAACTTTCGCACCCCACTGTTCCATTTTTGGGGAGGTTACATTTAGTGGTGAGTAAGCAGGAGCCTTGCTAAGCACAGATGCGTGAAGTTATTAAGAGATTAACTAGGTAATTCAACTTAAACCAATGATTGCCCCTTCAACAGCTGCTAATACGTCTAAGCCTGACAAAAAAAGGACTCGTTATCCTAAAATGTCTACAGCCTTTTTTTATCATATGTATGCAGTGAAAATCTATAGAACCACAGACAGAGCTTAACGGGAAGAGATCACTGACTATGATACAACAACTGATATTTAAGAATTGCTAGTCAGGCAACACTGTTCCCGGACCTCAAGGGCAAGTTTATCAGGTGACTTCGTGAAATCAGGAGCATCCTTTCCTAATCTTGATTTTTAATCTACAGACCACTGTTATTCAGGACAGTAGTTCAAATGGTCAAATTAAGGTGAAGCATGATGACAACTCCCCTCATGCAATGAAATAACTGTAAGCCCAGACTATAAATTTGGGGCCAGATTTATCACGCTTTGTGCCATGGCTGTGTCATAAAAAGTGGGATTTACCTTCCAGCACAAATCTTGAATTGCACTGGAAGGAAGCTTTAAGTAATGTAAAGTAATTTGTGCCAAGTGAGTATCCAAATGGTGGTACATGGGCATTCCCATGCAGCCACCGATGGATCTTGATGCCTAAGCCCCACCTTATAAAAAGGTAGGCAGTGCTTGATGCCAAATGTTAACACCTCTTTGAGGCAGACATAACATTTGAGGAAACTTTTCAGTCCCTCTAAAAGTTTCCAGCTTTGCATACGTGCTGTACTGTACAGCACACATACACATTTTGAAAAGTTTTAAACTATATTTAAGTATAGTATTTGTAAAGGAGATATGCCCATGACAGCCATGTCCAAATTTCAAAAGGAAGAGCCTCCTGAAATTAGAGACACCCTGATTCAGGGTATAGGTTACACAGCGAGAAAGTAAGCAATTCACAGAGACAAGACCCTACATCTGGAGAACATACTTTAGCTGATTCAGAATGCAGGGTAGAAACTTCAGTCCCACACTGTATTGCACTTGAACCGGCTTGGTTGAAACATGTGGGGTGGTCTGAGGGAGGTAGGGATATAGCAATTAAAGAGAGAAGATGGAACCTCTTCCTTCCACTTGACCCATCACATTACTATCGGCTTTTTGTGCATGCATCTCGTTCTTTTTAGGAGGTTCCAATCTCCGATTTCTTTAGGTGTAGTGTTAGCCAAGCCATTCAAGCAGATATTTATACTTTTTTTAGTGCTGCATTTGCGTCATTTTTTGACGCAAAAGAGGCACAAACTTACAAAATACAATTATATTTTGTAAGTTTGCGCCGCTTTTGCGTAAAAAAATTACACAAATGTGGTACTAAAAATGTATAAATATGGGCCTTAGTTTCAACCAGCCTTCTTCATGCATCGGTCTGTTGTGCCATTCAGATGTTTCCTGCCATCCACCTCAACATGGAGGCAGGGGCTCAGGCCACTTCAAACTTTGGATGACTTCACTGTGAATGGCAGTGTCCTGCTCTGCCACAAAGAGCACATCTGCAGATAAAAGTAGTTCCCTTCAGTGACAGAGACTCCTATAGTAATGTGTCTTTTTTAAGTCGAGCATAGCAGCGCACAAGCGCTGCTTTACCAACGTGTTGGTATGTATCTGGGCTTTTAACTACGCCCACCTCACGCCCGTCCCTACCACTCGTTTGTGGGCTTGCCCTTCAAAAATCCTTTGATGACATTGGTAACTACTTTATGTTTGTCCCTCTTTGGGGAGGTTTTGTTACCGCCTTGGCCATCGCCCGTTACATAGATAATTACACTTTTTGCAGATAAGTTTCCTTGTGAGCGAACTTCTTTTTCCTTTTGTGTGTTTCTTCACGCTGATGCTCATGGCGGCCGTGGCAATGTGAATTGGCTCGCTTATGTGAAACTGTTTTACTTTTTATATTCAACTTATGTGGCAAGAAAAGTCCGGTTGGGAGTTTACAACGCTAATAGCTCTAACTCGAGAAAATGCGTGACCCATTGCATTGCAAGTGGTTGTTTAGCGTAGAACGTTTCAGTCTGTGTTTAGATCCAGAGGTGATTGCAGGGCAACTTCTAACAACACTTCTCAATGTTTTTGATGGGAGCATTCCAGCTATTTCAATCCTGTCTACTGCTCATGCAGCTGTACATTCCTTTTTTGGTTTGTCCTTTATTTGTCTGCTGCCACTGCCCAGCATTCCATTAGAAACTGTCCCTTATGATGGTGTCTTGTTTTTACTATGCGTGCAGTGAGGCAGATTTATAACTGCGCTTCCCTATGGCATGCAGTTATGTGTTTCAATGGAGGATTACAATTATGCTTGGAAAACAATTTCGTTTTCTTAATTATGTGGCATGCTTTATGTTTTCCTACTGTGCGTTCAACACTCATAGGTTCTGCCTGCTTAGGTATTTAACTATGATATTAATCTTTGAAGCTGTGTCATTTACCCCAAGTTTGAGGCTTCTCTGCTCGCTGATGCGATTAGGAGTTGCTTTATAATTATTTGCTAATGTAAATGTGAACGAAATTATTTTCTTTTCTGAAGAAGCCATCCTATGGATTGAACATTTCACTTGTCAGGCCCTATATGTAAGTAACAGTATTCTGTTTCGTAATGCATTAGTAAGGCTTTTATTTTCATATTTGTTTTCATTCATGGCAACCACTGTGGTTCCATATTAAATGATGAATCGATTCAAATTTGGATTCACAGATGCGAGTGCATGCATTTCATTGTAGCAAAACACTTATGCCCATGTGCCTATGTTCGATCAATCCATGTCTCTTTACATATGTCCATTTATCTTGCAGCCTCTCCTTACCTATGTCCAGTTCTCTGTACGTCTACCTCTGTTTATCCTTCTCCGTGGCATCGGAAAATCTCTCATTATCGCGCAAATAACTACCCCTCTTATCTTTTTATCTAACCTTCTCTTCATACATCTCTCCAGAGCTACCTGTCTATTCATGTTTCAACTCATCCCTATCACTCTATCTTTAACTCTCTCTGCCTGTCTCTGTCTATATTTAACTCTCTCATTCTGCATCTATTCATATGTCTGCTTATGTGTCTAGACGTTTTACACTCGTCTACTTTTTATCTGACCATTCATACCTCTGAATCTGTATCGATTGCTTATCCCTGTATATCTATTTATCCCTCCACACTTCTCTCTATCTACCCTTCTTTCAAAATCTATTTCTCTTTAGCTCCCATATCTCGTTCTTGTCGGTTTATCTCTTTCTCCCTTGCTTCATTTTTCTACCGCACTCTCTCCTCTTCTATCTCTCCTTCACGATCCTTCTATTTATCTCTATCCAATCCATCTCTTTCTATCTATCTATAGAAGTGAGCTTGCTTCTTCATTTTTAATTAGTCTTGCACTACAAAACAGCTTTTTAAATCCCTTACACACCAGCTTACCATTGCTTAACATATTTAAGGTGCACTCATTTGCACATTACATCAATGAATAACGCTTTTCTGGGGCCACTATAGTAATTCCTCTGAAGTAAACAGAATAGTGATGGATGGAGTGCTTGAATTAATCTCAGCCGCTGGTACTTACTCAGGCCACATCCCATTCCATGATAGTTTTTTGCCCTCCCCATACCTCAGATACCCCCTCGTACTCACTGTGCCACAGGACTCAAACTGTACCTCACTGATGAGACCCAAATAGGTCTGTGGCTGCTTGTGTTCCCATCTGGAGGGGACCCGGCCTGGCAGGTCAGGCCGGATTGTTCCTGTTGGAAGAGGGCAGGTCTCTGCCTGGAATGCCCCAGGAGCGAAGAACAAAGGCCTGGAATGCAGCCCAGAATTATAGTCAGGGGTTGAGATTAGTCCAAGCATTCCGTCCATCACCTTGTTTTTATAGGGATAATTCCAGCACTTTCTAGGATTCTTTATGGTGAAGTTCACATCACTGTTACAAAGAACTCATACACAAACTAAACAGTTTCTGTGTGTTCCAACTTTTTTATAGTATTAAGTATGGATTTTATTAATGTTCTGACGGCTTATGTTTATGAGTGTTATGTGACTTATTTAATGCATTTGTTCGCACTCTGCCACTTTTCAACTGGGTTACGGGTGTTAAAAAAAAAAAAAATTCAGAACTTTAACATGGGTAGCTACACACTATTTCACTCTGATAAAACATTTCTTCAGTTGACTCTGCTTTCACTTATGTTCCACAAAATGATGAAGGTTATTTCAGCGTGACTCTAATTAGTAATGTTTCCTGCGCACGCTGTCATATCAATTCTATTTTCTGCTTGAGAAGCATACATCTAATAAATTATATTTCCTTTTTATGTCTGGCCTGGGAGAGCTTTATCTTATGCTTACTGGCCACTCATGAGTAGGAGCCCACTCGGCAGCAATGATGAGTGGTAGTAGAATTCTTTTCTTTGTTTAAATATGGCGTATCAATAAGTATGCCGCGGTTCCCTCTGAAGGATTAGGTCATACAATGGGATACTTATTATCCTTTCCTAGGTAATTCCCTGTGTCACTGGGGGGATTCTGGAGTCTTTTGTGTGAAGACGCACACAGAGCCGTGATTGAGAATGTGTAAGAAACTGGATTTTCATTAGGAGCGGGTGACTGCCTACCGCAAGGAATAATCACAAACCTGGTCAGAGTGAACCTCCTAAATCACTAAATTATCCTAATCTTAACCTTCTGGTAGCTATGGCACAGAGCAAACAGACTTAATTTAGGACAATGTATAAAGTTTTTATACAGCACCATAACATGAAGAAAAAAAAAGTCAAAATGCAATACAATAAAAATCCCAAACCAAAATAGAGTAAAATGTAAAAAACAAAATGACAAAAATGAAATGAGTGGAATTAGAGATATGAATTTTTAAAATTTTAAGATGTAATAACGCCAAGAAGGGCAAAGAGCAAAGGATAGTCAATGGACAAGGTAGACTAGGACCTAGACCCAAAAGAAAGGTGGCTGCATTGGAACGTGAGTCGGTCAAAGATTTTACCTTCTGATGTAATCATTTAAGTCCCAAACCACCATAGGAGTACACTTCTAAAAACCCTAGGACCTCAGAGGAGGCACTTAAGAGACTCACAGGGTGTCAGGCAAATGCCAAAAGCAGGGTCCCGTCCAGCTCCAGTGCCACTGGTCAGGAAAGCAGCAAGGTCTCTTCTAGCTTGTTGTCTCCCTGTAGCCACACTCGAGGTCACCCATCTGACCGTTGGAGTCCACTTTGTCCTGGGTACAAAAGGAAGCAGTTCCAGCCCTTCAGGCCTCTTCTCGGGTGACAGACAGCAGGTCCAGGAAATGTTCTGAGTGGGTGCTGGGAGTGTCATATGTATGCCTAGCCTGAGCTAGTGGGTGGAAATTACTCCTTAGCACACCCTAACCAATGGGATAAAAGTTCCTGGTAGAGAGTGTGTGTGTGTGAGAGAGTGTGTGTGAGAGAGTGTGTGTGAGAGTGTGTGTGTGAGAGTGTGAGAGTGTGAGAGTGTGTGTGTGTGTGTGTGTGTGTGTGAGAGTGTGAGTGTGAGTGTGAGTGTGAGTGTGAGTGTGAGTGTGAGTGTGTGTGTGTGTGTGTGTGTGTGTGTCTAAAATCCAGTTTCGGTCAGCCACTGTATCCACAATAAACCCACAGACAGAATTAGAGAATAGGGTTCTTCATCACCCAAACAATGCATACACAAGAACTGTCTTGACATTCTGTTCCCTTCCATTCAAGCACCCCCAAGAGTTATAGTAAAACTGAGAGGCAGAAGTCTGGTAGGGCAAAAGAAGGTCCTTCAGCAACTAGACAGTGGCTACACAATAACTGTATTAGCATACTATTCTCTCCCTTTCAACAGTTACATGTGGCTCAGCAGACCTGTCAAACAGGATTTGACACTGTGCTGTCAAAAGGACACCCTCATCCCTACTCCACATAGTCTGTCGAGCTCAAGGAGTCATGTCTCCCCATTCAGGTCAGTCTATCATTTGCTCCTGGGAAACATGTCACACCTATTTAAGGCTAATTACTGGCTACCGGCCAGCAGAGGATTATGCTAATTAGTCTTTTCATAGTCGAGGCAGGTGGAGGGCTTTCGAAAAGTTACTTTTCCTTAACATTTATAAAAAATCGGAATTTAAATCTGGGCTGGATTTTTTAGAACTATTTAAAATTGTTTAATAATGTTCTAGGTAGTCACATTCCTGAGATACTGTTGAATGATTTTAATCTGTAATCTGGTGTTCTATATAGGCCAGCTAGGCCTGCCATAGTGAAAATAGCTTTTTGGGTTTCAGTGACTGTAAGGACGTGTTAAAATTACATATTTACATGTCTCACTTTTGAAATACCATGCACCCTGCCTTGTGAACTACAAGACTTACATAGGGATAACTTACTAATATTTGAAAGGAGGTTTGGACCTGACAAAAGGGTTTATTTTGACAAAGTACAGACAGGATACAATGGTATAGGAGCCACAACAGCTGCTGCAGCCCACTAGTGACATTTAAATACTCAGGCCCTGGTTTCATTTTGTACCATATACTAGGGACTTGTATGCAAGTTAAATAAACCAATTAAGAGTATACCAATCCACAGCACAGAAACTGTGGATTTTCACTACAGGTTAAGGGAAGAAGATTAACACTGCTAGATTTCATTGGTCACATTGTTCTGCCAGGCATCTCCTGCACTGAAACCTCATTTATTTAATAGTTGGGATGAAGCACACCAACCTATTCACCAGTGATTTCACTAGTGGAGCAATTCTTAGTGCACAACTCTCTCAGCCTGATTAGGCAGTGGCCTGGACTTACAGCTTACCAAGCCTCGCACTTACTGTTGTCTGAGCACACATGTAATTATTCTACTTTTAAAACTAAGGCATTTATTGTTGTGGTTTTAGAGTGGGGATCTCTGTATTTAAAAACTATTGATTTTACCAGAAACTGATCTTTCACTACCGTTTATGGCATTTAATTGCATCCTTCTCAGTATTTTTGCTAAGCCTACCCAGCCATCACCAATACGTTTTTGTAACATAAATTCTTAATGCTGTTTTAATTTCAACAACGGTGGTTTTCAAAGTTCATGTCTACAGTGAAGTGTGCCACCTGTATCCTTGTTCTATTCACTCTGCTCTCAAAAATCCTTGAGTGCAGACCACCAAAGAAAACAGTAAACTGCTTGTCTTTTCCTTTCACAGATCAATCCAGGATTTAGGGGTCTGACTAGAGAAGACTTTACCATCAACAACAGCACAGTACACGCTGCAACCTGGAAGTACAGATGAAACTATTATATGAAAGGTATGCCAAGAAACACTCCAGGCTGGCAGGGTTATTAGGATGGCATCACTCTGCACACTGGAAGGCGAGGAAGCAGAGCAGAGGGCTAAGATGGATTGCCAAGTACATACCTGTGTCAGACACAAAGTAATTACATTCGTGCGACATCGCCTAATGTCTGGCGCAGCCTGTGACAAATAAGGTTTCGTGTTGACATAGAGGACACTGACTGTTTTGATGTAATGTAACTAAAGCAAACCTTTTTATTTGTAAATTTAAGTAAATAAATAAATGCAATAATGTTAATTACGATAGATGTAATTGCTGCCGTAAAGCATTGGCAAGTCTCTGTTAACACAATATAGAAAAAAAATATGAAGATGGAAGTAGAGTCATTAAGACGTGGGAGGGGAGTAGTAACAAGGAAGGTAAGGAGTGGGTAAGAGAAAGAAGAAATAAACAGGAAACAGTCTGTAAGGTAAGAACAAGTACAGGGTTTTAATTGAGTTAATTTCTCCCTCCTCCTAACATACCACGTGGAAAAGAACAGTAGCAGTAGAATTTGGTCTTACCAAGAGTGGTTTGTAACCATGATTCAAACTGCCCAGCGTATCCTAACAAGCATGCTGTAAACGATAACGCTTTTTTTATTTAAAAAAAAAAAAAAAAAAAGGTCAGGGAGGGAAACCTTATTAGTGTGTGGATGAATGATTATTCAAAGTCACCACATTCTAGCAAGATGAAGAGGCATAAGGTGGGAATGTCAGAAAAAACACCCTGTTCCCCACCAACCAGTCTATCAAGCTATCTTCCATAGAATACTAAACAGAATTTCTGCTTTCACTCCGGCTCTGTTTTTACATGTACATAAAGCTGGAACTGGGCACCAACTTTGGGCCTCGGGGTGGATCATTTGATGTGTTTCTCAGCTCCAGACCGGTGGTCAGGCTAGATAAAAGGAGGCAAGTACCAGCTTCTCCAAGCTTGAGCTCTGTATCCTCTCCAATGCATCTCTGTGTGATGACTGTTTCAATTTTTAAGTCACAGGGCTGAGAAAGCAGATGTCCGTGCAAGGCCTGGAAGTGGAAGGACCCAGCGATGCAAACAGTTTTTTAAAAAAAATTATTTGTAGAGAGGAACACAATAACTTATAAACAGCTTCATGGTGCTAGCACAGCATATAATGGTTACATCAGGTCAACAGTAACCTTAGCTGCATCCGAAATTAATGTAGCCTTGCGCCACCCACTTCCCTTGAACCTGATAAGCAGTAAGGCAGAAATACAATGAGCATTGCCGTAGGATTCCTTTGTGTCTGAAGTCCATCAGGCTTTACATATATTAATCCTTGTGCATGATTTCTTCTTGAAAATCGAAAAAGATGCTCCTTAATCATCAAGCAAAATATCTCCTTAGAAGTCCATGGAGCTGTGTGCCAGGTAATCCTTTCGTCCAATGTTGGTGACCTGCTTGGTCTGCATAGCCTCCAACTTCGGACAGTCTGTGATACGATGCCCCAGACCTCCGCAGAAGGCACAGCCTCGTTCCCCTAGAAGACAAACCACAGTTGTTCTCACACTGCATAAAAACTCTTGTACACAACTCACCTCTCATACCCAAAACCCTCTTACACACACTTCTTCAACCCTGCTACCCTGCTGCTGAGCCCTCCCTGCAAACTCTTCAGACTGATACAGACTAAGTACGCTTCCCTCTTGAATAAGAACTCCTTCTGGTGTAAAGCACTTCAAACCGCGTCACCCAGTACCTCACTTCCTCAACAAAATACATGCTAAGAGCTTTTACTCTCTCTTCTTGCAGCTACAATAAAATATTTTTCTAGGATTCCCAGTTTAATGAATAGTAAGGAAAATATGACTTACTTGTAACAATTCATTTGCAGCCTCTATTTGTGTACAGTCACAAGCTGTGCGCACTCCTGCCATCTAGTGTTGGGCCCTGAACGTTACAATCTTGTTTTTTTCAAATATGGAATTTCAGATTCAAGTACATTCGTGGAAACGTCCTTGAAACTTGCAATGCTTTAGGACACCGATCCCACGTCAGATTATGTTTTTCTTCCAAGGGCACGCGAATGTGTGTACTAGTGAAGCTTTCTAATGTCTGTGAACTGGCAAGAAAGCATGCATACGTGTACAATATGTTTGCAGGGCTTACTTTTAGGGAGGCGGGTAGGGTGCATGTGAATATACAGCACCACAGGCTGCAAACCAAAGGTTACAGGCACAAAACATTTTCGTCTTACAGCATGTGTAGCTGCGCCCACATTCATAAAGCAGCAGCTTGTGAGCAGATGTGGAAGATGTGTGGGGCAAGGAGGAATGACCGACTAGTAAAGCTTGATGGGTGTGTATGTCCCCACAATAGTGCTTAGTAAATGTGTGGATGGAAGTCTGGGTGGAACCCTAGCAATACTCTGCTAGTGGGATACTACCTATAAATGTCACTATGGTACCTCTATAGCATGTAGAATGTGCTCTTTAGGGTAGGCAGTGTGTGTCTGGCTTTGTCATCACAACAACTTAATAAACCCAACAGTCCACCTTGCTAGACCCGCCTATAAAATGGCGCTGCCAATATGCAGCTGTGCATAAGCAACAAGTAGCTGTTTGGGTTTCTTAACTGACTGTGTATTTTCAACAAAGAAATTGATGGTACTGTTGCCATCTAATATGTGAGAGTTTTTGTGAAACTTCTTTAGACTGAAAACAAGCACGAGCGTGTTTCACACCCTTCTTTGTGTACCAGTATAAAGGAACCAGCAACTGAAAGCGTGGAGTCCTACTTCTGAGGTGTGATGGCTACAAGAAATTCTATATGTAAATATAACAAACTATAATACACACAAATGTAGTGGCTTAGTGTGCCCATATGAGGCTAGTGAGGAAACGTCATGGCTCCAAGAAGAAAGAAGGTGGCAGTCTACAAGGGAAGACCTTGTTAGGACCCTTTATTGAGGTGTTAATGAATTAAATTCAAAACATAAACGTGTGCTCTCCGTTTTGATGGTAAACTACAATTACTGACAAATGAAAGGATACAGGTGTAAGTCTAATCCTACTCTATTGTAGGTGTAACAAATAACACGAAATGTGCTCTATTGTACTTGTATGGGATCAATATTCAATATGAAGATAGGAACAGTACACAAAGCATACCCATATTTTAGTGGTCAGCTTTCTAGCTTCCTTTAAGATCTGCAGTCTCCACAAAACAAATTCCAAGACTGGAGGTGCTGGATTGCAAGTTTCAATACTCTGAGTTTGGGATGCCCTAGCTTCCCTTCTTGTTCACCAAGTCTGAACAAAGTTTAGTGTGGATGAAAAGACAACACTAATAGTAGTCTCACAAGACTGACATGCTCATGTTAGAGAAATTAGAATAAGTCACTGATGTCGGTCTTATTTTCCACATTACTTAACGAATTGGTGGTAGCAGGGACAAAGCATTAGCTGATCAATTTATTCATTGTGTATTTGCTAGGATCCTCAGGTGTGGGTATCCGAAGGTGAAGTTCTGGCATTTACCATTCTTGAAATTGGGGAACATATTCACTGTTAGAGTCCCCAAACATGGAAATAAGTCTTTATAATACGAAAACTGGTCTTACATTTGCCAGTTTCCTGGTGCGCCATGCTCAGCGGGTCGGCAAAGTTACTGTCGGGCCCTGGAAGAGTTTTTGCTAGTAGTCTGATCTGATGATGCATCGCTTTATGCATTGTGTGTGGTAGTGTGGAAAGTTGTGGGATATGTTACCCTGTTTCTGCCAATGGTACATGGTGATCACTGTGACTGTGCAAATGAGGACCACTTTGTTAGGCAATATTGTTTGGAAACCTCAGAGGACTACATGCACCGCCAAAAGCTCAAACACTGACCACTGGCTGTGTGCAGTGAGGGCACACAAATGTGCTCCCCAACCTGTCACGATCAAGAAACATTCTTTTTGTTTCACCATTGTATTTTGTGCTGAATACTGGGCTACACCAACATAAATATTCCCAATTTTCAGTTGCTCATGACCACTATCTGCCCAATACCTTTGTAGAAGACGCACGTGTAACTGTGTGTTTGAATCTAAAACAATCCATGATGCCATAATTTCCATCAGTTCCATTATTCTGTCAGCAGATGCGACGTCTGGTACAGGGGAGGCAGTCTGAAATGCTGTCACCCTCTCATTGACTGGTAAGGCTTTCCCTGTGATTTAATCGAAAGTAGGACTGAGGAACCCCTGGATTTGTCATAGACGCCAATGTGATTTTTTGGGGCATTTATTGTGAATTCTAATTTGTGCACAGGGTGAACAAACTGTTGAGTATACGTGAGGCATTGCACGCTACCTGTCCATTTTCCATATAATCGTCCAGACATGGGAACATCAATTTTAGAAGACATAAGAGCTGCTGCTGCTACTACTGCAAGACGTGTTGTGAATGCTTGTAGGCTTGTAGTTATTCCTAACAATAGAACTTTGAAACTGTAATGTTTCAGTTACCACAAATCTCAGGTAAAAGAGATGTGCTTGATGTTTTGGGATGAAAGTCTCGAGAGGAGGTGTGCTACTCCAAGAAGGAGCCGTGGGTGCTGGAGGATAATCATCTGCCATACTGAGATGCATAACCCCGTTTTTACCCAGGCTGGTACTGGGTGGCTGAGGAAGTGGGGGAGGGAGGTGGTGGGTCTGCCAGAAGGCATTTAGATGTCTTGTGAGTATGCCTTTGCAGAAGCCTGCTTCCGTGCTGGTGTTGGTGCTGTATGTCAAGCATTGTCTTTTCTATATCGGTCTTATTGTTTCTAGCATGTCATCAACCTAAGGTCCGAAGAAATATTGATCATCAAACAGAACACCTCTCAGGACTTTTGTTAATCTGCTCTGGGGCTGTATCCGCTGCTTACAAAGCACACAATGTTAAAATTGGAAATAACCTTCCCCTCATCCATGACATTTAGCTCTTTTCTTGTATGCATCAGAGAGACGTTGCATTACTTGCTTGGCCTCTTCCCACTGGCTTCTATCATACTTGGCCCACTGACCTGCAATTCAGTACTATGGTACTGCCCCTACTGCTACTCACTTGCCTGCTGCGTCAGTACTTTTACATTTATTTGTAAAAGGCAGGGTGTTATAAATACTCTTAGCTGCATGACCAACAAGTAATGCGGATGGAGATGTATGGAAAATGTCACTTACCCAGTGTACATCTGTTCGTGGCATGAGACGCTGCAGATTCACATGCTGGGCATATCCCGCCATCTAGTGTTGGGCTCGGAGTGTTACAAGTTGTTTTTCTTCGAAGAAGTCTTTTTGAGTCACAAGATCGAGGGACTCCTCCCATTTCGGCTCCATTGCACATGGGCGTCGACTCCATCTTAGATTGTTTTCCCCGCAGAGGGTGAGGTAGGAGTTGTGTATATAGTAATAATGCCCATGCAATGGAGTAAGTATGTATGTACATAATGTGACTAAAAGTGTTATATTTAAAAATTTTCAAATGTACAAGTTTAATTTTAGTCAACTTATAACGGCTACAGGCTCCCGGGGAGGTGGGAGGGCGCATGTGAATCTGCAGCGTCTCATGCCACGAAAAGATGTACACTGGGTAAGTGACATTTTCCGTTCGATGTCATGTGTAGCTGCAGATACACATGCTGTGCATAGACTAGTAAGCAGTTATCTCCCCCAAAGCGGTGGTTTAGCCCATAGGAGTTGAAGTTGTCTGAAATAGTGTTCTTAGTACTGCTTGTCCTACTGAGGCTTGTTGTGTTGTTAACACATCCACGCAGTAATGTTTAGTAAATGTATGAGGCGTAGACCATGTGGCTGCCTTACATATTTCTGTCATTGGTATATTTCCTAGAAAAGCCATTGTGGCGCCTTTCTTTCTAGTGGAGTGTGCCTTCGGTGTAATAGGCAGTTCTCTTTTAGCTTTAACATAACAGGTTTGAATACATTTAACTATCCATCTGGCAATGCCTTGTTTGGATATTGGATTCCCTGTATGAGGTTTTTGGTAAGCTACAAACAATTGTTTTGTTTTGCGAAACTGTTTATTTCTATCAATGTAGTGCATTAGAGCTCTTTTTATGTCTAATGTATGTAATGCTCTTTCAGCTACAGAGTCTGGTTGTGGAAAAAACACTGGGAGTTCCACAGTTTGGTTTAAGTGGAACGGTGATATAACTTTTGGCAAAAATTTGGGATTTGTGCCTAGAACCACTTTATGTTTGTGTATTTGTATAAAGGGTTCTTGTATGGTAAAGGCTTGTATTTCACTCACTCTTCTGAGGGATGTGATGGCTATTAGAAAGGCTACTTTCCAGGTTAAGTATTGCATTTCACAAGAGTGCATGGGTTCGAATGGTGGACCCATGAGTCGCGTTAATACAATATTGAGGTTCCACGAAGGAAATGGTGGTGTTCTTGGTGGAATGAGCCTTTTTAGACCCTCCATAAATGCTTTTATGACTGGGATTCTAAATAGTGAAGTTGAATGTGTAATTTGCAGATATGCTGAAATTGCTGTGAGATGTATTTTAATGGACGAAAAAGCTAAGTTAGATTTTTGTAAGTGCAGTAAGTAGCTTACAATGTCTCTTGCGGACGCGTGTAATGGTTGAATTTGATTATTTTGACAGTAATAAACAAATCGTTTCCATTTATTTGCGTAGCAATGTCTTGTAGTAGGTTTTCTAGCCTGTTTGATGACCTCCATACATTCTTGTGTAAGGTCTAGGTGTCCGAATTCTAAGACTTCAGGAGCCAGATCGCTAGATTGAGCGATGCTGGACTCGGGTGTCTGATCTGCTGTTTGTGTTGAGTTAACAGATCTGGTCTGTTTGGTAGTTTGATATGAGGCACTACTGACAGGTCTAGTAATGTTGTGTACCAAGGTTGTCGTGCCCAAGTTGGTGCTATTAGTATTAGTTTGAGTTTGTTTTGACTCAATTTGTTTACAAGATATGGAAGGAGTGGGAGAGGGGGAAAAGCGTAAGCAAATATCCTTGACCAACTCATCCATAACGCATTGCCTTTGGAGTGAGGCTGTGGGTACCTGGATGCAAAGTTTTGGCATTTTGCATTTTCTTTTGTTGCGAATAGGTCGATTTGCGGTGTTCCCCACTTTTGGAAGTAGGTTTGCAGTATCTGTGGATGAATCTCCCATTCGTGGATTTGTTGGTGATCTCGACTGGGATTGTCTGCCAATTGGTTTTGAATTCCTGGGATGTATTGCGCTATTAGGCGAATGTGATTGTGAATCGCCCAATGCCAAATCTTCTGTGCTAAGAGACACAGTTGTGATGAGTGTGTGCCTCCCTGTTTGTTTAAGTAATAAATTGTTGTCATGTTGTCTGTTTTGACAAGAATGTCGTCATGTAGTTTTGTTGTCTGAGCAAGGGGATTACGTCTTGAAGTGTTACCTTGTGAAAGTGATTTGATGTAAAGATTTAGTGTTCTGAGATCTAATATAGGTCTTAGAGTTTTGTCCTTTTTGGGTATGAGAAAGTACAGGGAGTAAACCCCTGTCCCTTTTTGATGACTGGGTACTAGTTCTATTGCCTCTTTTTGTAACAACGCTTGGACTTCTATCTGTAATAGATCCATGTGTTGTTTGGACATGTTGTGTGTTTTTGGCGGCACATTTGGTGGTAATTGTAGGAATTCTATGCAATAGCCATGTTGGATGATGGCTAGGACCCACGAGTCCGTTGTTATTTCCTCCCAATTTTGGTAAAAATCTGTTAGTCTCCCCCCCACTGGTGTTACGTGTTGGGGATTTGTGACACTGAAGTCACTGTTTGTTTTGAGGGGTCTTGGGACTTTGGAACTTCCCTCTAGTCTTAGGGAACTGTCCCCCTCTGTATTGTCCCCGAAAGCCTCCTCTCCGATACTGGCTCTGGTATGTGGGCCTGGTTTGTGAAGTTAAGGGTTCTGTTGTTTGAGCCCGAAACCCCCCTCTAAATTGTGTTTTCCTAAAAGTGCCTCTGCTCTGTGGGGAGTAGAGCACGCCCATGGCCTTGGCCGTATCTGTATCTTTTTTCAACTTCTCGATAGCAGTGTCCACTTCCGGCCCAAACAACTGCTGTCCATTAAAAGGCATATTAAGCACGGCCTGTTGGATTTCGGGCTTGAATCCTGAGGTGCGCAGCCATGCATGTCTCTGAATTGTCACAGCTGTATTTACAGTTCTTGCAGCTGTGTCTGCTGCGTCCATTGCTGAACGTATCTGGTTATTTGAGATACTTTGGCCTTCTTCTACCAACTGTTGTGCACGTTTTTGGAATTCTTTGGGCAGATGTTCAATAAAGTGTTGCATTTCATCCCAGTGGGCTCTGTCATATCTCGACAGCAAAGCCTGTGAATTCGCAATGTGCCATTGATTGGCTGCTTGTGCTGCCACTCTTTTTCCCGCTGCGTTGAACTTGCGACTTTCTTTGTCGGGTGGTGGTGCATCTCCAGAGGTGTGTTATTTCGCCCTTTTTACGTGCTGCGCCAACTACTACTGAGTCCGGTGTCAGTTGCTGCGTAATGTACATACGGTCTGTTGGTGGAGGCTTCTACTTTTTCTCCACCCTAGGAGTAATAGCCCTGCTTTTCACGGGTTCTTGAAATATTTCCTTTGCGTGTTTCAACATTCCCAGTAGCATTGGAAGACTCTGGTACTGACTATGTGTGGATGAGAGTATTAAATAAAAAGTCATCTTCGATAGGTTCAGCATGCAGTGTGACGTTGTGAAAAGCAGCTGCTCTGGACACCACCTGCGTGTAAGCAGTACTGTCCTCAGGTGGTGATGGTCTTGCTGGGTAACAGTCAGGACTGTTATCTGACACAGGCGCATCATAAAGATCCCATGCATCTGGGTCATCTTGGCTCATGCTTGTGTGTGTTGGAGACTGCACCATCGGTGGGCTAGCGATTGGTGATGATTGCGGTGAGCGTTAAGGTGATGGTGGCGGAGTTACTTGTTTTGCCACCTTTGCTTGTGGTAGTTTATCCTTCTCTTGGAAAGCCAGTTTCCTTTTCATCCTTATAGGAGGGAGAGTTCTTATCTTCTCTGTCTCCTTTTGGATATGGAGCCTTCTCTGTGTATAATCTGGCTCCCCTGCCTCTAGTTCCTGTCCGAATTTATAGCTTTGCATGTGTGTGGAAAGCCCTTGCTCCTCAGTGTAGGAACTTGTTTTTGGCTCCGAAGCCGGATGTTTCGGGATCGAAACCTTTTCCACCATCTTTTTCGGCTCCGAAGCCACTTTTTTGTGTTTCGGTGTTCCGATCTCTCAGTGCCGAGTCGTCTCGGTATCTCGATGTCGAGATTGTTCTGACCCGGTGTCTCGGGTCGAGTCTTTTCTGTGCCGGTATCTCGACCGGAGTCGGATGACTTCGACACCTGCGTGCCCTTTTTCGGTGCCCATGGACGATCACCGATTTTTTGGGTTAAGCCATGGCTTGCCGGCGGTGGCGTCCCCTGGGCTCTGATGAATTTACCGTGAGTTTTGGCTGGGGCGGTTTTACTCACGGTTTTCGGCGTCTGTTCTGTTTCGGCCTCGTCCGAGTCAGCAATGGAGAAGGTTTCTTCTTCCTCAAAGTCTTGGTGTCCTGACGGCGCAGACGCCATTTGAAGTCTTCTCGCTCTCCGGTCCCTCAGCGTTTTCCTCGATCGAAATGCTCGACAGGCCTCACAGGTATCCTCTTTGTGTTCGGGAGACAAACACAAGTTACAGACCAAATGTTGATCTGTGTAAGGATACTTGTTGTGGCATTTGGGGCAGAAGCGGAATGGGGTCCGTTCCATTAGTCTTGTCGATGCACGTGGTCGGGCCGACCAGGCCCCGCTGGGGAACCGAAAACCCGAAGGGCCACCGGAGCTCTTCAAAATTCGGTGTCGATCTGTGTTAACTAACCCGATACCGAACGCAAACAATACCGTCAAATTTTTCCGATATCTAACTAATTTTCCGAACCAAAACATGGAGCGTAGAGGAACACGTCCGAACCCGATGGCGGAAAGAAAACACTCTAAGATGGAGTCGACGCCCATGCGCAATGGAGCCGAAATGGGAGGAGTCCCTCGATCTTGTGACTCAAAAAGACTTCTTCGAAGAAAAACAACTTGTAACACTCCAAGCCCAACACTAGATGGCGGGATATGCACAGCATGTGTATCTGCAGCTACACATGCCATCGAACATATATATATGCGCAAAGGGTTCTCAGGAGTGGTTTAAACTTCTTTTCAATCAATGCCAATTGGACTCTAGCCTTAACCGGGTCTTTGAAGTTTTCTGATGAGCATTTTCACATTGTTTTCAACATTGGTAAATAGTTAGTGCACCTCTCAGTTTTAGATAAATTATCAACGACCAAGTCATCCTCCTCAACATGTGGCAAAACACTGTGATGTGTCACTTCCCTTACAATGACTGCATAGGAGATAGAAGTATCTTCCAACGGGGCGCTTTAAACTGATATGGCAGTAGCCCAGTATAGTCAATATAATCTGTCCTATAATTAGGCCAAACATCATCCTATCATTTAGTTAGTTAGGGCTCTTGGTATATGTGAGGCAAGTCTACATAAGAATGCTTTTCTGATTCCGAGGGTACTTAATTTGATGGAGAATACTAGAGTAGGCTATGTGTGATGTTTCTTCTTCAGGAATGAAAAAGCTTCATGTTTTTCTGAAACGGCTATCCTTAATATAAGTTTGCACTTCCGTGAAAAAGCATGTCTTATAGTGAACAGGTAACAAGAGGGCCTGTATTAGGATCAATATTTATATATTGTCATCGATCTTTCATCTAATTTTTCAATGTCTTCCTATTAAAGCCTTTGTGCACTGGCTTCTGACGATATGCTCGGCTTACAAGCCGGGTTCAGCACAGATGTGAAGTTGGCATCATCCTGACCTTGACCATCCTTTCCTGAACCACGAACACCCTCCAGCATCAAGGATACTTTTCTGTACCTAGGAATTTCAATGATAGTGGCTATGGCTGACTGCTGAGCCTTATTTGGTGCTGGTTCTTCAGACAAGCCATGGGGCTCTCAGGGAAGTTACATTCGGTGGTTAATCATCATCTGAGGGCTATTCCTTGGTTTGTGTCACATGCTTTTCAAGGCTAAGGATGCTGGGCCCATCCTTGGTATTAACCTCTGAGACGGAAGGCATTGACTTGGTTGTGAGTGTGGGCTTTGTTCGGTGCTCCAGATATTCATCTTTTCTAGAGTTGATGTCTTCAAAATGAAATGGGACTCTGCTCCCTTAGCACATCCGGGGTACAGGAGGGTACACTTGTAGAGCTGTTAGAATTAAAGTTCTTGGCTACCACTTCAGATTGGTACTTCAAGTCTTGGCGCTGCATTTCTAAATAGTGTGCTCACCTCCTTTCCCGTTGATGCTAGACAGTGCTCTTGATCAAAAGGTTTTACAAGCCAAGCAGACCATTGTCAAGGAGTGGTTACATACCGTTTACTGGTCTGACCATGCTAACCTGCTATTGCAAGCAGGGCAAAACTTAAACAAAGATATCTATCCCCTCCACCAACATCAAGTCATTCCCACATAAACTACTCCTGGATGTTCAATTCAATGGAAGTCATTGAGATAGGTTTTTTGTTCCGTTATTGTTTCCCAGTTGTTCTATGTCAAAATCATTCTTTTTCCAGCACAATTGTGACTGAGTACTCAAAACACGTCCCAGATCAATGGTGGGAGAAAAAAAAACAATCTGAGGTTGGGACTGTGTCCTAGTGTATTGTGAATTTCAGGACAGTGATCACTCTAAATTGAAATTCCTCCTTTTACAAAGAAACGTTTAATGCTCTATGCCGGATACTAGATGGCAGGAGTGTGCAAGTCAGCTGACACTTCTATTCCTGAAAGGAATGCTTCTTCCAATTGTTTTATGCAAGAGGTCTTGTTTGAACTTCTCTCTAATGCCAAGCTATGTAGCAGGTAAAGGACCTGTAATTGCATATGTTACAAACCCAATGTGACACAGATGAATGCAAAGAGAACTCACTGCAGATCTGATGCTTTGAATTCAGGCTAGGAGTTAGTCTCCTGTACACAGTCACAATATACAAAGAGCAGGTGATATAATTGGTTGCACATACATAGTGTATAGCACCAGTCACTTCACATATATACACAATGTGTGTGACCAGTAACTGTGCAGAGCATGTGCGCACCAAATATTTCACACTCAGGCCATGTTTGACATCTCCAGAATAGCATGTTAATTGTTATCTGTTCTAGGAGCTCATACCTCCAATGTCTAGCATGGACTCGTCCCCGCTGTTCAGCACCTGTAGCACTGGAGGTACCTTTTGCTTCGCCTCTAGCAGCAGCGCCTTTAGATCCATCAGGACTGACTCATCTAGAACAAAGAGAAAGAGAAATCACAACTGGGCCGACACCCTATAGAGCTCGTATTTCTCTTCACATGCACCTCTTATATTTAGGTCAGTGCTGTACCATCAGACCCACATCTGCCACTCTGCAGTGCTCACAATGGCAGAGCAGCAGAACTCATATTTTACTTACTGCACATTGTTGAATTAACCCTGGCCAACCCTGAAGAGCCCA
Organism: Pleurodeles waltl; assembly: GCF_031143425.1. NCBI lineage: Eukaryota > Metazoa > Chordata > Amphibia > Caudata > Salamandridae > Pleurodeles > Pleurodeles waltl. The sequence continues at coordinate 601,222,727 of NC_090446.1, forward strand.
AACCTCACCATATGGACCTCTCTCCTCCCACTAACCACAATTTTAAAGCAATAGCTGCAACCTAAACTAACCCCAAGACTGACCTTAGAATGCTCACAACTCTTTACATGGACCTCATACTACCCTGCACAGTCCACAACCAACCAAACATACACTTTTCTTCAGAATAGAGAGCTATCAAAGTTCATCCTCTGTACATCTACCTCAACGATTATACTGGCAGTCTCCACAAAACCAGTGTTGGCACTAAGCATCCCAGCCTTTTCGTTGCCAGAGTAACCCTTGAATCTGATCCCACCACGGTGTGTACATGGAACACCCACGTGGAGCAGCTGAACTGAAAGTGCCCTTTGAGCCTTGATCCAACGTCTCACCTAGGTCTTACTTCCTACACCACTTGAAGCAGGGTCTCCATCATCGTCAAAATCTTTCCTCAGACCCTGCACCAACCTCCACCAGCAGCAGGCCCAGGCTCTCAAGAGTATTTCATATTTGCTTGGAGAACAGGCTTCCACCAGCCACTGTCTACCAAATGTTCTAAAGATCTGGGGCCAGATGTACGAACACATTTTCCCATTGACACAGAATGGGAAAAACCCTTTGGTACATCTAGCCCCTAGACCCTGACAACCAACAGATGCAGACGGGCAGAACTGCTACCTCTATGCCCCATAGTATCAGATGCCAGTCACACAGTCAGCCCAGACATTCCAGGACTGATGTGCTCAATCCATTGCTTCTACAGACAGAGATGTGGCAGACTCTTGCACCAACCCAGATACTGCACACATCCAAATGGACATAACTCCCACAACCACGCCTATGCCTTACATACACAGGTACCAGATTTCCGCTGCAAGCCAAAGACCACCACGCATTTTATGAGCAAGATTTCTGGCAGTTATTTCAATGACTCAATGAATCTAAGTGACTCCTTACCACAAGCCTTGTTGATGAAAGTAGTTGCAATTCCAGTGTTTCCTGATCGTCCTGTACGCCCAATCCTGTGAACTGGACATAATAGAAATTGAGTTGAGAGAGAGACAAATATATAGATGTATATGCACTGATCTGGTCTTTGTCTGGGGGAAGTCAAGGGAGGGATTCACTGTCTGTGGTTCAGGAAAAGAGCGCAAGAAACGAATATCCCTCACCAAAAAGAAACAAGTTACTTAACAGTAACAACAGCAGTGCTCCTTGAGGCAAATCTAGACTTACTTGCTATGAAATATGAGTTGAGGTTGCCATTGCATAGAATACTGTGTGCTGATATACTTGAATTTGAAGGTGTTTACGTTAGGCGTGGCAGTATACCTATGTATGAAGTCAAAACAGTACATCATACAGATGCCATCATCAGATGGTACTTTTCCAAGGCATTGTGTAAAGTGTTTTTTTAAGGAGAGCAGGTGAAAGTAATTAGGGAATAGCAACCCTTGTTTCCATCTCCCACTTCCAACAAAAGGTGAAAGTAGAAGCATAGTTTGTGGAACTGAGGTTAATAATAGTAATGAGATATTTTGACATGAAGTGAACGTACAAACTGTGGCAAACTATTCATCTGAGCCCGGCTAAAAACTCTTGTATTACTGGCATATTAAAGCATGAAAGGCAACTGTACTTTTCAAGTAAGTGCCTGATCTTTGTTGAATTGACATTAAAAGTGTTGGGGGAGGGGGGTCATACCAAAGTGATAAAATATTCCGTGCAACTGCGCTTCCATGTATTTTGATTGTCTGCATGTACTTCTTGATGCTTCATACAGCATTCACAAACCGTTTGCCATGCAGGTGCTTGCAATCAAAAGGCAAAATGAAAGTTTGCTCTTGTACCTTAAATCTAAACTTAACATTCACAACTGTGCAAGGTGTTTTAAAATAAACGAGTTATCAGAGGTTTGCGGGTCCTGCGGTTTTTAAGGATGCTTTGAAGTGGTGTGCAATTGCCACATCTTCCCCCTCTTGTACAATGAAAGCAATGTACTCTTTAGACAAATTCTGTAATATAATCTCATAATAGTCTCACTGCATGTGTTCCCATAGGCAGAAAATGGACTGAAAATGTGCCATACAGTGCCTGTCCCCATATCTTCTTCCCGAGCACATCTTTGTACTCCACTTTAGGAGGAGGAGATCTCTATTTCACTGACTGAACTTTTCATAGCCTTTATGGCAATGGCCACATAAGTTTCAAGAAAAGCACTTGCATACCTAGGTTCATCGAGTGCAGACCTGGATTTAAACTCTTTTTGGCTTGAAGGAACTTACGATGGGCAGTGTGCCAAAGATGTCTCTCCCTAGGGGGTGGACAACACTGGTTAATGTCTGAACTTAAAAGAGATAATCTACTTATTTGTCTTCCAGCTGGCCACCATATACATGGTCACTTTATATACTAGCCCATTACAGGTACTAACCTGTTTTAGTTGGGAGGGATTTGAGGAAATCAGATGCCAAGGCTCATATGTGTTCATAATTGCCATCTACATTGTACTTTTCATTCTTTATTTCTCTGGATTGATGAATTCGGATGATCTTCAATACACGTTTGAGGTGGGTAAAATATTGTACCCACAAAAAATGTTGAGTCCCTTTTCTCCTGTGTGAGCTGAAGAGGATTCACCTCATCTAAGAAGCTATGTTCTTGTCTTGACCTACTGACTATGCTTTGTGAGGTTATGGTAGTACCCTACGTTTTTTTTTTTTTTTAAATCAATTTTGTGTTCTAGGCCTTTCAATATTGGCCCAAATTGGGAAATAAGCAGTTTCCTTCTCCACTCAAGACAACTTTCGAAAGTTTTGTTATGTGGGACTTTTTGAAAGTGGATTGGATACTGCCTTCCTTCAAACCCATGTTCTTCTAAGCCCAAAGACAACAAATTACTGCTATGCATGAATAAGGCATTGGAACTATTTAATCCCCTCTGGGTACAGTCAAAAAGATGTGCTATGATGCTATACGTTATAAAAAACACATCATATAAAATACCAGATAGGTTTTTCACTAAGATAAATAGCCTGGTAAGACAGTTGTTATGGGCAGGTGGGCAACCCAGAATATCTCTGAAAACACTGAAAAGATCTGTGGTTGAAGGGGGATTGCACTGCCCAGTGTGCAGAAATACTACAAAGCAGCGCAAGTCATTATAGTAAAGGATTGGGTTTATACGGAGGTTGATAACCCAGCGTTCTGGGGAGATAAATTAGGAATGAAGACACACAGTTACTTACATACACTATACGGAGGAAGAACTCAAAGGGGGACACAAAGGGTGATTGATATCTGGAGGAAACTGACGAAGGAGATGGGATGGGATGGGATGGGAGACTAACCCCCAAAGCCCCATCATGGGAAGCTACAAGGCTAAAAGAGGTCTCTTCACTGCAGGGATTCAAAGGACGGAATTACATTGCATCCCATACTTCCGCTAGCGTGGATATGCCAAAGAGATAGTCCCATTCTCATAACTACCGGCAGAATATAAGATAGCAGGGTCCCAGTGTTTCCAATGCAGACAACTATCCCACGCCCTGAAAACCAGAATCTCTCCAGAGGAAGAGATGCAAGAAATTTACCCATTAAAAAATAGGCTGCTGAGTGGGAAAGTTGACAAGAAACTAGTATAAATGACATATGGTACTCTGATGAGGAATACACAAGATACACTGACGAAACTGCAGGACAGGAGGGAAATAGACGCAGGGAACCTAGAAGAGGGTGATTGGGCAGAGGCAGTAGAATTCCCAAAAAATGTGGTAATAAAAGCTAGCTTTCAGCTTATCCAGCTTAAAATACTACACAGGGTGTACTACACTCAGACTTTTTTTTATATAAGATAAGGTGGATAGTAAGCACGGGATGCAAGAGAAACAGCGGAATGGAAGGCACTTTTCTGCACATTATATGGAGCTGCCCACACCCTGATGGGTACTGGGGGAAGGTGGAAAGCACACTGATGGGACCCTTAGACTGACACCAAGGATAGCGTTACTGGGTATATGGGAAGCCTCAGCCTATACACGTCATCAAAAAATACTCAAACACAGGCTGCATGGTGGCCAAGAGAGATGTAGCCCAGAGATGGAGCTCAGCAACACCCCCCCTACACATCAGAACAGGGAAACCGGAATGGAATATTGTACACCTAGAGTACAGAGTAGAGGATGAATGAAGAAATATGAAAAAACATGGGGATGATGGGCAACAAAATTATGAAAGGATACAGAAATGGAACAGTGGGATGCCTCTAATGATAACCAGGACAGAACCAGACAGAAAAGGTCAGCGAGAATGGCAATATAGGATTCAGGTGTCTCTGGACTAAAGACATTTGTGAGTGGGACCAGGGTGGAGTAGAAAGTGAGACAAACTGTTGAAGATGTTACTATATGCATGAATGTACAAACTGTTAATCACTGTTAATAAAATAATAAAAATATATTTAAAAAAAAGATGTGCTATGGTGATTGGGCTGACTTGGCTCGTTTTATATCGGACTGTTTTGTTTCATTGTCAATGGCAGATTCAAGTTGCAGAGTTTCTGGAAACTGCCAGCGGCGCAGTTTCATTTACAAATCTGCATTTTCTATGCCTGAAACAGAGTCATCATGATCTCCGCAGAACAGAAATTAAACCTATTTTCAAAGACTATCCACAGAAACCTCTGATAGTTAATCAACCAAAATGTGAAAGGTGTTTCAATTAAACCCAACGGTAAAATATGGCGAGAAGTAACAAATTAAAAAAATCTTGGCAGTCATTATGAAATATGGATTCCTGAATGTAGAAATCGAGAATTAAGGTTGAAATGTACCCCAATTCCTGATAGACTCAAATCTCCTACTACTTTGCTCTTTATGACGGGGCAAATACAAGATAAAGAAGGTTTGTGGTACATTATACTCGGTCTATGCCATAAGGAGTCATACAGCAGAGCTCCACTATTGTAATAATTTCAGTACAAGATGTTATTCCGAGCCTACCTGCTACAACAGTAATGCACGACATATGAATCTTGAATAGTTTCACTCTGCAACAGACTGTCCACATCAATCCTCTTGCTGGCAAGTCTGGTGTGAATATTGTTCTTTTAAGTTCACCTCCAGGGTGAGGGATAGTTTACCTTCCCCCACAGAATGAATGTGAACATTTTAGATAAACAAGAAGAGACAGTACTGTGATCACCTATCTCAGCGCAAGGAAAAGTTCTGTATTCAATTCACAAAAAAGGGAGGAAATTTCAGTTTTCCAACAAAAAGGGTACAGGTTCCAGGGGAGTGGCACTTACCATGATTCTGGATTCCTGTACTGTTTGGAAAGAAAGGGTTGGGAAGGATATTCTTACCACAGCACTAGAACTTCCAGTGGTGGTCTTTACACCGGCCTTTATGTTAAACAGTACTCATCTTACGCTAATTTTCAATCTGCACTGGTGGTGGAGGGATGAAGAAGATATATATGCCCATAACATAGTCTTGATTAGACTGAAATCAGGACAGATGATCTAAATTTCTAATATGTACATAGCTTCTGCTTACCATAGTTCTCAATCTCCTCAGGCATGTCATAGTTGATGACGTGCTGGATAGCTGGAAAGTCTAGACCTTTTGAAGCAACATCTGTTGCCACCAGGACATCCTTCTTCCCTTCTCGGAAGGCCTCAATTGCCTTAGTCCGTTCCTCTTGATCTGAAAGGGCAAATAATCAGAGATTTCTATATCAACTGACCTTCATTAAATTTCCATAAGACACAAGAGGTAGCCAATAGCCTATGGATTATGTCCTGTCAGCAGAGGTAAGGCATCACACATACATCACCCCCACCCCACCCAACCCCAACATCCAAGTTAACAGTCACAGCCTTAGAGGACCACCAGAGTGCAAGCTTTGGTGACCAAAGTATATCTCTATCAGACTGAGAGGGCTCTCCAGTGTTTTCTCGTCCTCAGAGGATTAGGTGGTACAGGATAGGTCCCTGTAATCTATTATATTATATAAAAAAGATCATCACCTACTGATACCACCAGTGGCAGGTTTCATCACTGGATCCTCACCCACTACACCTCACGTGAGTGGGTGGGCTTGACGAGACTCAACCTCTGATGAAAACTGCCTGCAGGTTTCTACAGTTATAGGCAGACACACATGCTGTTAGTTTCTTTCCCCCTGGGTCGAACACATAGTCCCGGGTCTATTGGGAAATGCAGTCCCATATTGTAAATGCCTCCGTAAATGTAACGAGGGGTTAGTGTGACCTATGATGTAAGCCTTTTGTCCCATAAAACTAGGGAGATGTCATCACACCCCTTAATTGACTACAACACCCCTATGTTGGTTAGTGTTTGGCCTTGGAAATCTAGGGACAAAGTGCCCCAAATCAAGATTTATTATCCACATCAAGAACTCTTGTAAAGTCTTGCCAGGACCGAACTCAAACATTGTCAGTGTATGAAGCAAATTATGTTTACATACAACCCCTTCCATGGGGTTTATGTAGGAGATATGGATGGCCTCCCCAAGGTTATCAATGTCTAGAGGCTTCTTTAAATGTCCATTGAACAAGATATCTGTTATGAATGTAAGTGGTGCCTGTGTCCCTTCATCTACCTTATTACATTTCTTGTAATGTCAGTGGTACATGGGACTGGTTCGTTTGGAACACAAAACCAATATTTCAATGCTGTTTGCAACATGTTCCGACCGAAGGGCATATGGTTTCTCAGTCGTCCTGGGCTATTGAGGCATGATGATCTGATTATGTCATGTGGTGACGGTACATGGTACCCCTAGCCATTCTGGATATCCTGGGTTTTCTAAGTAATCTGGTAAATTTATTTGATGGAGGTCCTATATTATGTTTCCCCAAGGGATGTCATCATTTAGGCCTTGCTTGTGTGTAGAATATCCATCTTTGTTCCTTTTCTAATAGGATTCTTTCAAGGTTTGTCTTGTTATCCTTCAACTGATCAATCACTACCCACTTTGAGTCCTTTATTGTATGTCATATGGAGATGCCATGTTCTGCCATTCTTGTAGTGCCATGTTTGCAATGTAGGTTACTCCTGTGCTTGCAAATCCTTGTTTTTACTTTGCAGGTTGTCATACCTATATATCTGTGCTCCCTGGGGATCATGCATATCATTTGTTTCGAGTTACAATGAGTGTGCCTTCTAATCTGCCATACAGTGGGTAAACATATCTCTATTGTCTTAAGAGACGTGAGAGGACAGATATTGTATTGTACATACAGGTAGTGTCCTGAGCTATTGCTTTTCACTCACTCTAATGATAAATAGGATTGATCCAAGCAGCACACAGTTGTGGGAGTACAGGTTACTTCACCTTAAATGGACCTATGAGGTTGGATTGAAAACCCAGAAAAATACTAGATAATTAGATAGGAACAGTGGCGGCTGCTACGGGGGGTGATGGGGGGGGGGGTCTGGTCCTTCACTTCTGAGTGACCTAAGGATAGCACAAACAACTGCCCAAATGAGAGTCTTGTACTCATTAACGGAACTGAAGAAGAAGCACATTACGACAATATTGCATGGAGTTATCATGACAGAATATTTAAGGGCAAATGCAGCTCCAAGGTAACTTTGGGTGCCCAATGCCCCACAGATATTCTTAGAAGATGCCACATTCAGAAAAAAGTGGGCAGATATCCTGGCATTGCACATGGGATTGGATCATCTTAATCACCAAGACAGAAAAAAGGTAATCAGAGGCAATCCTAATAGAAATACAAGCCAGTGAAAAACATTTTAAGACAACTGTGACTGCCTTAAAAAAGAGGTTAGAGGTAATCAATAAAAAGATGATGGAGCATAAAGACTTCCTGACAATCAAAAATCTAGAAATTCTAAAAGGATGTTAAAATGTTTTCTTTCACAAAAACATACCCATACTCAGCACCTAAATACAAAGCAACCTCAGAATGGGAGGATAAACAGTTAGACCATCCTCTTGACAGAAGATATTCCAACTTGGATGGATGGGCTTGCAGGAGTGATCAAGGAGGCAGACTGAGAACGAGGAATAGGAGAAAACCATGGGTCCAACAGTGGCAAAATTACAATAACTACCACCCTCCCTCCACTGTTCTTCCAACAACCCTTTCCCCCACATCCACCACCAGTGATGGATTGGAGCAATCCCTACAACTAGATGGCACCACAGATATTTCCCCCAGAGCTACAAACCACCCTTTTTAGGGAGAGAGGTCAGGATTATCGAGGAAGGAAGAAAAAAGAAACACTAGTGCAATGTGAGTTAGATGAACCCAGGGTACACACACGAAGCATGACAAATACACGCCCAGGACCCCGCACAAGTGCAACTTAGGGCCTGGTTTAGATATACTGGCGGCGGGCAGGTTATTCGGTCACAACTGTGATGGCTATCCCATCCGTCAAGATCTGAATCCCATCGTTTCTTATGGGATTTAGATTTTAGCGGATGGGATATCCATCACCGTTGTGACACAGTAATCCCTCCGTCAATATCTAAATCAGGCCCCTAGTTACCAATCTATCTGATAGGGAACTGACTGATACCCAACTATAAGTACTTAACAAAAAATTAGGGATTGTCCCTACCTTTGATTCATTTTGTTTACACTGTGAACTAGCAGGTTTCTTTAGAAAACGGACACTGAAGGCATATTTTGGCAACCAGGAGCAGTCAGAAGAATGGACCAATACTGGCTTCAATTAAAACAAGCATTTACAATGCAATGGGTCTCGCGTTTGCTCATGTTAGAGCTGATCGCGTTGTAAACTCCTAACCCGACTTTTCACCTATCAGGCAAAAGTGCATTTATGTTCGTAACCCGAAAAAGTGAAATTAACTATGTAAAGCGCTCGACTTCAGCCAAGCGAGATTGCATTAGTAAATTAGAGAAAAAGAGGTCCACGAGCCCGATGGAAAACAGCGAGCCTCACATGTTTTCTGTACTTGGTCGCTGCGCTCGAGGAGGGCTAGCCACTGGAAAAGGCATGACATATGCGTGCCTTCGACTAATGAAAGCAAGCAGATTTTATTAGGCAAGCCCACAAACCAATAAAAAACACTGACGTGAAGTTGACAGGGCTCCGAGCCCTTTTCTAAATACTAAAGCGTCTCGCTGCGATACGCATGCGCGAGCGCATGCAACGCAGGCTCGACCCTAAAAATATATATATATCAAAACTTTATCCACCTACACACATGACCCCCAGTAGAGCTCCTTACCTTTGATCAAGCAGTGTTTAAAGAAGTGGAGGAAATATGCCCCACTAACATCAAGACATTTCTAAATATGGCTAAAGTGGAAAGACCGGCACTTGAGGAACTCAATTCTGTCACAAATATAACCATAAAACCAGCCGAGAAGGGTGGCAGTGACATCCTACAGATAATTGCAGCTTTTAAGAAGAAGTTTCAATGATTCCTCAAGGATCAACACAACTACAGAATTCTGAAGACAGACCCCCCACAACAGCAGCGATGATGGAAATTCACAGTATGGTAGACGAAACTTAACTTTTCTGTTAAATACAAAACCAGTCACTCCTTACTTCTTAGCTCTCCTGAAGATCCACAAAATTAGAATAACCTCGCCTGGACGACCCATAGTACCCAGTATAGATTCTTTACTAGAACCAGTGTCAACATTTTGTGATTACTTTTTAAAATCTCAAGTCCAGGGAACATAGACTTATTAAAAAGGCACAATGGATATTTTGAACCACATTAAGGACATAACCTTTGATCTACAAAACGGCTTGCTAATGGGCAGATACAGAAAGCCTACACGTGGGTCTACCGCAAGGAGACACTACAGAGATAATCCAGGAAACACTAGAGGATACGGAATGGACCCACTCCACTCCACACCACGAGAATTCGTTTTGGAGTGTGCAAAGTTAGCCTTAACAAGGAAATAATGTTCCTTCAAATTCAATTCATTTACAGAACCCTCTAGACATTGCTAATCTTGGGAAGTCCATCCATATCACCTACATAAGCCCATATAAGGTTTTATATATAAACGTAATTCATTACATACACTGACAACTTTTGGGCTGGGTTCTGGCAAGTCTTTACAAGAATTCTTGATTTGTAATAGTAAATCTTAATTTGGGACACTTTGTCCCTAGATTTCCAGCACCATACACTAACCAACCTGGGGGTGTGCAAGTCAATCAGGAATGTGATGACATCTCCTTGATTTTACAGGACAAATGACTTGCATCATAGGTCACACTAACCCCTCCGTAAATTCACAGAGGCATTTACAATATGGGATTGCATTTCCCAATAAACCCAGGACCAAGCATTAACATACACCTACGCAACCCAGGAGAAAAGGAACTAACACCATGTGTGTCTGCCTGGGAATTTAATTCCCAGGTGTACCTGGGGGGTGCGACAACATGCACATGAGCCCCAGAAGGGCATACCTTTGCGCTGGGCAATCATGGAGTGGTGCGATGATCCACGTGCTGCAGTGTACTAATGCTTAAAACCAGAGCAAACAAGAGAGCCTGTCAAGTATGCAGGACTCAGAGGACGTCTATGCATTCAGATGAGCAAGAACTCTTGATTCTGCTGGGGCACATCTCTTCACGGGCCTTTTTCATAATATTCTGTTTGACTGCTCTCTGATCTCAGCAGGATTTATGTAAGGATAACTTACAAGTGAGTATACATTCCTTTTCAGAGTTTGACTACAGAGTCCTCCTACGCCCAAGACCCTATGGAGCCATGAAATAGGCATGGGTAGTGTAGGTCTAGATGCTTATCTTCCTTGCATACTAGTGTGTTTCCACAATTTTCACCTATTTAAAACACAAGAGTACTCCCACTCCTACATGTGGTGCAGTGTTCATAATGCATAAACACTGTATCTGGCATAAAATGAACAATGTGCAACACTGCACAAGTGTATGCATTATTAATGAGAATGATAGCTGATCTTTTTTTTAGATTGCGGTCCAGATAAAAATAGGGTGACTCCCGTTGAATGGTTTGTACTTGTATGCATGCTTTTTAGTGTGTGAGAATGTCACACCGTAACAATATATCTCAGAGGGGTAAATAGTCACTGAGAATCACAATCTAGGGATCTAGATGGAATCCGGTCCTGAAGAAAGCCCATTGACACTTTTGGGCAGTTGATAGGGCAGAAAGAGGTCAACCTTTGATATTTGGGTCATATTCCCTAACAAAATCCTCTCCATTGTTTTTAACCTTTCCAAAGGTATGCACAATAAACTAAGCACCTAAATATAATCGTAGAAACTTGCAGGCAATTTTAATCAGAGATTCCGCTGTAATAAGTGCTCCGCTTAGAAATTGCGCTGAGCTCACCAACTCACATTAGGTGTAGTGGGTGAGGATCTGATGATGAAGCATGCCACTGGTGGTACCAGTGGGTGGGGATCTTTTTATATAATCTAAAACATTCCAATGTCCTGTTCTCTACCACCTAATCCCCTGTGGACAAGAAAACACAGAGACCCCTCTCATTCTCATAGAACTGTTGTAGACTGGAAAGACGAGGCTATCCTGAGCTACTGATTCTCAATGCCTCTAATGATAAATAAGAACAGTGTATGGCATCACTAAGTTTTTGCAAATGTTGAGGCATCTGAGACATTGTCCGATGCGATCATCAAGGTGTTCTGGTGTAAGACCAAAATCGGTTGATCATTTTGTAAATGTCCCCAAAAACTAGTAATGGCATACTATATGGTTTCAAGTAATCCTGTCATATGTCCTAAGAATATTGTCTACATCAAGGACTTCTGGGACCATAGAGAAGAACAGGACAAAGTTCCTTTATAAGGTCATGTAATGCAAGGTGACTTGCAATAATCCTTTTAACATATAATAGGGGAAGTGGCGTAACAAAACTTGAGGGGGTCCCCCTAAAAAGCACCTGGAGGAGGGGGGGGCCTATCCCATGGACCCAGTCAGAGGCCTGTTGCCTGTGCAGGGTGTACTGTGCTGAGGGAGCCCCAGGGGCTCGGGTACTTTGTTCCGCCAATGAATAGGGGATGCTTTAATACGTATAACACATGGCATTGCAACCACAAACTGCCTTCTTTTAAATACTTACTCCATTGATCAAATGAAAGACACCGGGGTTGTAGATATGCAGAACAAATGTAGAATATGTATTTAGAGACTAAACATGCAGTTTGCAATGTGTTGCAAAAATATTTTAGACATTTAATGCAATCCCCTTTCCAAAGCAGCTGTAGTTCAGAATGTCTGGCAATGTGCAGCGAAATTCTTTTTGTGCAATGAACGCAAGCTTTGTAGTACAGTCATACTTCCTCAAACACTTCTTATCTGCCAATGACTGCCAACCTTCAGGAAAATGTAGGAGAAGGAGCTAAAACGCTAACTTACCAGTTAACCTTTAAAGCAGGTGTTTAGAGTTTTGCTAGGAGACCTAACTTTTATACTGTCTGACAGCTCCGAAAGGATGCATAATTCAAGTATAATATATAGTTACAGTAGAGAAGTGATTTTTTTGTGTTTTTTTTTTATTTTTTTTTAACTAATGGTGACTAGTGGTGTCAGATGTGAACTATTTTCATTTAATAATTGCAAGCTCCCATTTATTATAAGGCTATAAAGTTAATAAGTTAATGTTTAAAGCCCTTTTAGGCTACTTTTAATATCGTATGGCTTCTAGTATTACTGTGGCGGGCTCTCATTTCAACAACAGGAAATGATTCAAGCATGTGAATCTACAAAAGATCCGGTGTTGGAGTATGAAAATTTACATAAACTATTTTATTTTAATAGCTGTACATCATGAAAATGTCCAAATCACAAAGAGAAAAAAAAAATGCACGAGAGCTTAGATGAGAGCCCACCCATCTCCCCAACAGAGAATGCTTTGGCTCAAGTGAAAGGTAGCAGAGTAGAGTAAAAAGTCACACTGCCAGTTTGGCTCCATCTAGAATAATGCATAGCCTCAAACGACACCAAGGCTATAAGGCGACATGGGTATACAGATCCATCTTTCCTATGCAACAGTACATGGCAGCTACAAGGGGAAAGTAAAGAGCGTACTGAGCTGTACTACAATTCTCCACCCACCTCACACTCTCCTCTAAAGCAACATTGTTACTTCTTCTGCTGCAGCACTTCAACCCAGTGGCAACAACTTAACTTACTCCGAATTCCACAGCACATAGCAAAGCTGCATTAATTCCTATTAGAACATTGGAATACTGGGGGCTCCATTGAAAACAATGGAGTGCTGCGGGCTTTTACTGGCCGGTAAAGGCCCGCAGCGCCAACATTCCAATGTTCGCTTTGTTCACAGCAACAGCTGTGAACAAAGCCTCACGGAGCCCGAGGGGATTTTAATCCCCTAGGGCTCCGTGATTTTTTATTTTTTTTTAATAGAACATTCTGCCCTGTGTGGCAGAATGTTCTAATAGCCTTAGAACCCGCCGTAGCGGGCTCTACCGGCTATTAAAGTCCCTCTCCCTTGTTAAATTTAACGCGGGAGCGGGCCTTTGGCTCGGGCATTTAACACGGGAGCGGGCCTTTAATAGCCGGTAGAGCCCGCTACGGCGGGTTCTAAGGCTATATTATACTCTCAAAGAGGTCTTCTGTCTTAGTGCAACTGGGGAAAATAATTTTCCAAAAGTAAACATCTTTTCTCGATTTAAACGTTATTATCTAAATGTAGCCATGTTATTTAAGTAAACTATATAACGACTGCAGAAAACAGGACTTCTCTTTGCAGATGCCCCCACTCCCACTTTTTGCCCCCATCTGAACTACAGGATGCTGGTTTTCGACTATGGCAATGACAATGTACTGAAGCCTGCTAACCAGGCTACAGTGCTAGTTTTCTTTCCCATAAAAATTAAACTCAATCGTAACACAACTGGCACACACTTTAGCACCTCTGAAAATCCATAGTAAACTGAGCCCCCGGTACCTGGGGCATCGGTACTAAAGAGGGTCCCTAAGGGCTGCAGCATGTATTATGCCACCCTAACAGACTCCCCATACAAATTACATGCAGATTGCCACTGCAGACTGCACGTCATTGTGCATACCATGAGTGAAAAAAAACATGGCACACCCACTGTGTGCCGTGTCCAAATCACTGCATATAACATACGTAAAACACCCCTACAGCAGAGGTCTTCGAGCCCTAGGGAAGGATGCATTATATTTTATTTGAGGACGTATCTGCATGAGCAGATATGTCCTTGTGATGTGTAGTTCTACTACTAGATAGTGCAAGTGAACACAGAAGCCGTCTTAATGTATCGAATGGGCACTGATCATTACGAGTTACCCAGCTACATAATGGATTCACTGAAACCTATAGTGCATGGTATCGAACTCCTTGTCTTAACAAATCCATACTGGTGTCAGTATTTATTCTGACATGCAACCAGACGGCATCTTAGAGGTGTCCCCTGAAACTTACTAGTCCGCTGGTGGGCTGGCTGACTGGTATCAAACAGCCTGCCACCAGAGACAGGTTTCTGACCCCCAGGATGTAACAGCCCGTGCTCTCAGAGGCCAGAAACAATGCGTGCTCTGGAGGAAGGTGTTATCACCTCTTCCAGCATGATGGCTAGTGAATCTGCATACCAAGTCCAGGGAATTCTAAGTCCCTGCCGCCTTTGATATGCGACCCCAGCTTCCCCAGACCTGAGAGATGCCCTCCTCCTACTACCCTGAGGCCCATTTGGCACCAGGACAGATGGGAAATTAGCTATGCAAGGAGGTGTCTTGCGCAACCAGGCTAGTCACATTCCTAAGGAGGGCAACCTCATGTGCTCCACGAAGGAGGGATTCCACCACCTTGTTTTTGGTGGAATCAGGAATTCTGGGACAGGGTTATGCCTACTTCCCATAGGAAATGGTCATATAGGGGGTGCAATCACTATAGGGGTATGCAGCATAATGGGTACTAACCTATACACCCCTAAATTGAGTATTTAGGTGCCCCCCTGACACCATGAACTGAGATTCATCTGACTGAAGAAGGAAGACTAGAAAGAGCTGACCAATGCTAAAACTGTGGACCAGCCTGGATTTTGGTGCCAAACCCTGCCTACCCTGCTGCTGTCCAGACAACTGCCCGGACCCGACTCGTCCTGCAGCTGTGCATGTCCCAAAAGCCTTGGAGGGCTGCCAGCACTTCGCAAACCAACCAGCATTTCCCTCGAAGCAGAGCAGCCACTTCCCTGCAACCTGCAGGCACCGACCGTGACATCTGGTCCATTGATCTGCTGACCACCGGGTCCACTGATGGAGCAATCATCCTGAAGGTGGATACCGTGCTTCAGGAGGACAGACCCATCTCCCCACCAAGTTTTGAGATGCCAAGCCAACCAGGAGTAGCGCTGCACCAATACACAGGGTAATGGAGCAGCTGCAAGCACCAAGGCTTGTTTGTGTCTAGATCAGACACCACCACCACCACAAAAAGATTGCCTGCCCCCGAAGGACGATGGACCCAATGAGGCTGCCCATGAGAGTGGCCCTACTGTCAGTTTTTCTTCCCCCTTTGCAGATCTAACCAAAACACCATGAGCACATTTGACACACAGGACCATTTGACCAACCACCTGCACCCAAGCACCCGGGGCCCACGACTATCAACAGTGGCCCCTCACTTCGGGGACCTGCATAAACTGAGCCCCGTGCTGGGAGCTCCCGGACTTGTCCCCAAGTCCCCCTCCGCAGCCTTTTTCTAGGTGTGCCTCTCTTTGCCAACTGTGCAGTGCGCAAGGAACCAAACTCCTGTAGCACCTCTGCACCCAGACACCCCAGAGCAGGTAAAACCAAACTACTGGTGGTTCTTGTGACCTAGGCCCCTAGCACCCTGAGACCTAAATGGGGCCCCCCCAGATACCTCTGCAAGTACCCGTATGCAGTACATGTTTCTTCTCCATTGAAAAGTATTACCGCGTAAAAGTGCATTTGTGTGTAATACCTCTGTGCAAAGTAATATCTTGAACAGTACTTAATTTTTTGTTGAAGATTTTTCGTGTCTAAAAATAATATAAAAAGTGTTATATTTTTCTAAAATTGGTCTTGAGTTTCTTTATGAGTGTGCGTCTCATTTATTGACTCAGCGTGTTCAACAAATGCTTAGCACTGCCCTCTGATAAGCCTAAATTGCTCACCCACACTACCACTGTAGGAAGCTGGCCTGGTGTGTGGTGAGTACCTGAGGTACTTACACCCTATAGCAGGTCCAGGTATCCCCTATCTGAGTAGTGTAGAGAGTGTCTAGAAGCCAGACTCTCTAGAGGTAGCTGTGGGTGAGCAGCCAAGGCTTATCTAGGAGAGATACAAAGCTCATGCAAAACCACGGTAGTCACACATCAGTTGTACAAAAATAAAGGTACTTTATTTTTGGTCACACAATAACACAAAGTACTAGAAGAGCCACCCTCCAATAGGAGGTAAGTAATTCACTAATTATATATACTATTAACTAGCAAGAGGCATATAAAAGGTTAGAAAACAGTGCAAAAGCAGGTAGACAGTAGCGACCCTAGGGGAGACCAAACCATATACAAAAAAAATTGAATGTGAACACAGGTCCCCCACCTAGGTAAGTGGAATGTGTAGAGGGGAGCTGGGGGTACTAGAAAACCACAGAGTTAAGTAACACAGTACCCCTCTCCCCACCACCTCCCCCCCCAGCGACCAGGAAAGCAGGAGCAAATCACTGGAATTTCCCCAAACCACCAAAAAGGAAGCAAAAGAAGAAAAGAAGACACCCAGGCAAGACTGCAAGAAACCAGCAGTAGATTCCTGGAGAGGAAGACCTGTGGAGAGAGGGGACCAAGTCCAAGAGTTACAGTGGAGTCCAAGGAGGAGTAGGATCTACTACCAACCCAGCTGTACTTGCAGGAGTTGGTAGACGGTGATGAAGAGAAGGTCAGCACTGCAGCCCTGGAGCTTGAGAAGAATTCCTGAGTGATGCAGAATATGTCCCATGCTGGAAGGAAGATTGCAGACGGGTGTTGGTGCAGGAATTCCACCAACAAGCCTTGGCAAAGGCAAGTATTGCGGTTGATGGAAAGTGGAGCTGCCGGGGGCCAGCAAGGCCCAGAAGGACTCAACCGGGGGTGGGTGGGGGGTGTTTAACGTCAGAGGGGACCCTCAGCGACAGAGAGCCCACAGGAGCAAAGGAAGCACCCACAGGAGTCGCACAGGACAGGGTCACATATGTTGAAGGAGCAGCACACAGAAGAAGGGTCCCACGCCACGAGAGAAACACACAGTGGGCTGTGCATTGCAGGAAGGAGTGCTGAGGGTTGCAGCTGTACGTATCCTGAAGTTTCCTTGGAGGAGATGCAAAGAAGCCTTGGTAGCTGCAAGAGAGGCAGTGCAAAGGGGTACTGTCCTGCGTGGGAAGGCAAGGGCTTACCCTGACCAAAGTTAGACAGCTAGCAGAGAGGACCAAGAGGACTACTCCGGACCACCACCTGTGATGCAGGATCCATGCAGCCGGTCGTCGTTGCAGTAGGTGCCTGTGGATGCAGGGGAGTGACTCCTTCACTCCAAGGGAGATTCCTTCTTCCTTCTCATGCAGGCTGAAAACTTTCTGCCCTCAGAAGATGCACAGCCGGGGAAATGTTGCAGAAGCACGAAGGAGCCATGGAAACAATGTTGTAAGAAGAGTCTTCTTCGTCAATGCAGATTGTTGGTTCGTGGAGGGACCAGTCACGGTTCCAGTGGCTGGAAGTCAAAGCAAGGTTGCAGAAGATTCCTGCTCAAATCTTGCAAGCCAAATCTGAGGACCCACCCTAGAGAGAGACCCTAAATAGCCCTGAGAGGGGGACTGGTCACCTGGCCAGGTGAGCACCTATTAGGAGGTGGCTCGGACGTCACCTGTCTGACCTGGACACTCAGATGCTCCCAGAGGTCCCTGCCAACCTTGGAAGCAAGATGGCAGAAACCAGAGACCCTCTGCAGGAGTTCTGAGCACCACCCCTGGGGTGGTGATGGACAGGGGATTGGTCACTCCCCTTTCCACTCCCCAGTTTTGCGGCAGAGTAGTGAACGGGGGTCCGAGAACCGGTGTGGACCAAATGTGCCCTTCAAAGCACAACCAGGGGCTTGGAGAGGCTATCCCTCCCAAGCCAATCACAACTATTTCCAAAGGGAGAGGGTGTTACCTCCCTTTCCCAAAGGAACTCCTTTGTTCTGCCTTCCTGAGCTTGATCAGATCAAGCAGTAGGAGGGCAGAAATCTGTCTGAGGGGTGGCAGCAGTTTGGGCTGCCTGGAAACCCTAGACGACTGGTGGGGGCAATGCTAGGGGTCCTCTAAGGAGTCCCTAGAGTGCATGGAATCATACTTACAATACTGGCAATAGTATTGGGGTATGATTCTAACATGTTTGATACCAGGTTCGGAGTTACCATTATGTGGCTGGACATAGGTAGTGACCTATGTCCAGTACATGCGTAAAATGGCATCCCCACACTCCCAAAGTCCATGAAAATGGCACTGGAGTTTGTGGGGGCACCTCTGCTAGTGCAGGGGTTCCCTCACACCCAGGTACTTGCACTCTGCCCTCTGGGCTAGGAGGGCCTGTCATAGGGGTGACTTATAGTGACCTATGGTAAAAAAGGGAGCATGCACCCTTTCACGCAAGCTGCAATGGCAGGCCTGCAGAACACTTTGCATGGACTCCCCATTGGTGACATAATACATGCTGCAGCCCATGAGGATCTCCTGGTAAACCAATGCCCTGGGTACCTGTGTACCATATACCAGGGACTGACATGGGGCCACTGGTGTGCCAAATGTGGGATGAAATGGTACAAGTTACCAAGTTAGAAGGGAGAGAGCATAATCACTGGGGTCCTGATTAGCAGGATCCCAGTGAACACAGTCAAACACACTGACAACAGGCAGAAAATGGGGGTAGCCATACCAAGAAAGAGGGTACTTTCCTACAACCACAAAAGAGAGCATTTAGGGTAATTACTTTAACCTCTGTCAGCCAATAAGGTTCGCCTGTAGTATCTGCATAGTGTACCCGTACATTTGGTACATTGCATAGATAGCCTGCTTCATACAACGACTAATCAATTAATATGTCCCAGTAGGGCAATCTACACCCACACTAACTCCTATCCTAATCTATTGTATGTAGTATCTTGCGTGCATTATCCGTCTTTGCAGTCGTATGGCAGGATTCACGAACCACTCTAATGGATCTCCCATACAAATTACATGCAGACTGCATGCCATGGTGCAAACAATGAGTGAAAACACCACATGGCACAGCCATTGTGTGCCATGTCCAAATCACAACCCATGGAGATCCATTCCCATTTGTGAATGGGTTACCACCTCCTTTATTGAGTCAGTGAAAGATGAATATTTTGCAACCACATTCCGGTCACAAAACATTCATACATGCCCTTGCAACTCACTATCAGGAAGGGACACCGTTTACACTCCCCTTCCTAATACCAACTCGCAAACTCTATTTTGCAATTTGGTAACTGGGTACAGAAACTCAAAATAAGGTTGGTACATGTCAAGAAGCTATTTAACAGTCACAAATGGCCAAATTTGCCTTTTTCAATCGCTAAAAACTTTTTTACATGTGGTGCAAGGAGACAATGCGAGAAGAATACTCTCAGCATATCGTCAAAAGAAGACCAGCCAGGAGTTAAAGAGACAATGAGAAAATATTATCAGCATATTGTTGAAAGAAGATTAAATATGTATTGCTGACTCTTAGAGATACTGTTATTTCAACAACTGGTGCACAAGACGTGCATCTCTGCAAATGCTTGCGTTATTTATATTGACTATCCAACTTTAGGCAGAAGTGTATTGTAGGAATTGTCAGGTAGCCTTGGCTATTAACCGGTTCTGTGCCTTGGACGAGGGGACCTCGTCCAAGGCTACAGTTCCCGTGTGCCTTGGACGAGGTCACCTCGTCCAAGGCACGGGAACTGGGGGGAGCGCTAGCGCTCACCCCCCACCACTCCCCCAAGGCGGGGATGGAAGGGGAAGCCCTTCCCCTTCCACCCCCGACCCCCCCCCGGCAATCTGATGATGTCAGCGCGCGCACAGCGCGCCAACGTCATCAAGTGCTGCCGGGAGGCGCAGGAAGCCATTTGCTTCCAGCGTGTCGAAGGGAGAGGACCTGTTAAGGTGAGTCCTTCCCTTTTTTGGGGTTTGGGGGGGGAGAAACAGACACAGGGGAAAGGAAAGGGTTTTTCCTTCCCCCCTGTGCCTGTTTTCACTAGAATCCTGCTCCACTAGACACCAGGGATTTTTGGGGGTATGTTTCTTTTGGGGGCGACCCCTTGGGCAAGGGTCGCCCCCCTGGGGGGCTATTTTTTTTTAGTATTTCGCCCCCCGGTGGCAGATCGCAGATTTTTCGGGCGATCTGCCCCCTGGGGGCGGGGGGGCGGAATCCACTAATCACCAGGGATTTCTTTGAAAATAAAAGTTTCTTTTGGGGGCGACCCCTTGGGCAAGGGTTGCTATTTTTTTTTAGTATTTCGTACCCCCCTTCCCCCCCACCCCCCCGGGAGGCAGATTGCCGATTTTACGGCCGGTCTGCCCCCGGGGGGTGGGCGAAATCCACTAGACACCAGGGATTTACTTTTATAAGTTTATTTTGGGGGCGACCCCTTGGGCAAGGGTGGCTCCCCTGGGGGGCTATTTTTTTTTCTGTTTTGGCCCCCCCCGAGGGCAGACCAGCCATGTGGCAGATTGGCCAATTTTTTTTACGCCCATCTGCCCCGAGGGGCAGAATCCACTTAGGTACCAGGGACAATTTCTAAGTTCTTGATGGTAGGGTGTTTGTCAACTGGCGAAGTATTTGTATTTGTGATTATAACAATTAATTTCTTCTTTTTCTTCTAGTTCAACGCTTTTGCTTCCTTTGCTGTGGATCCTTGCGGTTTTGGCAGTAGTTGTCCTGCGGTTTGCATAGTTGCATGTTTTAGGTAAGTGAAAGCAATTTACTCCAAAGGAGTATTGTTGACATGCATGAATGACATGTTTGTAGGTGGTGTACTAAATGCAGTATTGTGTGTGAAATTGTCCTTAGATTTGAGCACAATGATATTTGTGTTGTCATATGTCTAATTTGCTTTTTTCTTTTTAGTGGGATATCATTGGTGATTGCTGTGTCTGTGCAGAGTAGTTGCTTGGTGAGTAGCTTTTTCAGGCAAGTGAGTGGTAGAGTTTTTTTAGTACATAACTCTATGTGATAAAGCTACACTTTGTTTATTACTTATTTTAGTGCTAGTTGTTGTTGGCAATCCATTTGTTGTTAGTGAGGATCATGGCTAGCCGCAGAGTGACCGCTCAGCAGGTTGTTGGCATGCTCTTTGAGTCGTCTTCAGACCATGATTACGAGACTGACTCTGCATCTGAGGCAGAGGAGGAAGTGGGAGATTCTGGAAGTGAGTTTTCTGTCCAAGAGTATTCTTCTGATGAGGAAGCTACTCTCAGTGCAGATGAAGGGCCTGTTGTAGAGGAGGACATTGATGTGCCAAGAGTGCAGCAGCCTGGGGCTGAAGGGTTTCCCATTAGAAGACCTGACACCTGGATTGCCCCAAACATGGAGCAGCCACAGTTACCTGCATTTACTGGTCTCCCAGGGTGTAGAGTTAATACGGAAAACTTTTTGCCTGTCCATTTCTTTCACTTGTTTATGGACGATGTATTTTTTGAAGAGATTGTGGAGCAGACTAATTTGTATGCAGAGCAATATTTGCGGGACAACGATGCCAGACTTAAGCCTCAGTCTAGAGCTACTCAGTGGGTTCCCACACATCTGGAAGAGATGAAAAAGTTTTTAGGTTTGACTTTTTTGATGGGGTTGATCAGGAAGCCGTTACTGGCTTCTTATTGGTCTACTAGTCCCTTGATGGCAACAGCTATATTTCCTTCAACTATGACACGTAATCGGTATTTGCTTCTTCTTCATATGCTGCATTTTGTAGACAATGCTTTAGCCTTGCCACGAGATCACCCTGATTGTGACCGTCTTTTTAAGATTAGGCCTGTCCTTGATCATTTTGTAGATCAGTTTTCAGAGGTCTATGTTCCAGGCAAAGAGATAAGTATGGACGAGTCTTTGGTCCTTTTCAAGGGGAGTTTAGTTTTTAAGAAGTACATTCCTAGTAAGAGGGCACGGTATGGGATTAAATTGTATATGCTGTCAGATAGCAGTACAGGATATGTGTATAATTTCCGAGTCTACATTGGTAGGGATTCCAGTACTGACACTCCTGTTTGTCTGGCCACTTTTGGAGTTAGCGAAAAAATTGTGTGGGAACTTGGTAGACGGCTGTTTAACAAAGGTCACCATTTGTACATAGATAATTTCTACACTGGAGTGCAGTTGTTCAAGGAGTTGTTTAGAGTGGACACTGTTGCTTGTGGCACAATCCGTTCTAACCGGAAAGGCTATCCAAGGGAGCTTGTCTGTAAAAAACTTGAGAGGGGACAGTGCAGTGCCTTGCGGAATAATGAGCTGCTAGCTCTGAAATTGTCAGACAGGAGGGATGTGTACATGCTATCTACCATCCATGATGAGAGTACTTCCCCTGTGACTGTTTGGGGTCAGGTTGCGGAAGTGCGCAAACCTGCGTGCATTTTGGACTACAATAGGCACATGGGTGGTGTTGATAGAGTAAATCAGGGGTTGGAACCTTACACTGCTCTTCGTAAGTCTTACGTGTGGTATAAAAAGTTGGCCCTACATTTATTTAATTTGGCAACTTTTAATGCATTTATTGTATTCAAGGATTGTTCACCTGAGTCAAGGATGACATTTGTTAAATTTCAGGAGTCTGTGATAGAAAGCCTTATTGTGGTGGAACAGGCAAGAATTCCTAGAGTAGAAGTGGTGGAGGATGTGGCTAGATTGAAAGATCAGCACTTTCCAGATCACATTCCTCCCACTCCCAAAAAAGACTTGCCCACAAAGAAATGTAGTGTATGTGCCCGGAGATTAATCCGGAGGGAGAACCGGATGTACTGCCCCGAATGCCATTCAAAGCCTGGGCTGTGTGTGCCCAGCTGTTTTAGAAGTTACCACACAAGGAAAAACTTCTGGGAAATACCATGAGCGTAAGCTGTCTGTTTTATATTTTCAGATGTTTCACGGTTGGCATCTCTGTCATGTATTTAGTTAGAGCTTTTGTGTTTGTAGTTTTGTGCTTATTTTATAATTAGTTAGTGGTTTCTTTGTTGTTTATAAACAAAAAAAAAGTGATGGCGGTGTGCGTGGGGTGGGGCTTGGCTGGCGGTGTGCGTGGGGTGGGGCTTGGCTGGCGGTGTGCGTGGGGTGGCGCTTGGCTGGCGGTGTGCGTGGGGTGGCGCTTGGCTGGCGGTGTGCGTGGGGTGGCGCTTGGCTGGCGGTGTGCGTGGGGTGGGGTGGGGCTTTGCTGGCGGTGTGGGTGGGGTGGCGCTTGGCTGGCAGTGCCAGCCAAACGCCAGTCCACACTCCCATCAGCTGGTGTGATTCTTGTATCAGGGATGTGGGCGTATATAAGTGATGGGCTCTTGAGTGGCGCGGTCTGTCGATGTGAGTGTTGTAATGTGCTGGGCCCGTGGCTGGCGGTGTGAATGGTCTTGTGCGTGTCATGTATGAAAGGTGTGTGAATGGACTGTAAAGCGGTTGGTGCCTTGTCGCGGCTTTACAGCTCACGAGCTGTGAGTCATTTGTTCAGTTTTTTGCCTTTCAGTTATTAACAGTGCATTTCATTTTTGTGAAATCGCTTGTTAATAACATTTGATCCACTGAACCATCACTCACCCTTGTGCCAAATCCAACCAGTATGTGTGGTAAAAATGACAAAACCTGCTCCGCTGTAATCAGGCGTCGCAGCACACCTGTGACACGCTAGGTGCCTCGGGTGGGACCCCGATGATGAAGCATGCCACCAACTTGGTTGGTGGGTGAGGGGTCTTTTTCACATAACCTAAGTGCGTTTCTTTTCACAATTTTAGTGTTTGGCACATCACGGACGTATGTGGACACATCAAAATGATATATTACAAAACTACCTGTGTTTAGGGGGGAGGGGGCACCTATGTTTTTGGTCCTGGGTGCGGCCTTCACCTAGGGAAACCTACCAAACCCAGACATTTTTTTTAAACTAGACACCCCCAAGGAGTCCAGGGAGGTGTGGCTTGCGTGGATCCCCCAACATTTTCTTACCCAGACTCCTCTGTAAACCTCGAAATTTGCTTAAAAAAGCATATTTTCCTGACTTTTCTTAGTAGGATCACCACTCTAGCACAACATTCCTACTCCCCAGTGTTCCCCTCAGTCTCCCAAGTAAAATGACACCTCACTTATGTGGGTCCCCAAAGCAGAGTCAGTCTAAAGATGTATAAAAGAATATGTCCTTATAAACTCGCTGTGCTATCCCCTCTATCTCTACAAGTTTTGGGCCTTATTCTGTTGCAGGCACCTGGCCCACCCACACAAGTGAGGTATCATTTTTACCGGGAGACTTGGGGGAACGCTGGGTGGAAGGAAATTTGTGGCTCCTCTCAGATTCCAGAACTTTCTGTCACCGAAATGTGAGGAAAACGTGCTTCTTTAGCCACATTTTGAGGTTTGCAAAGGATTCTGGGTAACAGAACCTGGTCAGAGCCCCACAATTCACCCCTTCCTGGATTCCCCTAGGTCTCTAGTTTTCAAAAATGCACAGGTTTGGTAGGTTTCCCTAGGTGCCGCCTCAGCTAGAGGCCAAAATCCACAGGTAGGCACTGTTTTCTATGAAAAAATGTGATGTGTCCACGTTGTGTTTTGGGCCATTTCCTGTCAAGGGCGCTAGGCCTACCCACACAAGTGAGGTATCATTTTTATCGGCAGACTTGGGGGACCGCTGGGTGGAAGGAAATTTGTGGCTCCTCTCAGATTCCAGAACTTTCCGTCACCATAATGTGAGGAAAATTTGTTTTTTTAGCCAAATTTTGAGGTTTGCAAAGGATTCTGGGTAAAAGAACCTGGTCAGAGCCCCACAAGTCATCCCATCTTGGATTCCCCTAGGTCTCTAGGTTTAAAAAATGCACAGGTTTGGTAGGTTTCCCTGGGTGCCGGCTGAGCTAGAGGCCAAAATCTACAGGTAGGCACTTTGCAAAAAAAAGCTCTGTTTTCTGTGAAAAAATAGGATGTGTCCACGTTGTGTTTTGGGGCATATCCTGTCACGGGCGCTAGGCCTACCCACACAAGTGGGGTACCATTTTTATCGGGAGACTTGGGGGAACGCTGGGTGGAAGGAAATTTGTGGCTTCTCTCAGATTCCAGAACTTTCGGTCACCATTATGTGAGGAAAATGTGTTTTTTTAGCCACATTTTGAGGTTTGCAAAGGATTCTGGGTTACAGAACCTGGTCAGAGCCCCACAAGTCACCCCATCTTGGATTCCCCTAGGTCTCTAGTTTTAAAAAATGCACAGGTTTGGTAGGTTTCCCTAGCTGCCGGCTGAGCTAGAGGCCAAAATCTACAGGTAGGCACTTTGCAAAAAACACCTCTGTTTTTTTTTTTAAAATGTGATGTGTCCACGTTGGGTTTTGGGGCGTTTCCTGTCGCGTGCGCTAGGCCTACCCACACAAGTGAGGTATCATTTTTATCGGGAAACTTGGGGGAACATAGATTAGCAAAACAAGTGTTATTGCCCCTTGTCTTTCTCTACATTATTTCCTTCCAAATATAAGAGAGTGTGTAAAAAAGACATCTATTTGAGAAATGCCCTGTAACTCACATGCTAGTATGGTCACCCCGGAATTCAGAGATGTGCAAATAACCACTGCTCCTCAACACCTTATCTTGCGCCCTTTTTGGAAATACAAAGGTTTTCTTGATAGCTATTTTTCAATCTTTATATTTCAGCAAATGAATTGCTGTATACCCGGTATAGAATGAAAACGCACTGCAGGGTGCAGCTCATTTATTGGCTCTGGGGACCTAGGGTTCTTGATGAACCTACAAGCCCTATATATCCCTGCAACCAGAGGAGTCCAGCAGATGTAACGGTATATTGCTTTCGAAAATCTGACATTGCAGGAAAAAGTTACAGAGTAAAACGTAGAGAAGAATTTATGTTTTTTTCTCCTCAATTTCAATATTTTTCTTTTTTCAGTTGTTATTTTCTGTAGGAAACCCCTGTAGGATCTACAAAAATGACCTCTTGCTGAATTCAGAATTTTGTCTACTTTTCAGAAATGTTTAGGTTTCTGGGATCCAGCATTGGTTTCACGCACATTTCTGTCACTGACTGGCTTGGCTAGCTTATGTGGACAAAAAGTTACGAGGGCCTAAGCGCAAACTGCCCCAAATAGCCAAAAAAAGGCCTGGCACAGGAGGGGGAAAAGGCCTGGCAGCGAAGGGGTTAAGACATCTTACGTTTAAGGGAGTGGCAGTATCAGGACTCAGATGCTGTTCCTTTCTATGTCTAGCTATATGGCTGGTATACATTTTGTGGATTCTTTACGGCACAGGGGACAGACAGACAGACAGACACCTCCCCTCCACCCCAACCCCTTTATCAACGTGTCAACAAGAAACAGGAAGCCATTTGAACTGCAACAACCCCCACAACCCACTAAACAGTACTTGAGTGAGATGCGTTTCAAGTAAGGATCAATCTTATGAAATATCACAGGGATGATAAAGGCACCCAAACCATTTTCCCTTATAGAAAGGCACACTCAAGAACATTAGGACACCATGGATATATTTTAAAGATTTATTTAAAAAACAAATCCTTATACTGGTGCCTTTATATGGCATTCATATGTAAATATCGAACCTAGAAAGGGGATGCCTCAAAGAAAAAAACATGATAATGATAAAAACTATGTTTACGCTTTCTATTGATTTTTTCTACGTTGTTAATCTAGTGTTTATATTTCATGGCTTAATCGTGTTTCTTCTGAAGATGTTTAGTCGGGGACAGGGTGTTGACAGCGATGATCATTGTGGGCAAAGATTGGGCACTGAAGCATTCTTTTAGATCACATTAATGACTATGTTGATGAATCTGAATATACGTGGAAGAACAGTGAATGCTGCCTGTAAAGAAATGCCTCCTTTTGCATTAACAACCCCAAATATTTGGACTGATGGTGCTGTTTTTTGTTTTACTCAGAATGCACTGAGGCCAGATCACCAGATCGCAGTGCCAGTGTACTGATGTAGTGCTGGATTGATAATACTAAATTGGCAGAACCTGATTTACTTATAGGTCTCTAGTAGATGGTACTAGAGGTACACAGGGCTGGTAAGTTAAAATGTCCCATTAAGGCTGAAATACGAACTGTGTAACCCTGGCTGTGGCAACACGTCTCACAGCATGCCCCTGCAGACTAGCAGAGCAGTTTTAAACAACTAACTCGACTTTGCCATTTAAACTATGGCAAAGCACAGCCCTCTCTTTTTAATATATATGTATGTACATATAAGTCACCCCTACAACAAGCCTATCAAGTCTTAAGACAGCGTTCTGATAGTAAAAAGCAGGGCTGTATTTGTATACGTCTAACAGTAAAACATCAATTTTTCATTTTTTCTTTGGAAAGTCTAGTAACCCCATTGGTGAGTACAGGGTTACACGCTGACCATTCAGCTGTGCTAACGTCTGAGTGAAACTACTAAAGTTGATACTTCAAGGTATCAAATTAATCTGCATGTTAAATCCGACTTGATGCCCAAGTGAATGTAATTTAACTTTTGAGTAAGGGCAACTTTTAAAAAGTTGCCATTCTGCTGTCCAAATTTTCCAGTGGCCACACACAGCTGCTGGCCACAAGACAGAAGCCCCCTTTGAAGGGCAATTGGTGGATACACACAAGGGGCTGCTCTATTGATAATGTTGATGGGTTGGCGTTAGGGACAGAGAGGGGAGACCTGTCACTAAAACATACCAAAAGAGGGGTTCTGCCACCTCGAGAGTGGGCAGAATAGTGCACTCTGGATAACGAGATTCCACACTATGCAAGAAGTCATCATCAGGTGGGAACGTTCTACTTATTGACTAGTGACCGCCACTTTCCCCAAGGGCATTTTCACAGTACAATTATGGCATCCCCAGTACCCAGGCCTCAGATCATCTGGACTGGAGATAGGACTGGGGAAAAACTACCCTGCTGTTCCCTGAACCTGGCAAGAGAGGCTGATTTAGCCGCTGAACTGCACCTGCTGATCCTTGGGCAAGGAAAGAGAAGATTGTGCCTGTATCATGGAAAAGTCACCACTGAACCCCAGTTAGAGATGGTGAGCTCCAAGAGTCAGTTGGCTGACTTCCTCTTACAGCACTAGGGCCACAAAAGCTGAAGTAGACCCTTCTGACCAGTTAGTAGGCAAAAATCGCTTGACCGCTGTTAACTGCCAACGTGCAGCCCGGACGACATAGTACCAATGCTCAAAGGTTGCACCCGAGTCTGCCAAACACAGGAGTGTCATCTAAGTGCAGTTTGGTCACTCAAGACAGACACAAGCCTTCACCAAAAGGAACGGCTGGTTTCCCTGTGCCCAGAGATCAGAAGTCCAGCGGTACCTGGACATTTGCTGGACCAAAGAGGCCTTCGAGGGACATTAACTCCTATGGCCAAAGTCACCCCACCCAGACCGTGCACCAAAAAGTTATCCCAGCAAGACCCCGGCCGACTGCACTGTGCCCTCAGCATCCTAGAGCATCTTCAGCAACCTGTATCCCTTGCATCAGGACCACTCCATTGAAGACTGTGGCAGTTCACCCATAGAATCTGCAATTGGACTGGAGTCTGCTTTAGTGGGAAGGTAACTGTTCTACTACTCCTCACTAGTACCCCAATCTTCCACCCGTCACAGTCTGTAAAGCTTTAAGAGGTGTGTATGGCTACTCTGGCCCACCTTGGTCGACAAAGTTTCCAAACTTTGCAGTTACCAATGCTTGTTGGCGCTTTTGAATAAAATACTGAGATTTACATCTTACTAAAAAATGTAATCTCCGGAACCCTCCAGCAGATCTTGTTTGTTTTGGTGTTTAAAATTGTTAAAATATCATCTATTTTGGTAAATTGGTGTGGGACTTCTTTCGTGTTCCGTGACAGTCTTATTCTATTGTTTTGGTACTTCTAAATGCTTGATACTTGTTACTTTGTTTAAGCCCGACTGCTCAAAGTCACAGCTTCCCAGGGTTAGGCCAAGGTTTAGCAAACAAACCTGAATGGATCCAAACTGGTTTCAGGAGTGTATTCTACAGTGGGGGCATTACTAACACATGTAGTACACCATAATTCTCCATACTGCTTCAACTTGTGTACTTCATAATGTCCTAGGGGTAACCTTAAGATCGAGTAACTAAGAACACTCTTTCTATAATTACAGTAGGGCCCCAACTACGAGTGGCATGAAAATGCGCCAGATTTTGCTCTCCCCCAGAGTTACCAACATAGAACCCACTATGTGAAGGACTCTGAGAGACCATGAAAATTTACCAGGAGAGCCTGTATTTTCTCATTTTCCTCTGGACTTTCACCAGCCAAAATCTCCAAATAATAGAAAAACCTGTATATTATTTCATAGGCTGAATCAGACCCAAGGGCCTATTAAATACATAAAGGTAAAACATTCCAACACAATGAAATATTATTTGTTTGCAAGATTCCTCTGTTTTTTGATTCCTTATAAAAAGACAGCTGCAGGTTGGACACACTTAAAATCTCGTTCTGTGACGAACAATCATAAAAATTATTTTGCCACAATTTCTCTACCTGGGAAAAACTCCACCACTTTGGTTTCTTAAGGATGCAACGTGAACTAAGTGCATTTACTTTGAACAATAAGGCCCACAAAGTACCGAAGACTATATTGCAGAGCCAATCAATGGATGGGAGTTTGTGATTCCCCAAAGCAGACCATTAATGAATCACATCCCAGATATGCCATGCACTCAACAAGCATCACTGAACCTATATTAAACCTGTGTGGTCATGGTAAGGACTGGTCATCTATCCCATCACTATTTATTTTGTGGCTACCCAGTGAATTTAGATTACCAATTCACAAATCTCTATCCCCCATGGTCATTGTGTTGACTAAGGGAATCCTATTTAGGAAAGGTAGTACACAACATATCCATTCCCTAGAGCGCTGTGTTTGATGCCAATTACAGTCTTGGGTTTACAGACTCCAGATTCAGTAGATAGAAATCTCATGCTCACCCTTTAATGGGAAAACAATATCCATACGGGCAGTACTGGTCAGAGATGCATCTATAGAATTGTTTAACTTGCCACGTTAATCATTAAGACTCAACCAACTGTTACATTTAGTGAACTGGCTAGAGATTAAAGAAGAAGGTGGATGAAAAGACCCATCTAGTATTTTTTCCTTGCAACACCATGTAAGGAAATGCCTCCTTGGCATGGTTACCCCCTGACTTTTTGCCTTTGCTGATGCTAAGTTTTGATTTGAAAGTGTGCTGAGGCCTGCTAACCAGGCCCCAGCACCAGTGTTCTTTCCCTAACCTGTACTTTTGTTTCCACAATTGGCACACCCTGGCAGCCAGGTAAGTCCCGTGTAACTGTTACCCCTGGTACCAAGGGCCCTGATGCCAGGGAAGGTCTCTAAGGGCTGCAGCATATCTTATGCCACCCTATGGACCCCTCACTCAGCACAGACACACTGCTTGCCAGCTTGTGTGTGCTAGTGGGGATAAAAAGACTAAGTCGACATGGCACTCCCCTCAGGGTGCCATGCCAACCTCACACTGCCTACAGGTATAGATAAGTCACCCCTCTAGCAGGCCTTACAGCCCTAAGGCAGGGTGCACTATACCATAGGTGAGGGCATACATGCATGAGCACTATGACCCTACAGTGTCTAAGCAAAACCTTAGACATTGTAAGTGCAGGGTAGCCATAAGAGTATATGGTCTGGGAGTCTGTCATGCTCGAACTCCACAGCACCATAATGGCTACACTGAAAACTGTGAAGTTTGGTATCAAACTTCTCAGCACAATAAATGCACACTGATGCCAGTGTACATTTTATTGTAACATACACCCCAGAGGTCACCTTAGAGGTGCCCCCTGAAACCTTAACCAACTACCGGTGTAGGCTGACTGGTTTTAACAGCCTGCCACACACCAGACATGTTGCTGGCCACATTGGGAGAGTGCCTTTGTCACTCTGTGGCTAGTAACAAAGTCTGTACTGGGTGGAGGTGCTTCACACCTCCCCCTGCAGGAACTGTAACACCTGGCGGTGAGCCTCAAAGGCTCACCCCCTTTGTTACAGCACCCCAGGGCACTCCAGTAATTGGAGTTACCCGCCCCCTCCGGCCACGGCCTCACTTTTGGCGGCAAGGCCGGAGGAGATGATGAGAAAAACAAGGAGGAGTCACTGGCCAGTCAGGACAGCCCCTAAGGTGTCCTGAGCTGAGGTGACTCTGACTTTTAGAAATCCTCCATCTTGCAGATGGAGGATTCCCCCAATAGGATTAGGGATGTGCCCCCCTCCCCTCAGGGAGGAGGCACAAAGAGGGTGTAGCCACCCTAAGGGCTATTAGCCATTGGCTACTAACCACCCAGACCTAAACACACCCCTAAATTCAGTATTTAGGGGCTCCCTAGAACCTAGGAACTCAGATTCCTGCAACCTAAGAAGAAGAGGACTGCTGATAGTGGCTCTGTTCACCAAAGAGTGCAACTTTGCAACAAAGAAGCAACTTTGAAACAACTTGCATTTCCCGCCGGAAGCGTGAGACTTGGCACTCTGCACCAGACGCCCCCGGCTCGACTTGTGGAGAACAACCACTTCAGGGAGGACTCCCCGGCGACTACGAGACCGTGAGTAGCCAGAGTTGACCCCCCTGAGCCCCCACAGTGACGCCTGCAGAGGGAATCCCGAGGCTCCCCCTGACCGCGACTGCCTGCTTCAAAGACCCGACGCCTGGTAAAGACTCTGCACCCGCCGCCCCCAGGACCTGAAGGATCCGACCTCCAGTGCAGGAGTGACCCCCAGGTGGCCCTCTCCCTTGCCCAGGTGGTGGCTACCCCGAGGAGCCCCCCCCCTTGCCTGCCTGCATCGCTGAAGAGACCCCTTGGTCTCCCATTGCTTTCTATTGAAAACCCAACGCTTGGTTGCACACTGCACCCGGCCGCCCCCGTGCCGCTGAGGGTGTATTTTCTGTGTGGACTTGTGTCCCCCCCCGGTGCCCTACAAACCCCCGTGGTCTGCCCTCCGAAGACGCGGGTACTTACCTGCTGGCAGACTGGAACCGGGGCACCCCCTTCTCCATTGAAGCCTATGCGTTTTGGGCACCACTTTGACCTCTGCACCTGACCGTCCCTGAGCTGCTGGTGTGGTAACTTTGGGGTTGCTCTGAACCTCCAACGGTGGGCTACCTTGGACCCACACTTGAACCCCGTAGAGGGTTTACTTACCTGCAAAAACTAACAAACTCTTACTCCCCCCAGGAACTGTTGAAAATTGCACTGTGTCTAGTTTTAAAATAGCTATATGTCATTTATGTGAAAACTGTATATGCTATTTTGCTAATTCAAAGTTCCTAACGTACCTACCTGCAATACCTTTCATTTGAAGTATTACATGTAAATCTTGAACCTGTGGTTCTTAAAATAAGCTAAGAAAATATATTTTTCTCAACAAAGACCTATTGGCCTGGAATTGTCTCTGAGTGTGTGTTCCTCATTTATTGCCTGTGTGTGTACAACAAATGCTTAACACTACTCCTTTGATAAGCCTACTGCTCGACCACACTTCCACAAAATAGAGCATTAGAATGATCTCTTTTTGCCACTATCTTACCTCTAAGGGGAACCCTTGGACTCTGTGCATACTATTCCTTACTTTGAAATAGTGCATACAGAGCCAACTTCCTACACACCAGATAAATATTTACATCATGGTGTGCAGCTTTCACCTTACTGGAAAACATAACTATATGTTGCACTGAGGAAGAGTTTTAAATATTGCACTGACTGACAAGATATGGTCTAAAGTATGGTCCAGAGCTGCTATGCAAGATATGTTCTAAACATAATAAAAATGCTCATAAAATAAATCACAAGAAGGTACTTTATTCCTGCCAGACTTAAAGCGACGTTTGGTAGCTCAGACCTTTGCTGGAAAAGATGTTGAATATTGGTCTCCTTATTCATTTAGGGAAGTCAAGTGTGGACACACAGTCCTATTAGAAACTTAATATGGGACAAAATGTATTTCCAATAGGCACTGACCTAGGCCTCGACCATGTATTCTGCAGCTAGATGATTCAGGAAAAACAGCGATTACCCACTCATGATTCTCAGAGGGATGAGCCTAGACTAGCCATAACTCACATGGGGAAAGTTATGCCCCAAGGTAAAGGAGAGAATGCTTAAGTTTGAAAAAAAAATGGTTGCCTTTTAAAACACGTCAAAGAGACCATTTGGGGGTGGGCAGTGTTTATACATTCCTATTCCATTTCGTTTAAGTCTAGCCTGGGCAGACTGTTGCCCTCCTTAGAAAACTTCAATGAAGGAAAGTGAAAATGATGTATAATTCTATTGACCTACTTTTACTTCAGAGATGTCTGATGTTTTTGTTACTTTCTTTTTCCTTGCCTGGGTGGGGGGTTCGTAGATGCGTTTTACTGTATGATTTTGGACCTTTTGTTTTTCATGATCTTTTGCTTACTGTGGAAACTACGATGCTGTTGTCCTCCTGAAAAAGGCCTAAATTAAGTTGTTAAAAAAATGATGGTGGCCATGGTGTTTGTTGGGGACACAACATGATCAAATGAGCCTCCCCCACTAGCAGTAATGAGGAATCATAGGTTTTTAGACTTTGGAAAGATAATTTGTTACTGGGAATTCATCTCAGCATTGTATTGACGAGAGCCCCTCCACTTCCACACAGTTCAGAGCAGTTTCGTCAGGACTAGTCTACAGGGAAGTGGTCAGTGATTGACATGACTGTGGTCTAATCAGGAAGGCGATGCCCCTTATGTGCCCAACAATGGAAATGTTCCTCATAGAGATCACAAACAGCACTGCAACCTTCAGATAGGTTTCTGAGGATCCAAGTCAAGTAGGAATGACAATTCACATTTAACCTTGTATCAGCCTTCCCAGTCATGTGCGGCAGCTTCAGCAATAGTGCTGGACAACTGAACTAAACAATGTAGTGACTTTCGTCTGGTTCCCAACCCGGAAACCTAGACGTTTTTCTCCAATGCACACATTCCAAGCACTGGGTTATATACGTGGGGGGACAATCTCATAAGTGTCCACAAGTTGTACTATCTGGACATAGTCACAGAAGTCACCACAGCTCAGTGTGTACACAGGATATATGACAATTCAGTAAGAGACAGATGGAACAATACAACAATCACTAAAGAGCACAGCAGCACACAACACTCACCAAGGCTCACTGCTGCTTGTCATGACTAAAGAGTGTTATTACAGCAGACACCTGCCACCCAATGAAGGACTATACAACTCATAGCAGTCACCATCAACCTGTGACAGCTGCTTTGGGTGATTGCAGCATATATACAACACCCAATTAGTGTCACTATCAGTAAAAGTGCTAATTGTCAAATACTAAAGTACCACAAAGTGTTTCACACCTAACAAAAAGAGAAAGATTTCCACTTCAGAGAGAACAAAACACTATCTGATATTCAATACTGCGAACAAATACAACAGAACAAAGTCAGACTAGAAAACAAATTTGGTTATGAAGCTGAACAAACTCAGGTAAGGAGAAAATTAACCTTTCCCTCCATGGATGGCCACGGCCTCCACACCCTTCAAAAGGAGATACTCATGGATTGCGTCCACATCTGCCTTCTTCTCAGCAAATATCAGCACCTAGGAGAGGAAAAGGAATCACAATTATTATGCAAAAAAAATAGATTAGGACAACAAAGACGATCTTAGAGGAGAGTTGAGAGTGCAACCTGAGAACAGAGATCCCCAAAACAGAAACAAGGCTCAACTTCTCTGCACCAAAGAGAAAGGGACACTCTCCTTCAGAAAATAAATCCTACAACAGAAGTCTAGTGTTTGCTACCCTAAGAACCTTTTCAAGGTAGGGAGCCAAGAGAAGTCTCTTAACAAATCACCCAAGAAAGAAAAGAGATGACAAGTGTAAAAATTACATCTTACCGGAGGAGGAGTCTTCTGGAGACACTCCAGTAGATAAACCATCTTTGCTTCCTCTTTAACATACTCCACCTCCTGCAAAATACACAATACAGAATGAGGCAATAAAAACCGAAGGTACTATCCTCCCCAATCTCCCACATAGGATCTGAAATAAAAACAGAGATACTGACTCCAAGAGGACTCAGAAGTACCCTGCAACAAGGGGCCACATTGATGAGTAGTCTTTTTTAATTCAATCTTCCTCCCCACTTCTTTAGACACTAGGGGCCAGATGTACGAAGCCTTTTGCATGTCGCAAACTGCGAAAAACGCAGTTTGCTGCATGCAAAAGGCCGAACGCGATGCTCATCCCCAAATTGCGAGTCGGTACCGACTCGCAATTTGGGAATGCGACTCGCAAATAGGAAGGGGTGTTCCCTTACTATTTGCGACCGCATCGCCATTCAGAGTTGCTTTGTGACCGCGAATGCGATCGCAAACCAACTCGCAGTTACCACCAGTGTCACACTGGTGGTAACTCATTCGCAAAAGAGAAGGGGGCCCCATGGGACCCCTTCCCCTTTGTGAATGCCGAAACAAATATTTTTTCAGAGCAGGCAGTAGTCCTATGGACCACTGCCTACTCTGAAAAAAACGAAACCAAATGGTTTCGGTTTAGTTTTCATTTTGCAGCTCGTTTTCCTTTAAGGAAAACAGGCTGCAAAATGAAAAAAAAACTGCTTTATTGAAAAAGCAGTCACAGACAAGGAGGTCTGCTGACTACACCAGGCCACCATCCCTGTGAGTGCAGGGACTCGCTAGGGGGTTGCAAACTGCGACCCACCTCATGAATATTGATGAGGTGGGTCCTTGCGACCCCATAGCGAGTCGCAGAAAGTGTCTGAGACACCTTTCTGCATCCAATTTTGCGAGTTGCAAATTGCGAGTCAGTCAGACTCGCAATTTGCAACTCACAAAATTGGAGTTTCCTACATCTGGCCCTAGAATCTTTGTGTGTCACTCTTCCCAGTTCGACATTTTTCTACTTGTCTAATGTTTTACCACAGTGTATCAAACAATCTGCCAGTTCATTAGAGTTGTTTGAGGGTTCTGACATTATATACAACAGCAGATTCTATTAATTTCTAGTTAATGGGTTACCCCCAAGTACCCGTAGCAGAGGTTGGCTGCTTCTAATGATATCAAGTTATGGGGAGAATGACGGAAAGCCCATAGACCTAGCAGCACTGGCCTTATGACCTGTACTGCAAAAGAGTGGATACACTAGCCAGTTTGTCCCTCTAAAATCTGTGCAGTACCCAATAATGAAGGTCCTCACTTTGCCATGTGATAGTGGGTAGAACTAACAACTATGTCAGAATGAATGGTGTCCACATAGGTCACAATGTGTGGGCCTGAACAACAAAACTGTTCTTGTATTGGCTGATTTTATCCCTCTGCTGGTGTTACAACCTGAAATTACGTTGTCCCAAGACTTTGGCTTGAAACTCTACAAAAAACTGACTGGTTGGAAGAAACCATCCCTTTAACTGCCTCTCCAGTAAAAATGGCTGGAAAAGCCAGTAGATGTATTCTCTTCTAAATAACGAAGTGCTTTAACATTAGAGACAAATTGGCCTTTTTGTTGGCCCTGGTTCCCCTCAAAGGGGGCACCACTTTGGATAAACACTGGTCTATGGGGACTAGTATTTTTTTTACTACTTCAGCGCTTTGAGGTGACAATGCACCAGCCCAGAGGTCATTCGCCAGGGGCTGGGCATTTCTTGAGGTTTTTCTCTCTGATGGATTCAAAGGTAATCTGAGGCTCATTCTGAGATGAGTGGGACTTCGACTGAAGTCTGCATAGATGATACCTGATGTAACTGAGTCAATTAGGAAGCACAAGGACCCTAGATAGAGCACAGGACAAGCCCAAAGGTTGCACTAAGAATCCGTCTTCATGCAGCCAAATCCCATGCAGCCAAATCCCATGGCATGCAAGCTCAAATTATAGGTGGATTGCATGCATTGTATGGATGGATGAAGGTTAAGCCCTACGCCCTAAACATCCTATTTTGGCAGGCTATGGGGCAAGCGGTAGTATAGTCAAATTCTAGATATTTGATTCCTCCTCCTCATTCACCCTACAAAAAAATAAAAAAATCAACCAATCACTGATTATTTTTTTTAAGTGAAGTTATATTTACGCATCAAGATCAGTGCCTGAACAATATTTTAACATCCTTTACAAAACGTCTGTTACAGCTGATATGGTTATGATGAAAAACGTAAAAAGTGTTGCAATGCCAGGTTTGATAAGTTATAAGTATTTACACAACTGTAATTCCACCCTTGCCCCCAAAATACACAGCATAATATACAAAAACAAGTCATCATTAAAATTATTTATTGGACAGACCCTTGGAAATGAACCTGGCCGTATACCTTCTTATAATATGCATACATTTCTCAGGACCATATATTTAGTTGCCCTCCAAGTGCTCAGAAGCAATTCTGCCAAATGAAGAGATAAGGTGTTGCGGTTGCCTTCTTTCCTTTGTCATCAGAGTCTGATGTAACTGCATTTTTATCGGAAGATGGATTAGGGCTCTACCATTACAGTTTCACCAAGACGGGCGGCAATAACAATCCACACATATGATTATATCTCCTTTGGGGAACATGGCCAGCTTTGACCAAGATGGCGCATGCACTAATTGTGCTCCTGGATTTTCTCCACCATCCAACAACATTCCTCTTGCTGCAGCCCAGATAGTGAACCTCCAGGGGTGTGGTCCATCAATTCTGTGGATCAACAGCCAGTTGGAATGGTAGATCACCTCCGGTTTAAGTGGCCTACCACTAACATGGAGCCCAGGGTTGTCAATTGGCAATAGGATGCCACTGCCTGACCTCAGCGATCTTGCAGGTCTCACGCCTGCAGCCCTAACTAAGACGGGGAGGAGCTGAGGGCAGATTGCACCTAAATAAGAGTCCCCCCCTCTCCAGCGGGGGGGCTCTGTACAACAGACCAGATGCTACCCGCACAGTCTGGGGCCAGAGGCACCTCTACAGACCTACCTTCTCCGCTGCCGTGGAACGCTGCGGCCTGCCTGGTGACCCACACTGCCACACACTGGAGGAGAAGACTGTGCGGTACAGAAAGTCTGTGCAGCCCATGGCTATCTCCAGGCTCTTGAGTGGCACCACCCCCGGATAATGTGAGGCATGTGGGAACCACCTGGGAAAATATCTGCCTGTCCTTCGGTGCATGGTTTGTCGACTCGACCATCTCACCCCTTGCAAGCCCACCCATCCCTGGCTGTATGTGCTGTATTCCCTGCAAGGGCTGAGGCAAGTGGGGTCAGTTGGCAGTCAAGCCAGCCTACTACACCTGCCACCCCTAGATAAACGAAGGTCATCCCACCCTACACCAGACACGCTATCCTGCCTGCAGCCAGTAAGTAAAATGCTTATATAGAACACAAATACTAGGAGGCATCTTGGTGCTGAAATCTAAAACTGAAACCATCAGAACAGAGCCTATTTGTCAAGAAATGCCAATAACAGCCTGGTTTTGAGACGCTTCCTAAAAAGTGGCAAATTAGACTGAGCTCGATGTTGATTGAGCAGTGATATCCAAAATTTACAGGCAGAATAGGAGAAAGTCCTTCCGCCACATCAGGCCTTGCTGATTATGAGGTTATTCATTGTCATGGCTGTACTGGACCAAAGGCTGTGATTAGGAAGATGGCAATAAAAAAATCTTTTGGAGATAATTGAGGCCCCATTAAACAGTGCTTTGTGAACCAAGCAAACAGCTTTGAATTTAACTCGCTCAAGGACTGGAAGCCAGTGAAGGCTGATAAAGGTTTGCGAGACCGGGCTGAATTTTGGGATTTTCATGAGCAGACGAGCTGCTGTATTTTGGAGAGTCTGGAGTTTTTTCCATAGTCATTGCTAAACATAAAAAGCATTGCAGTAGTCTATCCTTGAGATGACTGGTGCAATTATGACTGTTTTCTGGAGCTCTAAGGGGATGAAGGGAAAAATCTTTTTCAAAGTTCTTAACAGAAAAAAAAACACAAAGATGTGACCTGATTAATCTGGTCTGCACAGCAGAGTTTAGCATCAAAGAGGATTCCTACATTTTTAATCTTTTGCACTGGGGAGGAAGGAGGGCTGAGGTTTTGAGGCCACCAGGATGAGTTCCAAAAAGAGTTGTTGTTGCCAAATAGGAGTACCTCTGTCTCATTCAAGTTCAACTTAAAAACATTATTCTTCATCCAGCATACAATTTCCCCCCCTGCAATTATTGAATTGTTTAGTCACCTCTTCAACGTTACACGAGACAGACAGTACAATCTGCGTTTCGTCGGCGTAAGATATTACAGAAAACCTGTAGGAGGGAATCAGATTGGCCAAGGGAGTAAAAACATTTAAAAAATGTAGGGCTTAATGAAGATCCTTGGGATACCCACACGGGAGGGAAAAGGACTTTGGAGTAAAGTATCCCAAACCGACAACTTGCTCTCTGTCAGACAGGAAGGAGTTAAGAAGAGAAAGTGCGGAGTCTTTTATGCCAATGCTCTTGAGCCAGTTGATAAACAGTGAATGGCTGACAAATCAAACATGACCAACAACGATGGTTCTAATTTCCTCTGTTGCAACCACTAGAGCTGACTCAGTACAATGGGTGGTTCTAAATATCTAATATCTTGGCGGGCAGAGGAAGGCACGAGATGGGCTGATAGTTCTTCACATCCAGAGGGTCAAGGAAGGTTTTTTTATTTTTATTAGAGGAAGCACTGAGACTTTTTTCCCAAGCTGCGGGAAAGTGTCCAGAACTCATAATTGTGTTCAGAGGTTCAAAGAGGTGGACTGATACTGTGTCTGAAACCCCATGGCGCACGAAGAGGGCAAGGAACAAAAAGGTGCTCCATATTTAGTGGATTCAATGACTCTGGCAACTTTATAATAGGAAGGGTGTGGTGGGTTAAGGCAGCAAAAACACTATGTAAGGCACTCGATCTGACAATTATGGCTTCTAAGGGTAAATCATTTTGATCAGTAGCTGCAAAAGGGATGGCAGTATTCAATGAAGTGAATTCATTAAAAATCAGATTCACCTCTGATTGAAAAAAGTTTGCCAATCTATTACACGAAGTTTGATCAGGCCTAATGAAATTACTATTATGACAATTAGTTAAGAGTTTTTCCGTTTTTAATAACTCCTTGGTGGTGTCTTTGGCTGTATTGATTGTTTATGTGAAGTATCTAGATTTTTCCGCTATAATTAAAGCTTTGCAATCATTGAGTAATAATTTATTTTTATTTTTTCCTCATGACAATAATCCTTCCTCTAAAGTTGCTCCTGTCTTCTACTGTTTTTGTTTTAGTTTTTGAGGTCTAGAGAATACTAAGGAGCAGAGGGTTTCTTTCTGTGGTTTCTAACAAATGTTTTGATGGGGCAACTAAGTGACTGCGGAATCAACCAATCAGTGAAATTGATGGTCACTATTACTTTCTAGTGTAGGGTAAGACCTTAAAGGAATATTATTTAATTCAATTTTATCAATCTTCTGCCAAGGGTGGAATTTGGATGTGGTGGGTGCGTTAAGGTTAAAAGAATTATCATTAGGGATTTTAAAATTAAGCAAGACAGCTTTATGATCTGTCTAAGGTAAAGGCAAGGCTTTCTCAAATTCAAATAGGATTTGTTGGTAAAAACTTCATCTAGTGTGTGGTTGGCCTGGTGAGTAGGCAAATTTACAATTTGTGTGAGGTCAAACTGAGCAAACTGTCAACTAGATGCTCAGCATCTCCATTTTCAAGCAGATGAAGATGAAAATTAAATTCACCCAGGATGGTAAAATTAGGGGAGTCTATGCAGGATTCAGTAAAATCCATCAAGATTTGGATAAAATTTACCCTGGGACCAGGTGGACAATAAAGTAGAATACCATTAAAGGCACTGATGTTATTTAATTTCAGATCAAACATAAGGGCTTCGCAGTCCAGCTGAGGAATGGGCCAGACGGAACACAGCTTTTAGAAGGTTGGTCTCATCTAAAAATATCATACCGTTCTGGAGTGGCAACTCTTATGTCAGGGTCTGGGTTAGAATTGGCCCAAGAGTCTAGTCTGCAACTCTAAGACTGGCATAGGAACACAAGACTTCAGCTTGTGGTACAAGAACACAAGTTCTTTCTCTCCACCACTCACTCCTGGAGACCATAATGAACTGCACCACTGGCTGATTATCCTTCATGTAGAAGGACATCCACCTCTAATATCCCATGGGACTTTGTAGTGTTTTGTTTACTTGGCATTTATAAAGAGAAAGATTTATCAGGGGAAGAAATATGGGCTTTGTGGTTGTTGGGAAGGAATGTGCATTTTTTTATTTGTTTTTGCTCAGTTCTACCTCCACACTCTAGGCTACAGACTCAGATAACCAACCTCCACAGACCAAGAATCCACTTACCAGACCTTATTGATCCTTGCCTGTGCGGTCACGGACAAATCCCATCATGCGGTTGCCATATTCCATATTACCCACTATGGCCCACCCTGCCATCTCTTGAAATGTAAACAGCCACCTAGACAGTATTAAGAAAGAAGCGGTACTTGGTAAACTAAACGTTCCCAACCATTAAATATGCTGCAAGAAACACACCTTTTGTGCTCCCACCGTTACTTTCTACAAATGTACGGATACAATAATTTCTTCCATGGGGCTCCAGGGGCATTGCCATACTCCTACAGATCCTTCCCCCTAGTGGTTACGTCCACAATCACTGACCCACTGGGCAGGTACGGGGGAGTGGAAAGTCTTTTTGAGGGACAACAGTACAACCTCCTGAGCCTTTTTATCCCACACAACTTACTCACCCCAACTCCGTACGCTTTCACAGTGACAATCCTAACATTTCCACATAGGATGACAATTGTGGATGGTGATTATAATGCTATACAGAACCACTAATTGGATACTTAGGGACTCCCCACATCTGGCCATCTAATGAGGAATAAACAACTAAGGGGTTGGCTGGACTGCTTTGGTGATTTTTGGAGGAAAGGTCACCCCCAGGATGGGGAATGCACCCACACAATACACTCTCCTGAACAGATTTCCTGGTGTTACCAGCAATAGACGCACTACAGAGTTCATGTGGTTAAAATCCTCCCTAGGGGCATCTCAGATGACGCATTGATCATAATCACAATCGGGAGCACAGGGGCAACCCTGACCCCATTTGGCTTTTTAATACCAGATATCTCAGACAAACAATCTGCAGGCTTCCTCTCTACTAAAATACAAACACATTTTGACACCAACCAAGGGAGGGTGGACTCAGCAGGGACTGTGTGGGCAACGAGCAAGGAGTCAATTAGGGGCATAGCCAAAAGCTAAATCTGACGTACAGAGAACCTTAAGCTGCAAGATACACAACTCACATCCTACTACTAGAGAGGAAATGCATTATGTGGGCCTCCAAGCTCACCCACCATCAATTGGCCCTTTCCAAAATGATACTGTGGCAGATTTCCATGGAAGAGGTCGTCCAGTGCTGGAGAGCCTCAACACAGAGGTATAAGAACAAGGGGACAAGTTTGGGAAGTTATGTTCTGGCTGATCACGGACCACCAGAGAAACAGCCTTCAGAATGATCCAAGAGATTAAAGATATGTCAGGTTCTCAAAGTTGCAGGTCCCCAGGGATTGGAGCTGTATTCACTTCTTATTACCAAACATTATATGCACAACACCCGCTCTCGATCTGCAAACAACAAGGCTCCATACTTGCAGAGATTCCGCTTCATCCAATCTCTTCGCAAGACAACGTTGTTCTTGACATGCTGATTACCAGGGGAGAGATTGATGAGGCGATAGAGGGAATGACCTTAGGCAAAACACCTGGCCCGGACAGATATCTTCTTCAATATTACCTTCATTCTGGGACCCTTCTCCCTGCCCACAACCCCAAAAACGATTTAACCTGCATGTAGAGGCAGTTCTGAAGGTCCATGTCTCCCAAGAGCAGGACATGAACACTAATGTGGTTATCCCTAAGCCTGTGTAGTGGATTCTATTCAGTTTTAATGGGAATCAGGAGTTTAGCTTAGCATTCTGGCTTGCAGGCCTGTGCCCCGTCACCTAGTGACTTTTAACCTACATAGTTTGCTCTGTCTTAGCCTATTTATTTAATTATTTCTTTTAAAATGGCTGCTATGTTTATAGTTAGTGAAATGTTTTGACTTTAAGTTATCAATGCCACTCTAGGAAGGAGTCACTATCAGCGTCAAAGTTAAG
Organism: Pleurodeles waltl; assembly: GCF_031143425.1. NCBI lineage: Eukaryota > Metazoa > Chordata > Amphibia > Caudata > Salamandridae > Pleurodeles > Pleurodeles waltl. Next base: position 601,266,185 of record NC_090446.1, read on the forward strand.
TGAGATAGGTAGGTATTCATATCATGTCCCTTTCCTACTTACATGTGACAAGAACATAACGTATATTTGGAGGCACTTGTTTATATAATTGCCGCCCAAAGTATTCCTCCTTATCCACTGTTTGGGATTATACCTGTGTCAGGGGTCCTACAAGATCTGTATAAATACGTCTTACGCAGACAAGGTTATCAGAGGAATTCCTACCAGATGCTATAGACGCTGTCTATACTGCACGTCGCCTTGACGCAGACCCAGTCTGACCTAGACCTCAGTCCAAGGTAACAAGGGTTGGAGGGGCACTTCCCATGGACATTTTACTGCAGATTAGGTTTAACACACCTAGCTCTCATTAGGTTAGAGATTAAGTTCTTCATGCTAGGGTTTTAGGGATATTTTACATTTCATGTTTATTCCAAGATGGTCGGGGGGGTCTTTGTATTCACGACTCTCATCTTCAGAATTATGCTTCTTGCATCATTCATTATCCTAAACATTGCAGCTCATGCATTTTACAGTAGATTAAAGTCTTTTTAAAAAACCTGTTAAAAACTTTCCTGCATCTCCATTATTGCCTGTGTGATTGAAACTTATTACTACCGTGAGAAAAGGGTAATCTCTGTTCAACCATGACTCCCCTGAGATGTGGCACTCTAGAGTCCATGCATAAAGGCTGCCAGAAATCCCCTCTTACTGATTGGGTTTTTGGTGGGATACAGCTTCTGTGGGCCGGGAGGGCTGGGCCGACAGTTGTGACGTGTTGTAGGATTGGCCTAGTCACCTACAAATAAAAGTGCGGTCAACCCTAAACTAGCAGTCTCGCCTAGGAGCAAGAGTCCAACTATGACACCTGCCACCACCCAACCAATGTGCTTCATACAGGCTAATATCCTTCAATAACACAGAAGTAAAGATATTTAAAAAAATTCTAGCCAACTGGCTCCAACAAGTTTGGACCACCTTGGTCCAACTGGATCAATGTGGGGTACATGCTACTGTATATCATGAGTGCATTTAGCAATGGCTCTCCCTAAGGAACTGAATGGCTCCTGTGCTCTCCTACTTGTTGATTTAGAGAAAGCCTTCGACTCAGTGGATTGGACCTTTCGGAGAATGGATCTTGAAATAATGGGCTTTGGATGGCAGATATGTAGATACCTAGGCTTGCAATACTCCGAGTGGCAAGCACAGACAATGGTCAACAGAGTGCTATCTGAAAGACTAGCACTGTATGCAGATAGAAAACTCCTGTGTGGAACCCTCAGATCACAGGCCTACACTTTCTCTAAATACTAGACTTCTAAGAGGAAGTCTCTGATCCCCATAGCAACCAGAATAAATCCCAACTAATTCAGATGGAGAAGCTTTAAATACTTGGTGATATATATTTCCTCCATACTCTGCCTAACTTGGAACCGCAACATATCCCCCAGAATGAATGCGTGAAAGTCAACCTCCAGCGATGCATGAGACTGCTGCTCACATTCTAGGTAGAGTAGCCTAGTTTAAAATTATGGTTCTACCACGATACTTATACAACATCCAAAACTTCCTACTAGTGATCCCTAACTGCTGTTTAAGATCCACCAAAGCAGTCCCTTTTAGGAGTATTAGATGACCTGGGCGACACCCACAGGAAACATCACTTGGTGGGCATGGCCATCATGATAGCCAAAAGAGATCTAATCAAGAAACGAAGAGCTGCTAAACCACCTAAACTATCCAAATGGAAGGTGGGAGTGGATTGTGTGCAAATATAGAAGAACACATCTACGTTGCCAAAGGTTGCCCCCTAAAATATGGTAGAATCTGGAGTAAATGGTGGGAATACTACAGTTTGGGGATAGATGAATAACTATGCAACTGCATGATCACTCTAAGTTGGCATCACGAGTAAGGTGGGTTCTGTGGAGCTATGTGTTTTATTCACTGCACTGCATACATCCATAACTGTTTATCAAAAAATGATTCTACTTATCCTAGAAAACAGTTGGAGGAGGAGGGGAAAAGAACCTAAGCATGGTGAATGCCTCCACCTGTGGCCAGTAAGTACAAGAAAAGGAACAACATTTCTTTCACTCATTCACTGCGAAGTACTTCTAGTGATGTGTGATCCAGTTAACAAATGTAGCCTGCAGCTAATCATCATCCAAAGCAGTGGTGTAACTAAGGCCCCCACGGTTTGGGACGAGCTCCTGGGTCCCCCTCAGCACAGTACTTTGGCCTATGAGCTCCTGAGTGAGTCCGGAGTGTGGACCTTCCATATGCTTAGCAGGGGAACCCCTCAAGTTTTGTTACAGCAGTGATCCACTGTCCACTCTTGGCAAGAACATCTGGCTCTCCTGAGCAAGCCCCCAAAGTCAATATCTTTTCCCAGCAGAGACTGAAATGTGTTTTTTGATAGCCCAGTGCCAGGTGAGCTGTGCTTCTACTCAATATACTACCCTGAAGTCAGGCAGGCTGTCCTTGAGTTTGCCTCTGTAAGCACAGTCGGGCAAAAAAATACCCAGAGGCCTAATTGAATAGCACCAGAACATTAATGTAGAACTGTTTCTCCGCATGGACCAGTGACCCTGACTAGAGAATAAGGATGAAGTAAAGTCTTGCAGTCCAACAGTCCTTCCTGACTAATCTTGCTAAAGCTGTACATTTTCTCTTTATTTCTATGGAGTTTTAATTTAATGGTATTCGGCCAAGTACCCAGAAAACCACCTCTTGACCAAAAAGCAAAGACAACATTTTTTCGATTTAATGACAGACCCAATCACTGAAACAGATTTATAGTTGCCAACATGGTTTATGCTTTCAGGTATAAGTCATTTCAATAAGGAACGATGCAATATATAGATGACTTGGAGGCAAGCCACAACCAAGTCCAGGCAATAGGTTACCTCTGCTGTTAGCCCTGAATTGATTGTACTGACTGGCTACAAAGAACTTTGGGAATGTGTGATTTCCCAGGTGGATAGGCAAAATACAGTGTCTTGACAGTCTGTGGTGTCCAGGAATTCTTCGATAATAAATTACATGACATCCTGCTTGGATACAATGTGCTAGTGAGACTTATATTTGGGTGAATTTTCAGGGGTCTTTTTTTTTTTTTTTTTTTTTAACCAACTCCATCCAATTTGGATGTAGAACATCCAACTGTGTAAGGGGATGCTGTTCTAAAAGTGGCAGTAGTTCGTCATCCTGCCACAGCCTGGTGTGAGGAAAATTTGTTGCAGAAGTAAATGACAAGTCATGCTCAACTTGGCTCTATATTCTGAAGAGGCGTTTTCTAGCGGTCTGGACATTATATTGTGTACTTTGCTGAATAGGTAGGTATAGGAAATCCTGATGTTGTGACTGGTACGGTTGAAACTGATAGCAACCTTTGTAAGATGTTTGGATCCTGGGTTTGAACAATGAAAGGAATAAGTGTGGCACACTTTTAGAGATCCTAAAGAACGTGCTGTATCAGCCTTCATGCCTTACAGAGCATCATGAACGTCCTACTCAAAAACCACTGGAGTGTTAAAGTGCATAGTCCACTTTCTCCAACTACCTTTGGTTGCATTCATCTACTACACTGCCACTCTGGCCTGCAAAACAACAGCAATGTTGGCTAACTGGTGGATAACACTTCTGGTGCATCTTCATCCTTTGGTGGCTGAAACTCCTCTGTCTATGGTTGGGGGAGGGTGTGGGGCGGTCTTTGGTGGAATATTTACCAGGACCTCAGCAAAAGGAGAAGCCTGGCATATTCCTCATACTTATCAAGTTGCTCTTTTGACTAATGGAAAAAGATGGATATCTTTCACTGAGTTAACCAACATTTGTTGGAGGAAGAAAGGGAATTTAGCACAGACTTGAAACCTATGCGGCGCAGTGTGCTTCCAGTGGGAGGCAAAACAGCTCAAAATAAGCAGTATGTAATGGCCTTCAGACATCTTGTGCTCATCTGGTGGTACAAACTTGAAGCCTAATGACCTGGGTTGTAAGTCAAATCTCAGCCTTTCTCAATGTTCTTTGATGTTGACATTACATATAAATGAGGCAGTCAGCAGAGCCATCTAAAGGAAAATAATTCAAAACAAGCACTTGCCACTATAAGGCAACGAAAATCTAGTGAAAGAATTTATCAGTTGGAGCGTGGGTCACATTTAGCTGTTTAATATATATCGCTGTTGTTGAAGTCTAGCAGCTCACATAGATAAGGACCAGCTGAAAATGCAGCAAGAGTTTCACTTCAGAGAAGCTAACTATTTCTTAGAAGTGGGAGATTCCTTCACACCTCTATTGTAACAAACCAACGGACACCTTTTCTTTTCCCACCGAACTTCAACATTGCAATTATTTTCAGTATCTTGATCATTCTTGCAGAATTATTTTTCAGACCACAAGAATCTGAAATAATTACTCCCCGTTGTCCTGTGCCACAAGAGGAATTCTGCTTTTCTAACCTCTTGACTGGAAACTTATTTTGTGTCAGTATAAAAAACCTGCAAAGTTTTGACTCAACATTTCATTTTCTGGCTCTGTAAAACCCAAATGCCCATTTGCTAGTGAGAGAACAATTACTTTTAAATCTGAAAAGCTAGACAATAGAAAAATACCACAGTGCTCACAGAAACCCAGTGTATTAGTGGGAGCGTGTTCTCAATGTGCAATAGGGTTCTGTACATAGATTTTTAGATGTGTGGTCTTGCATGCAAAACAAAAGGGCATCTATCACACGTGGTGCACAAGCCAGTCTATATCAGCCATGAGAGTCATTACACAGGGACCAGGGAGATCTGTAAGAGAACAGATAGTCGTATGTGCACTGGCATTTAACTTATTTGCATTTCACAGGTCACAACTAACAGTAGCTTCATTTATGCAGGTTGCACCTTAAATGAGCGCCAGGCAGTCTAATGTAGTATGTGGAAAAAAACTACAAAATGTTCTTGTTACACATTGGTGCCTCACCTGTATGACATCCAGACTGGCAGCTCCTGCCCGACCTACGTTGATGGTGATTGGTTTGACCAAAGCACTCTTGGCAAAGTTTTGGATCTTCTTGGGCATGGTAGCACTGAAAAGGAGGGTCTGCCTCTGACCCTGGAGTGGAAAAAAATAGACATAAGAAATATCAGCAGGGAAGGAAGGCACACATAAGTGAACGTGGGGGAGGGGTGGGGGCTAGGAATATCAGTAAGGGCTATGAAAATACCTTTAAGGGAATGGGTCATACATTCAATTTGTTTGGCACAGAGGGGAGGAGCATAAAGTAATGGATGGTAGTACAAACGTGGATGGGAGATAAAGCAAGATTGAGGTTAACCATTTAAGTGACTGTGAGGAAGTACAATGAGCAAAAGAAAGGAAAGCTTTACTTAATGTAACCATCAACTTGTTTCAGTTGTAGATTCACATGTGGGCATTGCTTTCATATAGTCTTGGTTTCTGAAATGTGTAAGATGTTTTTTTTCCCCAAAAGTCTAACACGTGTAAGACTGGAGTAGAATGACTCATACCTGTACTACCCTGGATCTTACTATGCTCATGGTAAACACCTATCTCAATGTTTTTTTTTCTGCAGCATTAAAAGAAACACGCCTTTTTAAAGTTTGCCTACAGAGCTATTTAGTATTCTCGGTGTCCGCTTTATGGGGAGCTGCGTGGGTCACATTTGAATCTACAGTAAGAAAAAGCTACTAAAAATTACCACAAGTAATTTGAAAATGTGCTCTGTTGTTGATTCACAACAAGCAAAAACAGAACGGTCTGAAGGTAGGGATAAATTCAATCAATATTTTTGAAGAACAGTGCTCAATACTGTCTTTATGGATGAATAACTTTCCAATATTTATTACAACTGGTTATGCACAAGGCAGAAAGTGGCTCATCAGTGAATTATATACAATACAAAAATATTCACAAGACAACACATTACACACATAAAATTAACTTAACATTTTCTTCTAAGTTCAACTGAGGCAGACCTATAGCTTTTCAAAGTCTTAGCACTGACCATACCGTCAGTAGAGGGTTGTGCCCGACAACATTTGTTTATTAACAGTTGGTGGTTACAATTGAAAGATTGTGATTGTAATCCACCCGGTTGCGATGATTGGTGGTTCACATACAAGCAGCTATCAAATACCTATATATTATTTAAGGTATTTTGCACAGTGCGTATTAAGTGGTTTTTTGTAAAGATGACTCCAATTAGAGAACACAATCTCGCCGGAATATGTGTCAAATCATCGCAACTGAGTGGATTACAATCACAATCTTTCAATTTCACCCCTCAACCAGCAGCCGTGATATTGACATGCTTACTTGCTTAATTATCTGTAAGAGTAGTGTTGCAGCCTGAAGATTTTACTCGATCCATCTGCTATGCATTATTTCGACTTCTAGTTGCTAGCTCCAAATATTTGCCCTTTTTCTTTCAATGTTTTTTTTTTTATTTCCCCGTGTCGTCTCTTTCACTATTTAGAGGCATGCCTGTCGTTTTGTGATGTTAGGTGCATGCGCCAGAAGTTCCTGTCACAATCTTCAGATTCTTTTTCTCCTTGGCAACTTGTTGCTTGAACAACTCCTTCTCTTTTGGCTTGACCTTTTTAATCCCTCTCTTTCCAGGGAGGCAGGTGGTCATATGCGAATCCAGAAAACTCTTCAAGCTGCAAAACTACTTCTACAGGCAAGTATTCATTTTATTTTGCAGCAGGATTCTTCTGAAATCAAATGTTGTGCATTAGTTTTATGTTTTATACCTTTATTCTCCTTGGGGGTGTGTGGCTGGGGAACAGGGATGGGGAGAGGGGTTGTTGAAATGAGTGTGCACTTGCATACAGGTGCTTCAGGACCTTATGTCACACCTGTGTCTCTCCCCTGACCTGAATTTCTACACAACAGTATTTTGTGAAAGTATTTATGGAGGACCACGTTGCTGTTTTGAGTAAAGACATCTGCTAGGAAGACAAATGTTGCCCTTTTTTGTTTGTGGAAAGGACGAGTGGCCCATACTCCAAAGTTAATCCTGCTCTTTGCCTGTATAGTAAGTGTTATTCATTGTGCTATGGTTCACTTCGATATGGTTGTACCCCTGGTAGCTAGTGCAAAACATATTTTTTTAAATTGTGGTCCCTTCCTGATTGGTTTTGTTTCTTGTAAGTAGAACATCATCACCTTCCTTACAAGCTGAGCGGGCCCTACACATCTGAGATGTATCTTTGGGTGCTGAAAAAACCCTGGTACCTGAACGGACTAGTTAACATAAAGGTGTGTAATGAATTTGAGAAGGAGAAGAGGAATTTTCTACTCATATCCACTTTGCCTTTGTGTACCTGTAAGTAGAGCTCCACTGTAGTTGGAGCATGTAGTTCACCAACTCTACATACTGAGGTGATCACCACTAGGAATATAGTTTCTAGTTTCAAATGCATTAAGCTCTGCCTTATGCATGGGTTCAAAGGGGTCCTTCATCAGCGGGATGAGCACCAAGTTTCTGTTCAACATGGGTGAGGGTACTGCCTGTGGTAGAGCTATTCGATTAACTCCCTTTAAAATATTTTGATTTAATGGTATAGTGAAAGGTTTGTCACCTAGTGTATGCAACAATGGCCGCCAAATGAACCTTAAAGATGCACACATCAGGTTACTCACTAAGAGGGGTGTCATGTATTTAATGACTGATTTCCTATGTACTAGAGTAGGGGCCCCTCTCTGTTACAACAGTGAACATACCTGTTGTAAAGAAATGGCTCCCTGTTGCAGTTACCCCCCACTTTTTGCCTGATACTGATGCTGACTTGACTGAGAAGTGTGCTGGGACCCTGCTAACCAGGCCCCAGCACCAGTGTTCTTTCCCTAACCTGTACTTTTGTTTTACACAATTGGCACACCCTGGCATCCAGGTAAGTCCCTTGTAACTGGTACCCCTGGTACCAAGGGCCCTGATGCCAGGGAAGGTCTCTAAGGGCTGCAGCATGTCTTATGCCACCCTGGGGACCCCTCACTCAGCACAGACACACTGCTTGCCAGCTTGTGTGTGCTGGTGGGGAGAAAATGACTAAGTCGACATGGCACTCCCCTCAGGGTGCCATGCCAGCCTCACACTGCCTGTGGCATAGGTAAGTCACCCCTCTTGCAGGCCTTACAGCCCTAAGGCAGGGTGCACTATACCACAGGTGAGTGCATAGGTGCATGAGCACTATGCCCCTACAGTGTCTAAGCAAAACCTTAGACATTGTAAGTGCAGGGTAGCCATAAGAGTATATGGTCTGGGAGTCTGTCAAAAACGAACTCCACAGCTCCATAATGGCTACACTGAATACTGGGAAGTTTGGCACCAAATTTCTCAGAATAATAAACCCACACTGATGCCAGTGTTGGATTTATTAAAAAATGCACACAGAGGGCATCTTAGAGATACCCCCTGTATTTTACCCAATTGTTCAGTGCAGGACTGACTGGTCTGTGCCAGCCTGCTGCTGAGAGACGAGTTTCTGATCCCATGCGGTGAGAGCCTTTGTGCTCTCGGAGGACAGAAACAAAGCCTGCTCTGGGTGGAGGTGCTTCACACCTACCCCCTGCAGGAACTGTAACACCTAGCAGTGAGCTTCAAAGGCTCAAGCTTCGTGTTACAATGCCCCAGGGCACTCCAGCTAGTGGAGATGCCCGCCCCCTGGACCCAGCCCCCTCTTTTGGCAGCAAGTCCAGGAGAGATAATGAGAAAAACAAGGAGGAGTCACTGGCTAGTCAGGACAGCCCCTAAGGTGTCCTGAGCTGAGGTGACTCTGACTTTTAGAAATCCTCCATCTTGCAGATGGAGGATTCCCCAATAGGATTAGGGATGTGCCCCCCTCCCCTCAGGGAGGAGGCACAAAGAGGGTGTACCCACCCTCAGGGCTAGTAGCCATTGGTTACTAACCCCCCAGACCTAAACACGCCCTTAAATTTAGTATTTAAGGGCTCCCCAGAACTAAGGAACTCAGATTCCTGCAACCTAAGAAGAAGAGGACTGCTAAGCTGAAAAACCCTGCAGAGAAGACGGAGACACCAACTGCTTTGGCCCCAGCCCTACCAGCCTGTCTCCCCACTTCGAAAAGACACTGCTCCAGCGACGCTTTCCCCAGGACCAGCGACCTCTGAATCCTCAGAGGACTGCCCTGCTCTAGAAGGACCAAGAAACTCCTGAGAACAGCGGCCCTGTTCACCAAAGACTGCAACTTTGTTTCCAAAGAAGCAACTTAAAGACTACTGCATTTCCCGCCAGAAGCGTGAGACTTGCAACTCTGCACCCGACGCCCCCGGCTCGACTTGTGGAGAAACAACACTTCAGGGAGGACTCCCCGGCGACTCCGAGACTGTGAGTAACCAAAGTTGTCCCCCCTGAGCCCCCACAGCGACGCCTGCAGAGGGAATCCCGAGGCTCCCCCTGACCGCGACTGCCTGATTCCCAGATCCCGACGCCTGGCATAACCCTGCACCCGCTGCCCCCAGGACCAGAAAGATCGGAACTCCAGTGCAGGAGTGACCCCCAGGAGGCCCTCTCCCTTGCCCAGGTGGTGGCTACCCCGAGGAGCCCCCCCCTTGCCTTCCTGCATCGCTGAAGAGACCCCTTGGTCTCCCATTGATTTCAACGACAAACCCGACGTGTGTTGGCACACTGCACCCGGCCGCCCCGTGCTGCTGAGGGTGTACTTTCTGTGCTAACTTGTGTCCCCCCCCGTGCCCTACAAAACCCCCCTGGTCGGCCCTCCGAAGACGTGGGTACTTACCTGCTGGCAGACTGGAACCGGGGCACCCCCTTCTCCATTGAAGCCTATGTGTTTTGGGCACCACTTTGAACTCTGCACCTGACCGGCCCTGAGCTGCTGGTGTGGTAACTTTGGGGTTGCTCTGAACCCCCAACGGTGGGCTACCTTGGACCCAAACCTGAACCCCGTAGGTGGTTTACTTCCCTGCAAGAACTAACAATTACTTACCTCCCCTAGGAACTGTGAAAATTGCACTAAGTGTCTAGTTTTAAAATAGCTATATGTGTTTTATTTGAAAAGTATATATATGCTATTGTGATTATTCAAAGGTCCTAAAGTACTTACCTGCAATACCTTTCATGCAAAATATTACATGTAGAATTTGAACCTGTGGTTCTTAAAATAAACTAAGAAAAGATATTTTTCTATACAAAAACCTATTGGCCTGGAATTGTCTCTGAGTGTGTGTTCCTCATTTATTGCCTGTGTGTATGTACAACAAATGCTTAACTCTACTCCTTTGATAAGCCTACTGCTCGACCACACTACCACAAAATAGAGCATTAGTATTATCTCTTTTTGCCACTATCTTACCTCTAAGGGGAACCCTTGGACTCCGTGCATACTATTCCTTACTTTGAAATAGTGCATACAGAGCCAACTTCCTACACCTGTTCTACTTAAAAATGCAAAATCTTCTTGTTGTGGTCCTCCTGGCCTCCCTCAGAATCCACATGCTATTTCTAGGGAGACTGAAGTGGCTATACTCTATGTCCGCAGGAGCCATGCTGTCACCTTGAGGGTAACTGGATCTGGGTGGCATATTTGTCCCTTCTGCATTGTGAGGAAGTCCTGCGAGTGCAGCCATTAAATTATTTCCTCTTGTGACATCTCTATGAGGCCACAGAACCAAGTCTGTCTTGTCCCTTATGGCGCAATCAGGATTAAGGTCATTGATGACTGTTTGCACTTGCTGATTACCAACAGGATCAGTGGAATTGGGAGAAAAGCATATGTAAAAGCCCCCCTACATGTTGAGTTAGACCATAGTGGTCTGTCTGCCCTTGGACAGTTCTCCCCTTTCTGTGTTTGTGGAGGGCCTTGAGCGCAAGGAAAACAGTCTTTAGTTCCAACACATTTATGTGTTTTACTGCTTCAGCAGGGGTCAAAGTCCAACTGATGTTAAGATCTCTTATGTATGCCACAAACCTTGTGTGGGATGCATCCATTGTGACGGCCACTTTTCGGGTTGCTGCCTTGAATGGTCTCCCACTTTCCTTATATTTCATCATTTTATCTCCTTCTGCACTCCCTGCATGACAATCACTAGATCCTCTTAACTCTCCTTTTCCTGACACCATTTGTTTGAAACCCACTCTGGTGTGGGGCACATGTTTAATATGGCAAATAGGACGAGCGGTATGCAAGATGCCATCATCCCCATGAGTTTAATCAGAATCCCGACTATCAGAGACTGTCCCTTGTGGTAGAGGCAAGCTTGACCATTGAATGGCAGGGCTCTTTTGTAACCAGGGGATGACTGTACCTCATTTGAGTATTATGTTGCACCCAAAACGCCTTCTCTTATTCTGGTATCACGGATGATTTCTCCATATTGATGCAGAACACCAGTCTGAGAAGCAGGAGCAAAACCGTTTGTCCATCCCTCTGGCATTGCTTTAGAGAACTTGCCTTTACTAGGTAATTATTTGGGTAGGGAGCAGTATTGATCGTTCCTCTTTCTTTTACATGTAAAATTAATCACAACCTTATGCTTAACTCGTTCTGTGCCACAGACGTAATGGTTACATCCCACGGCACAGCGCTCCTGTGCAGAGGCCGTAACCATTAAGTCCCGGCACTGGAGCTCAGAGGGAGCTCTAGCACTCCCTCTGTGGTCTTCCCTCCCACCACCCCCCCCCAGGGCAGGGATGGAAGGGCTTCCCCTTCCACCCCCGATCCGCCCCCTCTAATGATGTCAGCGCGCGATCACGCGCTGACATCATTAGAGGGTGCCGGTCGCGCTGGAAGCCATTTGCTTCCAGCGCGGCGTTAGGATAACAGGTGAGTTTCTTCTCCGGCGGGGAAGGGATTGCACACAAAAAGGCATCGGGGGGAAAAGGAAAGGGTTTTCATTTACCTCGATGTCTCTTTGAGCATTCCTGCTGCCCGATCGCACTGCCCACTAGACACCAGGGATTTTATTTACAAATTGTATTTTTGCTTTATATGCGTTGGGGAGTGGCCCCTTAGGCAAGGGTCGCTCCCCTTTAGGAGGCATATATTTTATGGCCATTTCTGCCTTGGGGGCAGATCGGTCTATTTATTTTAGGCCCATCTGCCCCCAAGGGGGGCAGAAGACACTTAGGCACCAGGGATAATGTGTCTGTGTGTGTTTATTGTCTGGGGGTTGGCAAGGGTCGCTCCCCTTAGGGGAGCATATTATTTAGGGCCATTTCTGCCCCCCTTGGGGGCAGATTGGCCTATTATTTTTAGGCTGATCTGCCCCCCAAGGGAGACAAAAACCACTGGAACTCTAGGGATTTTTTTTCGTTGTTTATTTCTGTGCAGGGGCTCCCCCTTGGGCCAGGGTCGCCCCCCCCCCCCAAAGGGGGCATAGAACTGGTGGCCATTTCTGCCCCGATCAGCCTATTTTTTTTAGGCCCGAAGCCACTTAGGCACCAGGGATAATGTGTCTGTGTGTGTTTATTTTATGGGGGGCGGCCCCTTGGGCAATGGTCGTTCCCCTTAGGGAAGCATATTATTTAGGGCCATTACTGTCCCCCCCTTGGGGGCAGATTGGCCTATTATTTTTAGGCTGATCTGCCCCCAAGGGAGGCAGAAACCACTGGAATGCCAGGGATTTTTTTTTATTTGTTTATTTCTGTGGAGGGTCGCCCCCCCCTCCAAAGGGGGCTTAGAACTGTTGGCCATTTCTGGTGCCTTTGGGGGCAGAGCGGCCTATTTGTTTTTAGGCCCATCTACTTAGGCACCAGGGATAGTGTGTGTGTGTATGTGTCTGTGTTTATTGTATAGGGGGGTGGCCCCATGGGCAAGGGTCGCTCCCCTTAGGGGGGCATATTATTTATGGTCATATCTGCCCTCTTTGTGGGCAGAACGGCTTATTATTTTTAGGTTGATCTACCCCCAAGGGGGGCAGAGACCACTGGAACGCCAGGGATTTTTTTTCTTTGTGTCTGTGGGGAGGGGGGGGTGCACCTGGTCACTCCCCATCGGGGCACACTACTAATGGTATTTTCCGCCCCCCTTGGGGCAGATAGGCCTATTTTTTAGTAGGCCCATCTGCCCCTAAGGTGGGGGGGGGGGGGGGGCAGAATCCACTCAGGCACCAATTTTTAAATGCTTGATGGTGGGGTGTTTGTCAATTGGCAAAGTATTTTCATTTATGATTATAACAGTCTCTTTCTCCTTTTTTATTCTAGTTCAAAGCTTTTGCTTCCTTTGCTGTGGCTCCTTGAGGTTTTGGCAGTGGTTGACCTGCAGTTTGCGTAGTTGCATGTTTTAGGTAAGTAAAAACAATGTACTCCAAAGGAATATTGTTGCCATGCATAAATGACATGTTTGTAGGTGGTGTACTAAATGCAGGATTGTGTGTGAAATGGTCCTTAGATTTGTGCACAATGATATTTGTTTTTGTCTTATTTCTAATTTGCTTTTCTTTTTCTTTTTAGTGGGATATCACTGGTGATTGCTGTGTCTGTGCAGAGTAGTTGCTGGTGAGTAGTTTTTTCCAGCAAGTGAGTGGTAGAGTTTTTCAGTACATAACTCTTTCTGATAAAGCCACACTCTGTTTATTACTTATCTTACACAGTGCTGGTTGTTGGGGGTGCATCTGTCCAGTTACTTTTCGTAGGAAGGATCATGGCTAGCCACAGGATGACTACTCAGCAGGTTGCTGGTATGCTTTTTGAGTCATTGTCTGATTATGATTATGAGACTGACTCTGCATCTGAGACAGAGGAGGAAGTGAGAGATTCTGGCAGTGAAGTTTCTGTCGGAGAGGAATCTTCTGATGAGGAAGCCACTCTCAGTGTAGCTGAAGGGCCTGTCTTAGAGGAGGACACTGATGTGCCAATAGTGCAACAACGTGCGGCTGAAAGGTTTCCCATTGGAAGACCTGAATTCTGGGTTGCCCCAAACATGGAGCAGCCAGAGTTGCCTGCCTTTACTGGTCTCCCGGGGTGTAGAGTCAATATGGAAAACTTTTTGCCTGTCAATTTCTTCGAGTTGTTTATGGACGATGTGTTTTTGAAAGAGATTGTTGAGCAGACTAATCTGTATGCAGAGCAGTATTTGAGGGACAACGCTGCCAAACGTAGGCTTCACTCTAGAGCTACTCAGTGTATTCCCACAAATTTGGAAGAGATGAAACGGTTTTTGGGTTTTACTTTTTTTGATGGGGTTGATAAGGAAGCCGTCACTGACTTCTTATTGGTCTTCTACTTCCTTGATGGCAACGGCTATATTTTCTGCAACCATGAGTCGTAATCAGTATTTGCTTCTTCTTATGATGCTGCATTGTGTTGACAATGCTTTAGCCTTGCCACAAGATTACCCTGATTCTGACCGTCTTTTTAAGATTAGGCCTGTCTTGATCATTTTGTAGATCATTTATCAGAGGTCTATGTTCCAGGCAAAGAAATAGCTGTGGACGAGTCTTTGGTCCTCTTCTAAGAAGGTCGTTTGGTTTTTAGGCAGTACATTCCTAGCAAGAGGGCACGGTATGGAATTAAATTGTATATGCTGTCTGAAAGTAGTACAGGATATGTGTATAATTTCCGGGTCTACACTGGTAGTGATTCCAATATTGACCCCCCTTGTTGTCCGCCCTCTTTTGAAGTTAGTGAAAAAATTGTGTGGGAACTTTGTAGACAACTGTTTAACAAAGGTCACCATTTGTATGTAGATAACTTCTACACTGGAGTGCAGTTGTTCAAGGAATTGTTTAGAGTGGACACTGTTGCTTGTAGCACAACTCGTAACCAGAAAGGCTATCCAAGGGAGCTTGTCTGTAAAAAACTTGAGGGGTCAGTGCAGTGCCTTGCGGAATTATGAGCTGCTAGCTCTGAAATTTACAGACAGGAGGGATATCTACATGCCAAGTACCATCCATGATGAGAGTACTTCCCATTTGACTGTTTGGGGCCAGGTGGCTGAAGTGCGCAAACCTGTGTGCATTTTAGATTATAATAAGCACATGGGAGGTGTAGATAGAGTTGATCAGAGGTTGGAACCTTATACTGCTGTTCGCAAGTCTTACGTTTGGTATAAGAAGTTAGCAATTCACCTGTTCCACTTGGCAACTTTTAATGCTTTAATTGTGTTCAAGGATAGGTCTCCAGAGTCAAAGATTACATTTGTGAAGTATCAGGAGTCAGTGATAGACAGCCTTATTGTGGTGGAACAGGCAAGAGTTCCTAGAGAAGCAGTGGAGGAGGATGTGGCTAGATTGAAAAATCGCCACTTTGCAGAGCACTTTACTCTCACGCCCAAAAAAGACTTTCCAGCTAAGAAATGTAGAGTCTGTCCTCGAAGAGGTATCCTGAGGGAGACTCAAATGTACTGCCCCGTTTGTCCTTCAAAGCCTGG
The DNA here is from genome assembly GCF_031143425.1 of Pleurodeles waltl. Classification (NCBI taxonomy): domain Eukaryota; kingdom Metazoa; phylum Chordata; class Amphibia; order Caudata; family Salamandridae; genus Pleurodeles; species Pleurodeles waltl. The sequence continues at coordinate 601,281,526 of NC_090446.1, forward strand.
GCTGTGTGTGGGTGGCTGTTTCAGGAATTACCACACCCAGAAGAATTACTGGGAACTTCCGTGAGCGTAAACTTCCTGTTTTATATTTTCATGTGTTCAGTTTCATGGCTGGCATTTCTGTCGTGTATTTAGTTAGAGCTTTTGTGTTTGTAGTTTTGTACTTATTTCTAATTAGTTAGAGGTTTCTTTTTTTTTTACAAAAAAAAAAAAAAGTTATGCCATTGTGTTTGGCAGTGTAAATATTGACTTGCTGTTGGCTACTGCAACACACTGCCAGCCAAACGCCAGTCCACACACTCCCATCAGCTGGTGTGATTGCTGTATCAGGTATGTGGGCGTATCTAAGTGATGGGCCCTTGAGTGGCGCAGTCTAGCGATGCGAGTGTTGTAATGTGCTGGGCCCGTGGCTGGCGGCGTGAATGGTCTTGTGCATGTCATGTATGAAAGGTGTGTGAATGGACTGTAAAGCAGTTGGTGCCTTGTCGTGGCTTTACAGCTCACGAGCTGTGAGCCATTGGTTCGTTTTTTTGGCCTTTCAGTTATTAACAGTGCATTTCAATTTTGTGAAATCTCTTGTTAATAAAAGTTGATCCACTGAACCATCACTCACCCTCGTGTCAAATCCAACGTTTATGTATGGTAAAAATGACAAAACCTGCTCCGCTGTAATCCGGTGTCGCAGCACAAAGTGACACGCTAGGTGCCTCGGGTGGGACCCCAATGGTGAAGCATGCCACCAACTTGGTTGGTGGGTGAGGGGTCTTTTTAACATAACCTAAGTGCATTTCTTTTCACAATTTTAGTGTTTGGAACATTACATAAGTACGTGGACACATCAAATGATGTATTGTGTTTATGGGGTGGGGGGGCATCTATGTTTTTGGTCCCGGGTGCAGCCTTCATCTAGGGAAACCTACCAAACCCAGACATGTTTTAAACTTAGACACCCCAAGGAGTCCAGGGAGGTGTGGCTTGCCTGGATCCACCAACATTTTCTTACCCAGACTCCTCTGCAAACCTCAAAATTTGCTTAAAAAAGCATATTTTCCTCACTTTTCTTTGTAGGATCACTGCTCTGGCACAAATTTCCTACCACCCAGCATTCCCCTCAGTCTCCCAAGTAAAATGATCTCACTTGTGTGGGTCCCCAAAGCAGAGTCAGCCTAAAAGATGTATAAAAGAAAAATATGTGCTTATCAACTTGCTGTGCTATCCCCTCAATCTCTACAGGTTTTTGGCATTTTTCTGTTGCAGGCACCTGGGCCACCCACTCAAGTGAGGTATCATTTTTATCAGGAGACTTTGGGGAACGCTGGGTGGAAGGAAATGTGTGGCTCCTCTCCGATTCCAGAACTTTGTCTCCGAAATGTGATGTTTTTAGCCGAATTGCGAGGTTTGCAAAGGAGTCTGGGTAAGAAAACACTGGGGGTGCCACGCAAGTCACACCTCCCTGGACTTCCTCGGGTGTCTAGTACTTTTGTATTTGATAATTTTGATGTGTCCACGTTGTGTTTTGGGGCGTTTCCTTTCACAGGCACTAGGCCTACCCAAACAAGTGAGGTACCATTGTTTTTTTTTTTTTAATAAATATTTTTATTAACATTTGCCATTTACAGGTTGCATTCTTTACTATATGTATGTACAGTTTTAGACATTATTTGTGCTTCTTCATCATTATTCTTTTTTTTTTCCCCTCTTTTTTTTTTTTTTTTTTTCCTTTTCAGCATGCGTCATTGTTATTAGCTTCATTTATGTTCAATGTCTTATTCTGCATTCAGTTTAGTGAGGTGTAGTCATTGATTGGTCATTACTATTATCCTGTCGGCTTACCTAAACTTAAACATGAACCTAAACTTTCTGGTGCCATTTTCCCAAATGTCTTTTTATGTGGGTGCAGTTTAGAGCATTGTCTTATATCATCCTGCTCTTGATTAGTTCTTACCCTTTCTATTGACAAGTTGGGTCATTTACTATTCAATGGTCTCTTCTTGCTATGTCTTATTTCACTTGCCAGTTGCTAATCTGAGCCTTCTGTGTCCTTGTTTTCTTCCATTACTTCGCTTCTCCAATTTGACAATCTCTCTTCCCAGGCCTGGGCTATTGGTTTTTGACGCAACCCTCTTGCTTCCTCGCTCTTCAGGGCCTGTAATTCAGCCCTCGCCCATCTCTCTACATCCCGCCTCCACTCCGTTATTACTAGGGCCTTAGTTGATTTCCAGCCTGCTGCTATTAGCCGCCTATATAGTGCTAGCGCAGTATCTATGTACCGCTCCTGCACGTTCCCGATTTTGAGGTCTTGTTTCAGGCCTACCAAGCATATCGCCGGGGTCTGTGGGATTGGGCATCCCACTAGCTTCTCTAGGTCATTTGTCACCAGTCCCCATCCAGTTTGGATCTCTGGGCACTGCCATACCATATGGTCTAGATCGGCACTCACCACACCACATCTGGGGCATTCCACCGGGGTGCCCCCATATATACGGGTTAAGCGCTGTGGGGTGAGATATGTCCTATGAGTGTAGTTATACTGGTTATATCTTAAACAGGTATTTCTCGATACTTTCTTTGGGTACGCCAGTATTTTCCTCCACTCCCAGTCTGTGAGGTCTTTTCCAAGTGTTCTTTCCCATTTATCTCTCAATGGTCTCAATTGGTCTAATGTGCCTTCAATTTGTGTTTTGTATAGCTTGGTGATTTGGTGGGCTTCTGTCCCTATTGTCAGTAGTTGGTGTAACATGCAGTGCGTGGCGGGTTCTGCGTTAACCGTTTCCCAGTGTTCTTGTATAATATGGGTTAGTCTTTGGTGCACTAGGAACTGACCTCTGGGAACCCCTTTTTTTTCTACTAACTCGGTGAATGAGCTCAGTACCCCCTCCTCAAATAGGTCTCCTATTGTCCCTATTCCAGCTCTTGTCCAGGGCCCTAGATCTGTGTCCATCCATTTCCCATCAATTGTCTCTGCCTTCAACACATGTAGTGGTAATGCCGGGGAGTAGGGTTTACCTATTCCTATCCTCTTTGAACATCTCTTCCAACACCTCAAAGCTACTTTCGTCAACATGCTTTTTCCTTGGAACTTCAGCTTTCGTCCTATCATTTCCGATATGATCTCTTCCATGATTAACACTCTGCTCCCCGTGTGTCTTTCTAGCTTGCCCTCCCCTGCATTCCATCTGGCTGACCACTGTAATTGACAAGCTAAATAATATAACTCAAAATCGGGAACTCCCAGTCCTCCCTCATTAGTTGGTCTACATAATGTAGATAGTGCTGTCCGACTTCGGCCTCCGTCCCAGACTAGCTCTCGGAGTAGTGAGTTTAGTTCGTTAAACCATTGCATTGGGATCAATATCGGTAAGTTAGTAAAATAGTAAAGGAGGCGAGGTAACATGATCATTTTGGTTAGTGCTGTTCTGGCCATTATGGAGAGTTTCAGGGTTCTCCAGAACCCTACGGATGCTCTTAGAGAGCCGAGCGCCCTGCCAAGGTTACCCTCCCGCAGATCCATCTGGTCATGATACACCTGGATGCCTAGGTACCTAAATGTGTCAGGAGCCCATACCACTGTCTCCGGGAATGTCGCCGGCTGGGTACAGCCCTTTGTGATCGGGAAAACGTATGTTTTGCTTCTATTAAGTTTTAGCCCTGATAGCTCAGCAAATCTATCCAGGGCCTGTAAGGCCCATTGAAGTCCAGTGTCCCCGTCATTAAGGTAGATTAGGATGTCGTCGGCATAGAGTGAGATATTGTGTTCACTCCCTCCCCATCTCACCCCTCTGTCTTTACCCTCCCTACGGAAGTAGGTGGCTAGCGGTTCAATGGCCAGGGCAAACAGTAGCGGCGATAATGGACATCCCTGCCTGGTTCCCCTATGGATGGCGTAGGGGGTTGAGATAACTTTCCCTGTCTTGACTCTCGCTTGTGAGGCTGTGTAGAGCAGGTCTACCCATTTTACCCATTTGTCTCCCATACCCATCTTTAGCATTACTACTCTAAGGTAATCCCAGCGGATCGAGTCAAAGGCTTTCTCAAAGTCTATAGCCAGCAACATCCCTTTGGGTGGCTTCGCTTCTGCTGGCATCTGTAAGATGGCAAAGAGTCGTCGGAGGTTGAGTGATGTATTGCGATTCGGTAAAAACCCGTTTTGGTCCATATGTACCAGAGCTGGTATATGTTGCAGCAGCCGGTTAGCTAGGATTTTGCTGAGGATTTTAAAATCGTTGTTTAACATTGAAAGTGGTCTAAAGTTGGTGACTGAGGCCTCGTTAGACTTTATTTTGGGCAGTGGAATCACCACTGCTTCCCGGAGTGTGTCTGGGAGAAGGCCTCTGTGTAGTGCCTCTGCATAAAGGTCTACCAGCTGTGGGGCCAATAGCTTGGGGTATTTCTTGTAAAAATCCATTGGCAACCCATCAGTTCCTGGTGTTTTGCCTGGGGCCAGCTGTGTGATAGCCTCTAGTACCTCTTCCTTCGTAATTGGGCCCCCTAGTGTTTCACCTTCTCCCCTGTCTAAGGTCGGGAGCAGGAGTGATCGTACGAATTCCGTTAGTTTGTCTTTCTCTAGTTCGTCTGGTTCCTTATATAGGTGAGTGTAATACAATTTAAAGGCCTCATTAATGGGTCCAGGTTGGAATCTGTGGTTTCCTCTCATGTTGCGTACACTCACTATAGGTGTTCCCTCTCCTCCCGCTTTCACCAGCCATGCTAGCATCTTCCCCGATCTGCCCTCTTCTGCTTGTACTGTGGCCAAGTGTTTCTGGAAACAGTGGCATCTTAGCTGTTCCTCAGCGCAGGAGTAGGATTTCATCACCTGTTCGTACTCTTCCCTTTCTTGTGCACTTTTTTTTCCCACCTATGTATCACGTCTTCAAGCTTGATTACTTCTTGTTCTAGTGTGCGCTTAATCCCGACTGACTGCCCTATACTGTAGCCCCTCACCTCCACCTTTAGTGCCTCCCATTCTAGATACCTAGAAGACGTTGATCCTTTGTTTATGTTAATTTGGTCTGCTAGGTGGGATCTAAGATTTTCTCTAAATGTCTGATCTTCTAATGCTGTTGGTGGAAGTCTCCAGATCGGAATGGGGGGCCTATCCTCATCTAGTCTCCATCTCACCAAAAGCGGGTTGTGGTCTGATATTGTTCGTCCCAGGTATTCCGTATGAAAGATACCTCTTGCTATCCCAGTAATACACACCACCCTGTCGATTCTAGTGTGTAATTGGTGTAGTGCAGAGTAAAAGGAGTAATCCTTTTCGTTTGGGTGTTGTTCTCGCCAGATATCTACCATTCCCCAAGCTTCTATCCACTCGCTTACTTTCTTCGTTGTTTTATGTGTCGCTACCCCCTGTAGTGGAGGTAAAGAGCGATCTAAGTCTATATTCATGACACTATTAAAGTCTCCTCCTATTAATAAGTCCCCATTTTGTTGGCAGGTGATGCGGCTCGAGAGACGCTGCAGGAAGGGTGCTTGATCTTGGTTGGGGGCATAGATGCTTCCCAGCGTTATTGGGATCCCATGTAGTCGTCCCTCCACCACCACAAATCTGCCCTCCCGATCTACCTCTATTGATCTCGCTTCAAATGGCACACCAGCACGGATCCAAATCAGCGCCCCTCTGGAGTAAGACGAGTACCCGGTGGCAAACACCTGTCCTCGCCATCTGCGTTTTAACTTTTCTACCTCGTTCGTTGTCAAGTGGGTTTCTTGAAGCATTGCTACATGTATGCCTCTTCTTTTCAAGTAGGCCAATACTTTGTGTTGTTTTATCGGTGACCCCATTCCCCGTACGTTCCATGTCAGGATGCTATAGTCTGTCATCTGGGTATGTCTGTGAGGGATGCTGGTCCCACCCCCTCCCAATAATCTCTTCTCTCTATTGTGTGTTCTGTCGACCCACATGTGTATGATATTTTCGGTTTATGCACCTATTGGTTCCAAACTTACGCAACCCCAACTCCCCCGCCCCAGGGCCCCTCCCTAACTGTAGGGTGTCCAGAAAAAATGTGCCAACGAGCAACTTAATACAACAAGTCTGTCTAGTTCTCGCCATTCTACTGAATAGGCGAGAAGTCTGTTGGGGGGGCTGGTACAGAGTCGGTTGTGGCCTTACTTCTGGTCGGTGTGCCCCACCTTGGTGCGCGGCTGCACCACAATCACCCTAATTCGTCCGCCGTCTGCAGTGTCACTGTCGGCTGGTTCTCTGAGCCGCAGGTGCTCTCCGCGGATAATGCTGCTGTGTCGTCCGATTCATTGTCAATTTTCCTCTTTGGTGAAGTTTCTTTGTTCATTGAGGCCGCTGCTCTTAGGGCCTCTCTTTTACTCAGGTCTTTCTGAGTCTGTGATGGACCTAGCTCGTGAGCGGGGTCTGCGTCTCGTCCTCTTGTTCCCACCTCTGGCCGGGTAGGTGGGATCACGTCCTGGGCCCTCAGTTTGCTTTCCGCCGCTTCCTCGGGTCTCCAGCCATTCCCAGGCTTCCTCTGGACTAGGGAAGAACTTGGTGCTACCGTCGATCATCACCTTCAGTTTGGCCGGGAAGATGAGCGAGTACTGTATTCCCTCTTCTCTCAGTGCTCTCTTAACTGCCATAAAGGAGGCTCTCCTATTTTGAACCTCAAGAGTAAAGTCTGGGAAGAGGGTCACTTCTCCGTTGCCTACTCTGTGGGGGCCCATCTCCCTAGCCCTCTGGAGCAGGATGTCCTCGTCTCTATAATGTAGCAGACGTGCTATCACCACCCTTGGCGGTCGACCTGGTGCCGGCTGTCTCGCAGGAACTCAGTGCGCTCTCTCTAGCGCGAAGAATGGTGTCAGGCAGTCTGGAGCTACTGTCTCCTTCATCCACTTCTCCAGGTATTCCACCATGTTTGTGCCCTCTGTTCCTTCTGGCAGACCCAGCACTCGTACATTGTTCCTTCGGCTTCGTCCCTCTGCATCTTCTGCTCTTTGTTCCAGCCTTGTTATTCTCTCCGTCAAGTGCAGTACAGTGGATTCCAAGTCCTTTTGTCTCGGGGTTATGTCTGTCAGGATCTTCTCTGTGTCTTTAACTCTGTCTGCTAGCTTTTGATGATCTGCTCGGAGGAGACCCACTTCCACTGCGACCCGACTGATGTCGTGTTGCAGTGTGGTTTTTGTGTCTTCTATTGCTCCTAGGATTTTGTCCAATTTTTCCTGCATCGTGGATTGTGTTGGTTCATGCTTGTCTCCACCTCTACTTCCATCAAGTGCCTGATGATCCATTTTTTTCCCTCCTCAGCGGCTTTTTGATGTTATCAGCGCTGTTATATCGGGTTCCAGCCTTGGATATCACTTGTACCTCGGGCCTCTGTGTGCTTCTACTGCCATCTGTTTTAACCCCCCAGTGGTTCTGTTGGGAGCCGTACCACTCGCCCGAGTTGTTTATGCGTATGTGGTGCTGCTCCTCAGTGCTCGGGCTGCGTCACAGGTCCGTTTCGCCCTTTACCAGGCTCTCCCTGATTCCTGCTCTCTCGGTTCTTTTGCTTGTGGGGCAGTTCCTGCGCCCCGTATCCCAGCGATTTACTGCACCTCGGGGGAGAGCCGACAGCGTCCCCCACGCCCAGGGACAGGCCCGCTCCCTCTGCTCCACTTGTTACGACCTTGATAGGCGGGCGACACTCGCTCTGTTCTGCCAAGCGATGGTAGTCGTCCCCCGTTCTGCTCGTTCACTCGGGGGCAGGGGTCACTAGCATTCCATTCTCCTTATATGTCCGCGCCTCCTCTGTTCAGTCGTTCGAGCCCTGCCATTCGGCGTCTACGTTTACTCGAGCTCCCGGTAGGCCCCAGGTGCGGCGGGATTTCTGGCTCCAGGTCCTCCCGAGTCAAGCGGCTCTTCCTCACGCGATACCGCTCTCTCTAGCAGCAGATCAGCACTTCTCAGGAGCCGGCATCGTTCCCCCCCCCCCGCTCAGGGGCAGGCCCGCTCCCTCCGCTCCGCTCGTTGCAATAGGCGGGCGTCGCTCCCTCCGTTCGGTCAAGTGAGGGTGGTCGTCCTCCGTTCTGCTCGTTCACTCGGGGCCAGGGGTCGCTAGCGTTCCACTCGCCTTATATGTCCGCGCCTCCTCTGTTTAGTCTTTCGGGCCCTGCCATCCGGCTTCTACGTTTACTCGAGCTCCCGGTAGGCCCCAGGTGCGGCGGGGTTTCTGGCTCCAGGTCCCCCCAAATCAAGCGGCTCTTCCTCAAGTGGCACCGCTATCTCTAGCGGCAGATGAGAACTTCTCAGGAGCCGGGAGTGTCCCCCACGCTCAGGGGCAGGCCCGCTCTCTCCGCTCCGTTTGTTACGACCTCAATAGACGGGCGTCACTCCCCCCGTTCGACCAAGCGAGGGTAGCTGTCCTCTGCTCTGTTCGTTCACCCGGGGGCAGGGGTCGCCAGCGTTCCACTCGCCTTATATGTCCGCGCCTCCTCTGTTCAGTCGTTCGAGTCCTGCCATTCGCTCCTGGTAGGCCCCAGGTGCGGCAGGGTTTCTGGACCCTGGGCCCCCCAAGTCAAGCGACTCTTTCTCACGCGACACCGCTATCTCTAGCGGTAGATTAGCACTTATCAGGCGCCAGCTTCACTCTGGCGGGGCTCCGTTTTTGCGGATAATTGCAAGGCCCCGTCGGAGCACACGGACTACGCGTCCGACATCTTGGCTTCCCTAGCCACGCCCCAAGTGGGGTACCATTGTTATCTGGAGACTTGGCGGAACGCTGGGTGGAAGGAAATTTGTGGCTTCTCTCAAATTCCAGAACTTTCTGTCACTTTGAGGTAAAAGTGCTTTTTTGCCACATTTTAAGGTTTGCAAAGGATTCTGGGTTACAGAACCTGGTGAGAGCCCCACAAGTCACCCCATCTTGGATTCCCATAGGTGTCTAGCTTTAAAAAATGCACAGGTTTGGCAGGTTTCCCTAGGTGCCGGATGAGCTAGAGGTTAAAATTCACAGCTAGGCACTTTCCAAAACATCAGTTTTCAATGTAAAAATGTGGTGTGTCCATGTTGCATTTCCTGTCGCAGGCATTAGGCCTACCCACGCAAATGAAGTGCCATTTTTATCTGGAGACTTGGTGGAACACAGAATAGCAGAACAAGTATTATTGCCCCTTGTCTTTCTCTACATTTTCTCCTTCCAAATGTGATACAGTGTGTAAAAAAGACGACTATTTGAGATGAACGAGTTACTTACCTTCGGTAACGACTTTTCTGGTGGATACATTAGCTACCTGTGGATTCCTCACCTGATGAATACTCCCATGGCGCCAGCATTCGACGGAAATCTTCTTACTAGTCTCTGCACGTCGACGAGGACGTCACTCTAGCCCACGCGACGCCGTCTGACGTCATACAGGCAATAAGAGGTCCTCGCCGACGTGCCGATGACAGTACCAACATTTTTTACGTGCATGAGAATAATAACCCAATGTAATGAAAGAGCAAAGCAACATCTCTTAATATTGTAAATCACACAACATTGCAATAAAATAGCTGTAGATTTAATATAACCTTTTTTTTTTTTTTTTTAACAAATAAATATATTTATACATACGAATCATGTATATACACAATATATATAGATTTATATATAAATATACACATATATACAAATATCATATATGCAAAATGTATTGCAAGTTTGAAGACCAAAAGGAGCACACTCAAGGATTGCTTGGAGAGACCAAAAAGGCAACAGGGAGGCGGGTGGGACCGTGAGGAATCCACAGGTAGCTAATGTATCCACCAGAAAAGTCGTTACCGAAGGTAAGTAACTCGTTCTTCTGATGGATACAACTACCTGTGGATTCCTCACCTGATGAATAGAGTCCCAAAGCAGTACCACGCCCGGCGGTGGGTGCCTAAATGGTCAAACCAAGAAATCCTGCAGCACTGACCGTGCAAAATGACCGTCCCTTCTGACCTCAGAGTCCAAACAGTAATGTTTCACAAAAGTGTGAAGGGACGACCAAGTTGCGGCCTTCCAGATGTCGACCACAGGAACACCCCTGGCCAAGGCCGAAGTGGCCGACTTAGCTCTGGTGGAATGAGCTCTAATGCCCTCAGGAGGATCCTTCTTTGCCAAAGAGTAACAGATTTTAATGCAAAGAACAACCCACCTGGATAGTGTTCTCTTGTGGACTGCCTTTCCTCTCCTCTTGCCCACGTATCCAATAAACAGCTGATCCTCCAGCCTGAAATCCTTTGTTCTATCAATAAAGAAGCTCAACGCTCTCTTTGGGTCCAGACGGTGCAGTCTTTCTTCCTCTTTGGAAGGATGAGGCGGAGGATAGAACGTGGACAAAGTAATTGCCTGAGCCAAATGGAAGGGTGAAACAACCTCCGGGAGGAAAGCAGCCTTGGTCCTCAACACCACCTTATCCCCATAAAAAGTTGTATAAGGGGGCTTTACTGATAAGGCCTGCAACTCACTCACTCTCCTTGCTGATGTTATAGCTATCAGGAAGACTGTTTTTAAAACCAAATACCTTAAGGGGCAAGAATGCATAGGTTCAAAAGGGGACCCCATAAGGAAAGTCAGGACCAAGGACAAATCCCATTGCGGCATAACGAATGGCTTTGGAGGATATTTATTTAGAAGACCTTTCAAGAATCTAATAACAATAGGGGATTTAAATAACGATGGTTGGTCTGGAAGACAAATGAAGGCTGACAAGGCCAACAAATAACCCTTAATGGTAGCCACTGCACAACCTTTCTGCGCTAGAGACAGTGCAAAAGACAAAACATGTGACAGATGAGCATGTAAGGGATCAATCTGTCTCTCTCCACACCACATAACAAATTTAGACCACCTATTAGCGTAGATAGATTTAGTGGAGTGTCGCCTGGCCGCTAAGATAACATCCACTACATCAGGCGGGAGAGAGAAGGAACTCAGGTTGCCCCGTTCAATCTCCAAGCATGTAGGTGCAGACTCTGGAGGTTGGGGTGTAAAACCTGCCCCTGCGACTGCGAGAGGAGGTCTGCCCTGAGAGGGAGACGGAGCGGAGGGCACAGTGAGAGTTGGAGAAGGTCGGAGTACCATACCCTCCTTGGCCAATCCGGAGCTATTAAGATGACTTGGGCCCGGTCTTGGCGAATTTTCCTCAACACTCGAGGAATCAAGGGTATGGGGGGAAACGCGTAAAGCAACTGGTCGCACCAGGTTATCTGAAATGTGTCCCCCAACGCTCCCTGCATCGGATACTGGAGGCTGCAGAATAACGGGCAATGCGCGTTCTCCCGAGTGGCAAACAGATCTATCCGAGGAAACCCCCACATCTGGAAGATTAAACAGACTTGATCTGGATGGAGACGCCACTCGTGGTCTGCCGAGAATTGGCGACTGAGACTGTCCGCACGTACATTCAAGACCCCGGCCAGATGATTTGCCACCAAGCAAATCTGATGGTCCTTTGCCCAGGACCATAGCCGAAGAGCTTCTCTGCAGAGAAGGTACGACCCTACTCCTCCCTGTTTGTTTATGTACCACATCGTGGTAGTATTGTCCGTCAGGACCTGTACCGACTGACCACGAAGGGATGGAAAGAAGGCCTTGAGAGCCAGACGTACAGCCCGTAACTCCAACAGATTGGTCTCCAGAGGAACAGGTGTTTCATATCAAAGCCCTTTGATCTCCAGATCCCCCAGATGAGCTCCCCATCCTAGGGTGGAAGCATCCGTTATGACCGTGGCCACTGGTGGCGACTGCGCGAACGGCTTCCCCTGTGAAAGATTGTTGCCCGCAATCCACCACTTCAATTCCACAGCAGCATCTCTGGAGATCTTGACAGTACCTTCTAAATCTCCCTTGTGTTGAGACCACTGCCTTCGGAGGCACCACTGAAGAGCCCTCATGTGCCAGCGAGCATGCGTGACCAACAGAATGCAGGAGGCGAACAGACCGAGCAGACGAAGGACCTTGAGGACTGGAACTACCGCTCCATTTCGAAACATTGGAACCAATTCCTGAATATCTTGAATCCGCTGAGGCGGAGGAAAGGCTCGACTCAATGTTGTATCCAGTACTGCCCCTATGAACAGGAGGTGCTGAGAGGGCTCCAGGTGAGATTTGGGCACGTTCACCGAAAAGCCCAGGTCGAACAACAACTGGGTTGTTGACTGCAGATGATGTGACACAAGCTCCGGGGACTTGGCTTTGATCAACCAGTCGTCCAAGTAAGGGAATACTGCTATCCCCTTCCTTCTGAGCTCCGCCGCAACCACTGACATCACCTTTGTGAAGACTCGAGGTGCTGAAGTAAGACCAAACGGGAGGACCGCAAACTGATAGTGCTGCGACCCTACCACAAACCGGAGATACTTCCTGTGCGACTTGAGTATCGGGATATGAAAGTAAGCATCCTGCAAGTCGACAGACACCATCCAATCTTCCTTGTTCAACGCCAAAAGCACCTGTGCTAGGGTCAGCATCTTGAACTTTTCCTGTTTGAGGAACCAATTCAAGATCCTCAGATCCAGGATTGGTCTCAACTGACCATCCTTTTTGGGAATCAGGAAGTATCTTGAGTAACAACCTTGACCCTTTTCCTGCTCTGGGACCAACTCTACCGCGCCCTTTGAAAGGAGGACTTGAACCTCCTGTTCTAGCAACAGGAGGTGTTCTTCTGAACAATAAGATGGGCGGGGCGGGATGAGGGGCGGGAACTCCCGAAAGGGAAGGGCGTAGCCTTTCCCCACAATGCCGAGAACCCAAGTGTCCGTTGTGATAGACTTCCACTTGTGGAGAAAATGCTGTAATCTTCCCCCTACAGGAGAGGAGTGAGTGGGAAACGGTGGAAGCCTAAGGCTGCTTCCCCTGCTGCACCCCTCCAGAGGACGAGGAAGAGGCAGAGTGCTGTTGAGAGGCTCCTCTGGTACGGGCCCCACCCCTCCCCCTCCCTCTAAATGACCTATAGGGGAGGGAAGAGGCGGGTTGCTGGAACCTCCCCCGAAAGGAAGAGGAAGAAGAGCCACGCCCAAATCCCCGAAACCTCCTGAAAAATCTAGAAGAGGCAGAGGAAGAAGGAGCTTGCAGTCCTAACGATTTGGCTGTGGCTCTGCTCTCCTTAAATCGTTCCAAGGCCGAATCTGCCTTGGCTCCAAACAGTCTGTCCCCATCAAACGGGAGGTCCAGCAGGGTCGACTGCACATCCGCAGAAAACCCCGAGTTTCGGAGCCAGGCCTGTCTTCTTGCCACCACAGCCGTGCCCATCGCCCTGGTCACCGAGTCGGTCGTGTCCAGCCCAGACTGGATAATCTGGGTTGCGGCAGCCTGGGCGTCCGAGACCACATCCAAGAGACCCTGGGGGAGCTCCGTAAATGAAGACGAAATATCATCCATCAGAGCATGGATGTACCTCCCCAGAATGCACGTTGCGTTGGTGGCCTTCAACGCCAAACTGCATGACGAAAATATTTTCTTGGACTGCGCATCCAGTTTCTTGGAGTCTCTGTCTCCAGGCACCGTTGGGAAGGAACCAGGCGCTGACTTTGAGGAACAGGAGGCTTGCACCACCAAGCTCTCCGGCGTAGGGTGTCTAGAGAGAAAGCCAGGGTCAGATGGTGCAGCTCGATACCTCCTGGCCACAGCCCTATGAACGGCCGAGGAAGACACCGGCTTCTTCCACACCTCCAACACCGGATCCAGCAAAGCCTCATTAAATGGCAAGAGAGGCTCAGCTGCAGCAGAGGCCGGATGCAATACCTCTGTCAGCAAATTCTGCTTCGCCTCTGCCACCGGCAAAGGCAGGTCCAAAAAGCTCGCTGCCTTCCTCACCACCGCATGAAAGGAAGCAGCCTCCTCCGTATATTCCCCTGGAGATGAAAGGTCCCACTCAGGGGAAGTGTCCAGCCCACTGGCTGTATCCAGACCATGTAGTCCGTCTCCAGAGTCCTCAATCTCTCCCTCCTCTAAGACTCGCTGGTACTCCTGCTCTTCAAAAAGACGGAGAGCACGCCTCCTCGAATGAAGTCTCTCCTCGATACGCGGAGTCGACATGGCCTCCGCCGACGTCGAAGAACGGCGCCGATCTCCAGAAGCATCTGACGCCGCGTCCGGCGCCACAGGCAGCTTCGGCGCCGAGGCAGGAGCCGGAGGACGAGGTCTTGGAGCCGATGGACCAACCGGAGTCACAGGGCAAAATCCTGACTTCGACGGAAGGGCAACCTCCGGGGCCGAAACATCCGAAGCCACCGGAGCGGCCACCGACGCCGGCACCGGCGCCGAGCCCACATTCCCAAAAGGGAGAAAGGGCATGAAGGGTGCCGGCCGAAGAGGCGCAGGACCACCCAACGAAAAGGCCAATGGCCCCGAAGGACCAGCCGGAGCAGCTCCTGGAGCCATCTGCTGAAAGATAGTATACATCGCATTAAGAAACGCGGTACTATCGGCTCCAGGAGTGGGAAAAGCCGGATACTGGGGTGCCTGGATCGAGGGCGACCCTGACGCCGGCCTCGACGTCTGCGACGCCGGAGAAAACACAAGAGGCTGCACCACCTCAATCACCGACGCCTGACCAGGCGAAGTCGGTGACGCCGGAGAGGGCATTGGCGTCGATGGATGCGGCGTGACCGTGGGGCTGACCTCCCAAGTCCTCCGACGCCGAGCCGAAGGTGACCTCGAACGAGACTCCTTGCTGGAATGACGTTGTGAGTCTCTACGGCGCCGGGAGTCTCGATGACGCCGGTGAGACCTTGGCGAAGAAGACTTCTTATGATGTTTCTCCTTCTTCTTTGACTTTGCCATGAATAACTTGGCCTCACGCTCTTTGAGGGCCTTCGGATTCATGTGTTGACATGAATCGCAAGTCGAGACGTCGTGGTCGGAGCTCAAACACCATAGACAGTCGGAGTGAGGATCTGTAACTGACATCTTGCCCCCACACTCTCGACAGGGCTTGAAACCCGACTTCCTCTGAGACATTATTACTGCAGAGAAGACTACGCAGCAGACAATACACTGTAACCACGAAGGTAACAGTAGTTCCCTCGAAGATAACCGTTTCGAATGCACGGAAAAAAGGGAACTGTCATCGGCACGTCGGCGAGGACCTCTTATTGCCTGTATGACGTCAGACGGCGTCGCGTGGGCTAGAGTGACGTCCTCGTCGACGTGCAGAGACTAGTAAGAAGATTTCCGTCGAATGCTGGCGCCATGGGAGTATTCATCAGGTGAGGAATCCACAGGTAGTTGTATCCATCAGAAGTGCCCTGTAATTCACATGCTAGTATGGGCACCCAGAATGCAGAGATGTGCAAATAACCACTGCTTCTCAACACCTTATCTTGTGCCCATTGTGGAAATACACATTTTATTTTTATACCTATTTTTCACTCATTATATTTCAGCAAATGAATTGCTATATACCCGTTATAGAATGAAAACCCATTGCAAGGTGCAGCTCCTTTATTGGCTCTGGGTACCTAAGGTTCTTGATGAACCTACAATCCCTATATATCCCCGCAACCAGAAGAGTCCAGCAGACGTTACAAGATATTGCATTCAAAGATCTGACATCGCAGGAAAAAGTTACAGAGCAAAACGTGGAGAAAAATTGCAGTTTTTTTTACCTCAATTTCAATTTTTTTTTATTTCTGTTGTTATTTTCTGTAGGAAACCCTTGTGGGATCTACACAAATGACCCCTTGGTGAATTTAGAATTTTGTCTATTTCTCAGAAATTTTTAGCTTTCCGGGATCCAGCATTGGTTTCACACCCAGTTCTGTCACTAACTAGAAGGAGGCTGAAAGCAGAAAAAAATAGTAAAAATGCGGTATGTCCCAGTAAAATGCCACAATTGTGCTGAAAAATGTGTTTTTCTAATTAAAGTCTGCCTGTTCCTGAAGGCAGGACAGATGGTGATTTTAGCACTGCAAACCCTTTGTTGATGCCATTTTCGGGGACAAAACCACAAGCATTCTTCTGCAGCCCTTTTTCAAAAACTTTTGGGAAAAAACGACATTTTCGCTGTATTTTGGCAAATTTTTTGGTCTCCTCCAGGGAAACCCACAAACTCTGTGTATCTCTAAAATCCTTAGGATGTTGGAAAAAAAGGACACAAATTTGGCGTGGATAGCTTATGTGGACAAAACGTTAAGAGGGCATAAGTGTGACTGCCCCAAAAAGCCATAAAAAGGCTCGGCACAGGAGGGGAAATGGCCTGGCAGCGAATGGATTAATGGTGTCCTGATCTACAGACACCCAGGTCCTAAAGCAACATTTTTAGAGGCCACATGTGATATTATAGAGTTATGCATGTTACAGGACATTTACACTTTTTTTAGGGGATTTTAATTTTCATTTGGATGATCCTGATAACAAAGAGGGGGCTATTTTGACAATATGAAGTATTGTTACCTAAAACAAATGGTTAACCTAACCACTCATAGGGCTGGGCATACCTTGGATGGGGTCTTCTTCAACATTTCTGACTTAGTGGGGGACACTGCCTTACCCATAATCTGGTCAGACCACTTGGTAATTAGCTTTAGGTTAGGCACTCCACTAAAACATTTGGAGAGTAAAACAGTGCCAGTTAAATCGGGCAGAAGTTGGAATAAGATAAACAAGACAGATCCGATGAGGAGATTAGAGGAAACCCAACCTTTCCTCTGGGGGCATGTCAATGCTGATGCAGTAGAATACTCTGAATGGTTAATGGTGGAAATTGATATCTTAGCCCCAGAAAGATCTTTTAAAAAGCAGAGGAGTCAGCCCTCAGCACCTTGGTGTAGTCCCAAGCTTAGAACAATGAGACAACAATGTCGCAGGCAGTTAACATTATAGCAGAGAAATTACCGTCTGGAGGAAAAAAACAGATATATATTAATACTCAAGGAGTGCAAAGCGATGATTCTAGAAGAGAAAACCTCATTTTATACAGATAAAATGAATACAGCTAAAAACTCCTCCAAAGAGCAATTCTGGTGCTTTGTTGTCCTCCCCCACAAATAAAATGAACCCCAGCCAGTTATTAAGTAACAACTTAGCAGATTTTTAAAGAAGAAAGTAGAGTCTATTCATGAGGCTTTTGAAGCAACCCAGATAGTGTCCTTCTACAAAGGGGCGTGATTGAACTGGACACTGTACTCTTAAGTTCTGTAAGTTTCTTTTGTTGAATACAGATCAGGTTGTCAAACTTATTAGGGCTTGCAAATTGGGAGCCCCGTCCAACCCTTGCCCTCTAAAGATTTTTCACGAGGTACCAGAGACCGTAGCAATGCAGCTTACACCTCTACTGAATACGATAACTGAGGTGGGGATTTTCCCAGCTGATTGGAAAAAAGCCTCTACCCTCCCCTTGGTTACAAAAACAAGGCGAGGTGTAGAACTATCATCCCATCTCACAACTCCCTATGCCTGCTAAGATTCTCAAAAGGCATATAAATATTGCATTATCAAACTTTTTAGATCAACGGAGAACCCTGGATGGACTGCACTTCGAGTTCAGAAGGGTACACTGTACAGAGTCCGCTTTGATAGTGGCCACAAAGGAAATGTGATGTGTTATGGACAATGGGGTAAAGGCCGCATTGATCCCCTTGGATCTATCAGCGGATTTCACACAGTGAGAAATGCTATCTTGAAAATACGCCTGGCTGAAACAGGTTTAGGTGGCCCAGCCTATTATCTCCTCTGTTCTTTTCTCGCAGATAGGGAGCAATTGGTCATGTATCAACAGTTTGATTCTTGTTCTTTTTCTCTGCATTGCGGTGTCCCACTGGGTTCGTCGCATAGTCCAATACTATTTAATATTTATGTGGTTCCCCTGGCTAAGTTAATCAGGTTGTTGGGCTCTTCTACCATCTCTTATACCGATGACACTCAGATTGTAGTGACAATCACAAGAGAAGTTGAAGAGGTGGCAAATCATTTCAATAAATTTATGAGTACAATACTTAGCTAGATGAATAACCACTACATAAAGTAAAACTTAGAAAAACTGAGGTCTTACTTTTTGGGAAGGACATCATCTTCTGGAATTCAACATGGTGGCCTCCAAAGCTCGGAGCTGTCCCACATCTGTCCTTAAAGTAAGGAATTTAGGTGTAATCTTTGATGCAGAGCTTTCATTCACTGATCAAATCAACAAACTAGTTTCATCTTGTTTTTTCCTGCTAAAAAGCTTTAAGAAAATGTTAAGGTTTATTCCGGTTCAGCTACAGAAAACTATTATATTCTCTTTATTGTTGTCCAGACTCAACTATAGTAATACTTCATATATTGGCATCCAACAAGGTTTGTTAACTGCAGAGGCTGCAAAACGCAGCAGCAAAGCTTCTTATGAAGATCCCGAAATTCCAATCGGTTTCCAGGGCTCTGGAGGAGTTTCATAGACTTACAGTGAACACGAGTTGCTTTTAAAACATTGTGTACTGCTCACAAAGCCACTCCAACCATCCCAAAATATCTGAGGAATGCACATGACCGCATGCGATTCCAGAAAAGATTCACTGTGCAAAATCTCCTTTTGGTGTTGGTGGTATCTTTTAAATTGATGACGTAACATTTCACAAGTATGGCCCGCCAAAAATGATTTAAAATGAAATATGTAGGGTTTATGTTTCAAGAGACCGGCTCTTGATCCAAAACGGTAGTGGCTTAAAGCCAGTGGTCTACATTATTGGCTCATACAATACCTAAATCTACAGCCATGAAAAGAACATTTTCAGGACCTTAAGCAGCCTCTTCACTGGACAATGTAAACATCAGCAAGCTTGGAAGAGTAATTATGTCCCCCAAAGCTCCTCTTCGTAGGTCACTGCTGATAAAGTTTTAGAATCATCAATGTTAAGGGTAGGGTGTAGGAGACTGGGCTTTGCTGAAGTAGTCACCCCACGTTTTGCCTGGTATTTGATGCAACGTTTAAGTGCACTGGGTTCCTGCTAACCAGGAATCCAGTGCCTCTGTTCTTTCACCCAAACTGTACAATCAGTCTCCTACTGGCAATTCCCTTGGCGCCCCTGTAGCCCCTACTAATTGGTACCCCAAGGTACACAGGAACGGGGAAGGGAAAAGAGGGACGGTGACTACATTAATGAGAAAAATTTCTTAAGACTGCAGCACAGAGAATTACAGTGCTTTGTGTTAATTGAAAGATAGTATCTCATCAACTAGGTAAACTGCACAACGGGATCCTTCCCACAACCCCAATTAGTCTAAACTCATAATTTGTGTTATGTAGTATAACAGCTGCAACAGTTTCTGGTTCAAACTTCACAAAGTAGGTCTAATATAACTATTGTTGATTTTTTTCTTGGTAGTAATTGAACTGTTCAGTCATGTATTGTAGATAGCTTTCCTACAGGGTCTACACTTAGGACTGTTTGGTATAGGATATTGCTGCTCCTTCAATCTCTCAGTGGCATCTCCCACTGCAGGAAGTTGGCTCTTCCTATAGTGGCCCAAAAAGAGATACACTGTGTAAAGAGTCCAAGCAAACCGCAAAGGAATTGCAGAGGCACAAATGACACCCCAAATGCTCTCTTTTGTAGTAGTGTGGGCGAGCAGTTAAGCTTATCAGAGGGTAGTGCTAAGCATGTATTGCACATACATAAGCAGTAAGTTAGACACTCAATAAAGAAATCCAACACAAATTTATAAAAATAATACGTACTTTTACATAAATTTTGATATGAAGATTATCAGAATCAGGTGAGTACTTTTCGAATTATGTTTTTTTACAGTTTTCAAAAGTTGACTGTGCAATTTTTGTAGCGGTAATGTTATCCTATGGGGGAAAACATATACTGCATACTGGTACTTAGCAGAGGCTTACAGGACAAATCTTCTGGAGTTAATTTAAGTATGGGGCACGATCCAAAGCAGCACCAACAGGTCACTTCAGGAGGCAGTGAGGTATTCAGGTGCAGAGTTGCTTTTCAGTCTCAGGTACTCTAATGTTATCCTATGGGAAAGAAACAGACACTGCATACGGGTACTAAGCAAAGACTTATAGGACTGTTCTTCTGGACTTGAGGTGAGTATGGGGCAAGGTCAAAGACCACATCAACAGTTCAGCTCGGGGGCTGAGGGGCATCTGGGTGCAGAGGTGTGTTACTGCATCTGGTGTCCTATTCACTTCAATGGAGATCGGTCTGGTCAGAAAGAGGCTGCAAGCAGGGACTGGAGGGCCAACTAGGGGAATCCACATGAGGACTTGACCCTTGAGATCTCTGGGCACGCAGGGACACCATTGGCCCACTTCTTCTCGGGCAGTGGGGCTTAAGTGCAGTGGTGTCTTTTGGCGCTGTGTTCCGGTGCAAGGGATTCTCACGGTTTGAGGGGGGCTGCAGAAAGAGGCTACAGGAGGTGTCGGGAAGTCCACTGTTTGGAAACCCAAGGTGGGCTTTGGCTATGGAGGGCATGGAGACCATGCCGGCACCATTGGCCCACTTCAACTTAGACTAGGGAGCATGAGTGCCGTGGTGCTGTCTGGTGTCGTATTCTGACAGTCCAGAATCCTCTTGAGACTTTTTTGGTGCCTGCAGGATGCAGGGAAGCAGCTCCGCTTCTCCACAGGAGATCTTGGTTACTTCTTGAAGTGCTAGCAGTCCTCCCCTGGTTTTGGAGGCAGAAAAGCTGCAGGACGAGTCGTCTTGGGCACAATTGTCAAGGACAGCAGGCAGGCCTGCGAGGTTGGGGCCAAGTCAGTTGCTACTCCTCAGTTCTTGCTTTTCACAGCACTTCGGGTCCTTCTTCTGTAATCCAGTGAATCTGAGGTCCTGGTATCAGGGGGTTGACTAACTATTCAGTTTGGGAGAACTAACTGAACAAATAGCAGGCTTTATGTGATCACTTTATTACGATGGATCTTCTGCCATCCACTATGTGCAGAAAATGCGAGGCTAACTGTATCACTGTTCTAAATGCAGCATCTGTCCCCAGGTAAGGTAGGCTTTGCTGTCTGAGAATTAATTGTCCTCCAACAATATGTGTAATGTTAGTGTGCAGAGAAAAACACTATGCTATTGAATCTCACTTTGCTCAGTAGGTGAATGCCTTGCTTAGACTGATTCTGGCATTAATTAAAAGTTCTTTATTATCCAGTCACTCAGATATAAATGGGTGCCATAGGATGCAGAGCCACAGTTACTGCCTGCAAACATTTGTGAAGACTCTTAGCTCCTAACCTGATATTACATACCTAAGATACTGTATGTGTTTAGGATTAATAAGGATATGGAAAAAGCTGTGCATCTGCAGAGTCATCATTCTGAAACGCAAGATTCTCACTACCGGTTCAAAGACAGCAAAAGCATAGTGTCCTTCTTTGAGATGAGGAACTTCACTTAGTAGATAACTTGGTCATTTCTCAACCAATGTCCTCTAGAGTTTTAAAGTGGCCATTCCTTCCAAAGTATGAGGTAAATAGTCACCTAGTATTCATGTTCCTAAGTAGAAGCTCATGGGATGATTGGTCAAACGTATACACTACCTGTTAGAAATGGGGATATTAGAAATTGGGTCTCTATTTGGCAATGTGTACATTAATGTGTGCTGTGATTTAGCTATGCCAGTTTATTGCTGATGTCAATCCATTTGTACATTTTTTTTTTTTAAACATGTGCAAATTAAATGCATTAATCATTAGAATTCAAACAAAAAGGTGATGGTTGATTGCTTGAATGAATCTCATTTACTGGTGATTACCTGGGGAGACATCCTTAGACCACTCTAGAATGGAGACAATGCTGGCCTGTTCCTGATTTGAATTCAGCCTTGTTCCGGTTCCGCAGCCTGAACAGACTAGACCCCTCCAAATAGGTGCTCAAAATAGGTGCTTAAACAACCCTACACTGGTTTGTGCCTGTTTAGGCCCAACAATGGGGCATAGCTTGATTCCTACAACATAGTGAGCATTGACACGCAGCAGGGCGTCACTTAAGCTGTTGCTGTGATGAAAACAAAAAAACTGCTGGGTGGAATGCTTAAGTTAATCTCAGCTACTGGCATTTACTTGGGTTGCATACCAGTTCCCCGTTGCGAAAGGTAAGCCTAGACATAGGTACCATGCTTATTGTGCCTTATGACTGAAGCTGCTCCCTACTAACAAGGCCCAAATAGGCCAAAACCAGTCTGAGGTTCCTGGTGTTCCCATTCAGAGAGGACCTGATCTGTTTATGGGTACTGGCCCGTTCCGGATTTGAACATGTCCATATCCTGTCCAAGGTGGCATGGTTTATTTGGTGTTCGCAAGCTCAGGTGCAGAACATCAAGATGTCCTAAAATAGTAGGAATCTGCTCTCAGTCTCCATATTCCTGGGCACCACTCTTAATCCCCTTTCATATTACCTTGCTCTGATAGTGTTTTAACATTTGATGTTAACACTGTATGCAACGGTCTAAATGAGTGAATGCTTAGTAAAAAGTAAAAAGAGGGCAAATGAACAATGGACGAGAATAACACCAAAAGTAATTACCAGAGGCTGAAATTAACTAAAAAATATTTAACATCACTTTTTATTTTCCTCTGCTAAGCAAATTACTTGTTGAAATCCCACCTGCTGGTGATGGTCTAATGTGAAAGGGATCAAACTTGTCTTCATATTTGGAATCCGAATGGTAATTTTTTGATGAAACAACATCAGGGGGAGTTTCAATGGTTCTACATACACAAATGAGCATAATTCCAAATCCTCTCACACACTTTCAAGGAACTACATAACCATGACCCAGCATACCTCACCAATTGTGTCTGCTCTCACAATCCTTCCAGACACCTCTGCTCGTTAAGACTCATGCTTGCACGTATTTCACGCACACAGACAACCAGATCCAGCAGTCAATCCTTCTCCTACATTGCTTCTAAAGTATGGAACGACCTGTCACTACTCATACTTGAATTTCACAAGAAGCAGAAGATCTGGCTTTTCGAGTAGTCCCACTAGGCCATAGGTTTGGCTAGACTAACACCTGGTCAGCGCCACGATGCCCTCCAGGGTGACAGTGCACTCAACAACTCTGTATTACATAACATTCCTGTTCTCATGCTGATCTGGATCAAGAATCATCATATTGGTTATTGTGATCTTAACAGGGCATAGCTGTGAATAGGCAAAAGATTGCCCGTTGCTATTGCTGTTCTCATTATATCTTTTTTTTTTCACAAGGTGATGAAGATATCGCCCGTGCAGCAGGGACCACCTTTGTGAGTTTCCTACACTTCAGAACGCAAAAGAGCCACAAAGACATGTTTAAGAGACCTTTCAAATGGCAGGTCCCTTTGAAGCTAGGTACCTTTAGGATTTGGCAAACAGAAATCAGGGCTGCCGAAATCTACCCTGCTTTGGGTTGGTGTGCATGGTGTGGTGTTTAGCCTTGTGACTAGGCTGGTCGTCTTTCAAACTACGTAATGGATCAAGGCTCTGCTTCTTGCAGAAACTGTGTTCAGGCTCATGACTGCACTGGTAACACCAGGGACTCCAATCCGATGTTGAGTTTTGGTTAGAATTAGTGTCTAAGCAAGCCAGAGTTTTGCAATTGTTCAAAATGAATAGTGACTAAATATTTATTTGCCTCAAAACGGATGGCAGCATTCTGGCACTTCCAATTGCATCATTCTAGGGTGGAATCATTTGTTTGGATTGGCAGCAAAAATGGCCCTCAATATAATCCATTACTGTATCCGGATCTTTCCAAGTTTCTGGTGGAGAATGATTCAAGCCTTGCAGTGATTAAAATGACTTAACTTTTCCACTTTTGGTGCATTCTGCATTCTCTTGTCCTTCGAAGGACAACTAGTGGAGGGTCTTGTCAGATTGTCATAAAGACCCACAAAATGTACATTGTTTCCTCATTTTTCTGTAGCACAATGAGTGGCACTTGCTGTTGAGCCAGGAATCATTGATGATGCAGACAATAGGGAGGTCATTGCAGAGAAAGCTTGTGTTTATTGTGGACAAACTTAAATACCAAATTCTCTCCCTCTTATTGGGAAATAAGAGTTTGCAATTAATTTCAATCAATGTCAGCATTAATGCCCTTCGGCAGCTTTTATGTGCCCTTTAAGTACATTCTTCAAAGGCTTATTTGTTCCCCACTAAAGCCTTAGCTTGTATATTAACATAACCATGGAAACACAAAAGGTGTAATTTTTGTCTCAGTGCAATGTGTGGGATTTAGGATTATATGGGGTGAGTCACTGAAGTCATGTCTGAAGCCCATTAAAGGCTTCAAGAAAAAAAAACTGTATTTTTCCAGAATGAATAATAGGTGGCAGGAGCATGAATGTCATGTTAAGGTACAACAGAAACAATACTGCATTCAGAAAATATTGATTATTAACTGAAGATGTAAATAAGATAACACAGAGATAACACGATGATAAAGCTGATGTAAGGCACACTGAATATGTGAATTGCTATGTAAACAGTGAGTGAGATGAAATGTGTGGAGAAATGTTTAACTACTGATTCATGAATAATTTTGAGTTATTTTTTTAGTAAATAGTAGGGAATTCAAGAACTGGCTAACGTATAAACTCCAGATATTAGGAAGAATGAGTCTGAAGTACTATAGGCAAATTTAAATTTGGAAATGACCTAATAAACCATACACGTACATGATACGAACTGAAACTACGTGTTTGGTTTTGCTACCTAATAAGTGACATACAAATCCTAAATCAAAAGATAATAAAGATCATACATGGCTGATTGAAAATATAATTTTGGAATGTTATCTTTTAAAAACTGAGATATTTTTGGTGATAGGATTCAACCCAAATTCTTGAGTTTAGGTAAGAAGAGTTTTAAATAACAAAGGGTCATACGGAAAAGAAGGGTGGGCTGGGAAAACAAACAGTGAGGAGAGGGAAAACGTACCTGTGATTGAGAACGGCAAAATAGCCAGTAGTTAGCCAGAGGAAGAACAGCATTATTGGTCTGGATAGGCTAAGATCGCACTTTTATGAAAATATCAGAAAACAATGGAAAAGGGAACGCCTGATCTTCAAGAGGGAGAAATGGTGAAGCATGTTTAGCATTGGTGGAGAACTGCCTCTGATCACCAGGAAAAGAAAGAATATTTGGTGAGTGGAGGTGCATTATTGACACATTAAAGACTGATCAAAGTGATGTGAGATATTGCAAAGGGAGTAGAGGAATCAACAAGATCGGGCAAATGTCCGGACCAGTGGTGGATGCATAGGGAGGGTGAGCAGAGCTCCAGAATGTGCAATGGTGGAGAAGGAAAGACTGCAAAATAATTAGGGGGTGGAGGAGGCTGAGCTTCAGAACAAGCAGTAGTGTAAGTAGGCAGACCTCCATCTGATGGTGTGTGAGAGACAAAATCCGTAGATGGGTGGTGGTTGAAAGAGTCACTGGCATAGGCAGGTAGAGTCTCAGGATCAGCACAAGGATGAGCAAAAAGCCCCCTGACAAGCGGTGCAGTGAGAAGGCAAAGACCCAGTTTGGGGAGTAGAGTGGGAGAGGAAGATGTCCAGTGAATGTGAAAACAGAACTTGGAAAAGAAGAGACAGAGGCACAGGGGTACCTTGAAATATGAGAAGATGGTGCGGATGTCCTCCTCAAAGCCCATATCAATCATGCGATCTGCTTCATCCAGTGCCAAATACCGACAGATGTCTAGGCTCACCATCTTCTTCTGCAGTAGATCCATGAGCCGTCCAGGAGTCGCCACCATCATGTGCACTCCTCTGAGGAGAGGAGCAGGTTATTAGGAGGGGGGAAAATGAAGAGATTAGAATGGTAGAACATGAGACATCCCTACAATTGTCACACCTATCCTTAAAAGGATAAAACTAGATCATGTGCATCCACCCAAGTGGGGTAGGTTGTTAAAGGCATTCTTCAGAGAACGACAGGTTAGCAGAGACCCCATGAGGGAGGACTGTTTATTATGTGCACCCAAGCAGAATAGTCGGAAGAGCAGATTATTTGCACTGAGCCAACCTGTCAGTTTGTTTGCCTGGCGAGATACAAAGGGACTCAGGGAAGGAAGGCGGGCTTAAAGGGCCAATTAATGTACCACATCCAGAAACCATTAATGGCCTACCTGCACCTAAAATGCTTGGAGTTGAGTGCATTATCTCTGTGTTGCAGACAATAACTTACTGTTTTATGGTCTCCATCTGTTCCTTGACGGACATGCCTCCAATACAGAGCGCACAGCGTAGCAGTGGGAAGCCGTCCTCTTCCAAGAGGCGCACATAATAATCAATAATCCCATGGGTCTGTCGAGCAAGCTCTCTCTGGAAGAAGAAAGGAAGATCAAGTACATTCATCCTTTACTGGCCTTGTCCAAAGTGTTGCTGTCTTGCCAAGAGCGCTCCTTTCTCACTCAGAGCCTATGTAAGTCACCAGCATCACACATGGTCTACAAGCATCCACAAGAGCTCACCCCACACATCCAATGTCTGTTAACATTAGGATCAGAGTCTGACAAATTTATCCATACCACAAATTCCATTCACCTCTTGGAGTGGTGTGTATCACAATATTCGCTGGGACACAGACGTGGATGGAGAGACACATACACAAATGCACAGTTGGCTGCTACATAACCTTCAAAGACAGAAATCTAGTCAGAGAAAGGCAAATATTCTTTCAGCAAGCTCTCCATCACTGACTGGAGAAGTACAAAAGAAGAGCACATCAACCTTACAACGGACTCTCTCGCTCATATGGAGACGGTCTAGTCACAGTGAGAGAGATAATTTTTGGTACACACCGTTGCACATAACTTCGGAAAGTCTACAGAGAGAAGGGAAGATAATCTCAGGTGAACACTTCCTCTATTACCATTTTCAACAGTTTACATGTAGTAAACCATGCACAGGAATAACTTCTGCATCCAATTTCAGGCCCAAGGATTTGGATACATGTGAGCCAGCAAATATGAGCAGCTCACGTACAAAGCAGAACCTTTAGAAGAGCATCCTAGGGAAGCTACACACAGACAAAGAGCAAGGGAAGCAAGGACACACTGATTCAAAATGGCAGACATGAGGCCACTGTGACCAGGACACACAAACCACGGTCCTCAGACACTGCAATAAGGACACACAACAAAGAGCGCAACACAGGCAGAATGACACACATGGCCATATTAGAATGACAATGATGGGGGACAGGAAGGTAAGCATGGAAAGGGAGAGAATAACTTTGGGGGGAAAAGGAACAGACAAATGGAAAGGGAGACATGAACACTCAGAGAGACACAAGAATGATAGAAAGGGTAACAGACACTAGGACAGGGCAACAGAGGCACTGAGGGAGGTATAAGGCATTCCTTCATTTGTGAAAGAAAGACTGCAACTGCCCAAAGCTCTGATCAACAGCCAGAGACCTGCACATTTATACGTTGATGGCTGAATACCAAGGCTGGCTGTCTTAATTCCACTATCTGACACTCCCTGCCCCCTTTTCTCACACCTGCAGATTCCTACTTTCTGTTTGTGACAGCTGTGCCGTATTTTTCTTTCGCCCGATTTCTGCGTTATTCTCTCTCTCACTTTCACTTGGTAAATATCTGACACAGGAAAAATTTGTGCGGGTCCCCAAAAATGGGTGCCGGTGGCCCGTCTGGCTCAAATTAAGCACTGGATACAGGGGGCACTACTACAGGAGCAATGTGAGAGGGCAGACAGCATGCTACAAAAACAAGGAAACAAGTAGGAACAAGCACTGGCAAAGCCATAGGTCTTACCTATGCAATAGTTAGTTATTGGCTTTGCCAATGTCTTTTAGTCAAGTTGTACACCAGTGTGGCTGTTGTCAGCATGGATAAAAGCTAGTGGACTAGAGGAGAGTGTTCTGGAGTGGCTTACAGTGGAGCAGAGAGACGTAGAGTGTAGTTGAGTGTTGTGAAGTGGCGTAGAATGGAGTAAATTGTAGATTGTTGTAGAGTGGAGAAGCATAGACTGGAGCAGAGTGTCATAAAATGGAGTGGCTGAGTGTCATGAGTGTTGTGGGGGAAGCAGAGTGGAGTGTATTGGAGGGGCGTGAAGTGGAGCAGAGTGTCGTGGAGTAAAGTGACATGGAGTGGCATAGAGGGAGTTGTGTAGAGTGGAGTGTTGTAGAGTAGAGTGAAGGAGATTGGCAGAGTGGAATGGCATAGACTGGAGTAAACTGTAAGAGTAGAGTGTCACAGAGTGGGGTGGAGTGGACTGACCAGGTGTGAAGTGGACTGGCATGGTGTGGCCTAGAGTGGGGTTGTAGGGAGCTGGGTTCTGGTTGCAGCACCCCCCACTTTTTGCCAGGTTTTTAGATGCAGCTTTGACTGGAGTGCACTGGGTTCCTGCTAACCAGGACCCCAGTGCCATTGTTCCTTCCCCAAAACAAGACACCTGGTCACTTGATCTCCAAGTGACCAGGCCCTTCAGCACCTCTGTAAGTTCCTAGTAAATGGTACCCGTGTGGCAGGCGAGCCGCGGAAAGGCAGGACCAGTCGGGAGCCTCAAACATCGGCAGGCCGTTTCCCCTAGGGGACTATGGACGGGTCATCACCCGGAAGTCTCTGCGACTTCCGGGTTAAAGGAGGCAATGAAGAAGACAACAAGGGACGCCAGGAAAGTGAGGAGAAGAACACGACGAACACCAGAGGCGGATGGGGCAGTGGAGACCGGGACCTCCAGGGAAGCAACTGAGGCGAAGGGGACCAGCGCAGACAAAGAAAGGTGAAACGGAGGAGTCCAAAGAAGAGAGGGACGCCAGGCTAACGCTCTCTGCCACGTTCCAGGAGGAACGTGGCTGGCTGAGGTACGGAGGCGCCCCAAGAACACCACCAGCTACTCCACCTGGAAAGAAAGAAGACAATGTGCTGAAAGGGGAATGGGAGCCAGAGAAGACCACCTACAAACACAACAGTTATCTACATAACATTTAAAAGAGCACCAAATAAATGCAAGAATAATCGTTAAATCTTTATGCTTCATCACTTGTGTCGATATAAAACAGACGGCCACCAACCGACCGTTCACAGTGGCGAGCCAGACGAGAGTGTAACTACCTGAAAGGAAACATGGAAAACTCAGATTCCCCAGAGATGATGAGATAAGCCAATTAACAGAGGGACAAAGACAAAAACCCAGCCTACAATAATAGCCAATAACCAACTAGTGCACGAGTCGGCCATCAAAAAACTAACGGGGAGACTATTGCAAGCTCTTAGGTCCATCCAAATGTACCAAATAGGTGAACACCTGGATTCATTTTTTGTCAATTTTGAAAGGGTGGCCACGTCAACCACCTGGCCAAGAGAAAGGTGGGGTCAGTATATAGTCCCCTTACTGACCAGTATACTGAAAGGGGGGAGGGGGGGCATACACTATATGCTGAAGTAAAGAAAGCTATCCTTGAAAGAACTGGGTGTGACTTTGAGCATTACCGATTGAAATTCCGAAAAGAGAAATGGGGTTCCCAAGATAATCTCCAAGCCCTCTTTTTAAGAATACAGGATCTGGGTCTGACATGGTTAAGGCCCAGTGACTCTACTAAGGAAGAAGTCGTCAACAAGATATTATTAGAATAGTTCCTAGAAGCAGTTCTGGGAGCTACCCAAACACGGATAAGGCAGCAGTCAGATGTAACAGTTTCCAAGGCCATCGACTTAGCCTGTGCTCATCATTGCTCGACAGAGTCTCGGGTTAGGCGGGGTGGGGGTGGTGGAATCGAGAGCTCCCCCACATGTGTCACCCTTACCCCTACCAATTGTAAAGACTAGCATACTGACAAACCCCACCCCTAGAAGTTTTTTGGAGGCCCCAAAGACTCTCTGGCTTCCGGGAAGGGAGACGGGACAGGTTCCACAGTGTTTTCACTGTGCAGAATGGGTGCCATACAGCCAGCAACTGCCCACAGAAAGAACAAGGTCCCGAACCTATGGAAGTGCGACTTTCAAGAGGGAAGGTCTGTTGTAAGACCTCTAGTGGACCCCCTTATGGTAGAGAGGCAGGTAAGTAACAAGCGGGCTAAGGCATTAGTGGATTCAGGGTGTAGACATTCGGTAATAAAGGTGGCAATGGTAACTGC
This sequence comes from Pleurodeles waltl, assembly GCF_031143425.1. NCBI lineage: Eukaryota > Metazoa > Chordata > Amphibia > Caudata > Salamandridae > Pleurodeles > Pleurodeles waltl. The sequence continues at coordinate 601,311,509 of NC_090446.1, forward strand.
AGATCAGTGGAGGGAGGGCGAAAAGAGCTGAAATAACCTGTGTACTTGGGGAACCCCAGATATGCCCTTTGGCTTTCGTCGAGATTGACTTAAGAGGATATAAGACACCCCTCAGGGTGGGTTGTATCCTTCACCTCATGGAAAATATTTCACCATCGGAAAGTACACACAGAGGGCCGTTAAAAGCCCCTTATTAAACCGAAATGATTGAGGGAGGTAAGACAAAACAAAAACTGAGTTACTAAGAGAAAAAAGAGAGAAAAATCCAAGCGCTCCAGACGACCCACCATGCTAACGTCTTTTTTCGCTCTCCCATAGTACACCCTAACGAGGAAAACCCAGGAAGCTTTCGAGCCTGTCAAAGGGCGGACCCAACAACAAAACACGCTAGGGCGTTTCCCGACACTCCAGAGAAGGTAGGAGTATTCTTTTTCATAAAGAGGGGACTATTTTATCAAAATACTAAATCACAGGTCACAATACATACTCAACTAGTAGTCCCAGCTCCCTACCACACACAGGCGCTCCCTCTTTCTTGGCATGGTTATCCCCATTTTCTGCCTGTTGTCAGTGTGTTTGAATGTGTCAACTGGGATCTTGCTAACCAGGACCCCAGTGGTTATGTTCTCTCTCGTAAATGTTGGTTACTGTACCTGTTTCTTCTCACATTTGGCATACTGGTACACCCCATGTAAATCCCTAGTATATGGTACCCAGGGTATTGGGGTACCAGAGGATCCCTATGGGCTGCATCAGTTATTCGGCCACCCATAGGGAACCCATGCAAAGGGTTCTGCAGGCCTGCCATTGCAGTCTGCGTGAAACAGGTGAATGCACCTGTTTTCACTACAGGTCACTGCAAGTCACCCCTATGGTAGGCCCTCTCAGCCCAGAGGGCAGGGTGCAGGTACCTGGGTGTGAGGGCACCCCTGCACTAGCAGAGTTGCCCCCACAAACTCCAGTTGCATTTTCCTGGACTTTGTGAGTGCGGAGACGCTATTTTATGCGTGTACTGGACATAGGTCACTATCTATGTCCAGCTACATAATGGTAACTCCAAACCTAGGCATGTTTGGTATCAAACATGTCAGAATCATACACCGATACTGTTGCCTGTATTGGAAGTAGGATTCCATGTACTCTGGGGGCTCCTTAGACGACCCCTATCATTGCTACCACCAGTTTTACAGGGTTTTCCGGGCAGCACAAGCTGCTGCCACCCCTCAGACAGGTTTCTGCCCTCCTGCTGCTTGATGTGATCAAACCCAGGAAGGCAGAACAAAGTATTTCTTTTGGAAAAGGGAGGTAACACTAGGTGTGAGTGGCTTGGGAGGGGTAGCCTCCCCTAGCCACTGGTATGCTTTGAAGGGCACATTTGGTGCCCTCCATGCATAAACCAGTCCACACCGGTTCAGGGATCCCCCTCGGTCTCTGATCTGGCACGCAACTGGACAATGGAAAGGGGAGTGACCATTCCCCTGTCCATCACCACCCCTGGGGTGGTTCTCAGAGCTCCTCCACAGGGTCCCCAGGTTCTGCCATCTTGTTTCCAAGGTTGGCAGGGAACTCCGGGAGCATCTGAGTGGCCTGGCCAGGCAGGTGATGTCAGAGCCTGCTCCTGATAGGTGCTTACTTGGCTCGGTGAATCCCCCTTTTAGGGCTATTTAGGGTTTCTCTCTTGGGTGGGTCCTCAGATGTGGCTTGCAAGATGCCACCAGGATTCCTCTGCAACCTTCACTTCAACCTTTGGCCTCCAGAACTGCGACTGGCCCCTTCAGGACCCGACAATCTGCCTCCAAGAAGAAGAACTCTTCTGCAACATTGTTTCCAGGGCTTCTGCCAGCAACTGCAACATTTCCACCAGCTGTGCATCCATGGAGGGTGGCATGTCTTCAGCCTGCACTAGAAGAAAGAAGGAATCTCCCTTGGAGTGAAGGAGTCACTCCCCTGCATCCGCAGCCACCTGCTGCAATGACGACCGTCTGCATGGATCTCCCCTCATCTTGAGCTGCATGGATCTGCAGGAGGGTGGTGGTCCGGAGTAGTCCTCTTGGTCCTCTCTGCCGGCTGTCCAACTTTGGTGGAGGTAAGCCTTTGCCTTCCCACGCAGGACAGTACCCCTGTGAACCACGTCTCTTGCAGCTGCCAAGGCTTGTTTGCATCTCCTCCAATGAATCTTCAGGCAACGTGTAGCTCCAGTCACTAGCACTCCTTCCTGCGACGCACAGCTCTCTGTGTGGTTCTCCTGCAACATGGGATCACTTTCTGTAGAGCTGGGTGGGCTCCTTCTGCAATTTTTGGGTCCCTGTACTGTGGGACTCCTGTAGGTGCTGACCACGCACCTGTTGGTCCACTTTGTCGCTGAGGGTCCCCTGGGACTCCCCCTCTTGGGTTGAGTCCTCCTGGGCCTTGCTGGTATCCGGCAGCACCACTTTTTCACTAACCATGAATTTGCCTTTGCCAAGGAATTCCTGCACGACACCTGTCCTCAATCTTCACTCCAGCGTGGGACATCTTCTGGATCCATAAGGAACTCTTTTCCGGCTCCAGGACTGCAGTGCTGACCTGGTCTTCCTTACCGTCGACCAACTCCTGCAAGTACAGCTAGGTGGGTAGTAGCTCCTACTCCTCCTGGACTGCACTGTGACTTTTGGACTTGGTCTCCTCTATCCACAGGTCTTCTCCGGGAATACACCGCTGGTTTCTTGCAGTCTTGTTTGGGTTTCTTTTCTCCTTTTCCTTCCTTTTGGGTGGTTTAGGGAAATTCCAGTGATTTACTCCTACTTATCTGGTCGCTGCGGGATACTGTGTTACATTCCTCTGGGTTTCTAGTACTCCCAGCTCCACTCTACACATTCCACTTACCTAGGTAGGGGTCCCATGTTCGCATTACATTTTTTTAGTATATGATTTGGGCTCCCTCTAGGGTCAATATTGGTTATTGCTATTTGCACTGTTTTCTAACCTTTTCTATGCCTATTACTGTTTACTAGTGTATATATTTAGTGTAGTACTTACATCCTACCGGAGGGTTACCTCTCTAGTACTTTATGGTATTTTGTTCCAAAAATAAGGTACCTTTATTTTTGTACAACTGAGTGTTTTCGTTCATGTGTATTGGTGCTGTATGACTACAGTAGTTTTGCATGAGCTTTGCATGTCTCCTAGATAGGCCTTGGCTGCTCATCCATGTCTACCTCTAGAGAGCCTGCATCTAGGCACTGCCTACACTTTACTATGAGGGGGGATACCTGGGCCTGGTATAAAGGTGTAAGGGCCAGATGTATCAAAGGGTTTTACTCATGATGTGTCTCTATGGGAAACTGTGTTCGTACATATGGCCCTAAGTACCTCAGGTACCCACCACACATCAGGCCAGCTTCCTACACTCCTCAAAAGGATAGCAATTTATTTTGGTACTGGTCAGCTATGCTACAAGGTATCCCGTGGTGATTCTCCTCAAAAGCACGACCACCAGAACAGCAGCTCAGACTATGATAGAGCTTTTTTCAAGGGTTAGCTTCCCTAAGGAAATACTAAAGACCAAAGCACCCCTTTTATCTCTAAACTCATGGTACAAATCCGCCACCTTCTAGGGATAAAACACCTAAGAACATCAGTCTACCACCCACAAACAGATGGTTTGGTGAAAGATACAACATAACAATTCAAACTCAGCTGAAAAAAAAACATTTCAGAGGCCGGGCAGGATTGGGACAGAAAACTCCCCCTCGCATTCAATGCTATCCGTACTCACGTACAATCTTCAACCAGCCATAGTCCTTTTGAGTTAGTGTTCAGGAGACAACACAGAACATTGCTGGACATGGCAGCTGAACTTTGGGAGAAGGAAGAGGATGAGGGAAAACAAATCTGCTGGAGTATACTCAAACATTAAAAGACAAAATACATATTCTGTGGGGGGAGGTACACCAACACGTGAAAAAAGTGAGGACCAACCAAATTTGATGCTATTATTGAAACAGTAAGCTAAGACACTTAACAGTAGGCAGTAAAGTACTCATACTCCTTCCCACCTCCAAACACAAGCTCCTAGCAAAGTGGCAGGGTCCTTACACTGTATAATAACAAGTTACTCCAGTCACCTGTAGGATCGCAATTCCCTGTTTTAGAAGGGACGAGCAAATCTTCCATATCAATCTACTGAAAGAGTGGAAAGAAGCTGCCACCAGTACCATAAAGGCACAACCTGTCTTGCTTATCATTGATACAACGTGCCTTGGCATCCAGTTATCACAGTACTATGTCGATGAACCAGAAAACCTCCCCTCAATCGGTCATACTTTAACAGAAAAGCAAAGAGAACAGACAATAGGAGTAGTTGAATGGAACAAAGATATAGGCCCTCATTCTGACCCTGGCGGTCAGTGTTAAAGCGGCGGCCAACCCGCCAACAGGCTGGCGGTCAAAAAAAAGGTATTCTGACCCTCGCGGGAACCGCCAACACAGCCCGCCACTTTAACACTCCGACCGCCACGGCGGGACAGACAAACAGCTCGGCGGTCACCGCCAACAGCCAGGCGGCAGACAATGTACCGCCCACCCTATCACAACTCACCAATCCGCCACCTTTTCCGGGGCGGGAGCCCCGCCGATAAAAACACGGCGGAAACAGACTACGAACGGGAAAACGCTCACCTATACACACTCCACGAGGAAGGAGGACAGCATGGAGCCCGAATTACACATCCTACCGGCTATTGTCTACCTGCTCATCTACCACGAGTACGAACGCCGGCGCAGACGACAACGGTGAGCACTGCACCTACGACACAGGGGAGGGGGGAGGAGGAAAGCTTACGGGCACACACATATGCGACCCCCCCCCCCCCAACTATCTACACACCAATGCAGAGCACCAAGTCACAGTGACACCACCCAAACCCCCCGGAATAATGCAAAGACATAATTAAAGTGAGAAACAACATTTATGTATATAAGAGGTTCTTTGAAGTCATGGTAAAATAGCAATATGAATTGTAAAAAATCAAGTAAGAACATTGCGAAACCGATAAACATAGGCAATAAGTCCTGCACAGTCACCTAAATGTCCACTGTCCGTGGGCCAAAGTGTATCAACACATGGGCAAAGCCCACACAGGAGACCTGAGTCCGTTGGAGAGAACACTGCTGGGGCATCAGATGACAAAACTACAGGCACCTCAGGGGGAAGGGAAGGGGGGGAACCTCAGCCACATGAGTCCACGACACCAGATCCACGAAGGGTCCACCATGCCCACTGTGCCATCCTGGGGAGTGCAAAGCCACAGTCTCACAAGTCTCTACAGTGGGTGGGTTGCCCACTGTGCCATCCTGGGGAGTGCAAAGCCACAGTCTCACAAGTCTCTACAGTGGGTGGGTTGCCCACTGTGCCATCCTGGGGAGTGCAAAGCCACAGTCTCACAAGTCTCTACAGTGGGTGGGTTGCCCACTGTAACATCCTGGGGAGTGCAAAGCCACAGTCCATCAGGTGGATTACATAGACCACTGGTCATGGAGGAGGCATGGTGGGCAGAGTGCGTCGTGAAGGCCTGCCCGACACAGAACCGGGACTGCCAATGGGCCAGCGGTGCTTGACAGGAAGGGCCCAGCGGAGCGGTGCTTGACAGGAAGGGCCCAGCGGAGCGGTGCTTGACAGGAAGGGCCCAGCGGAGCGGTGCTTGAGACGGCGGGGCCCAGCGGAGCGGTGCTTGAGACGGCGGGGCCCAGCGGAGCGGTGCTTGAGACGGCGGGGCCCAGCGGAGCGGTGCCTGACAGGAAGGGCCCAGCGGAGCGGTGCCTGACAGGAAGGGCCCAGCGGAGCGGTGCCTGACAGGAAGGGCCCAGCGGAGCGGTGCCTGACAGGAGGGGCCCAGCGGAGCGGTGCTTGACAGGAAGGGGCCCAGCGGAGCGGTGCTTGACAGGAAGGGGCCCAGCGGAGCGGTGCTTGACAGGAAGGGGCCCAGCGGAGCGGTGCTTGACAGGAAGGGGCCCAGCGGAGCGGTGCTTGACAGGAAGGGGCCCAGCGGAGCGGTGCTTGACAGGAAGGGGCCCAGCGGAGCGGTGCTTGACAGGAAGGGGCCCAGCGGAGCGGTGCTTGACAGGAAGGGGCCCAGCAGAGCGGTGCTTGACAGGAAGGGGCCCAGCGGAGCGGTGCTTGACAGGAAGGGGCCCAGCGGAGCGGTGCTTGACAGGAAGGGGCCCAGCGGAGCGGTGCTTGACAGGAAGGGGCCCAGCGGAGCGGTGCTTGACAGGAAGGGGCCCAGCGGAGCGGTGCTTGACAGGAAGGGGCCCAGCGGAGCGGTGCTTGACAGGAAGGGGCCCAGCGGAGCGGTGCTTGACAGGAAGGGGCCCAGCGGAGCGGTGCTTGACAGGAAGGGGCCCAGCGGAGCGGTGCTTGACAGGAAGGGGCCCAGCGGAGCGGTGCTTGACAGGAAGGGGCCCAGCGGAGCGGTGCTTGACAGGAAGGGGCCCAGCGGAGCGGTGCTTGACAGGAAGGGGCCCAGCGGAGCGGTGCTTGACAGGAAGGGCCCAGCGGAGCGGTGCTTGACAGGAAGGGCCCAGCGGAGCGGTGCTTGACAGGAAGGGCCCAGCGGAGCGGTGCTTGACAGGAAGGGCCCAGCGGAGCTTGACAGGAAGGGCCCAGCGGAGCGGTGCTTGACAGGAAGGGCCCAGCGGAGCGGTGCTTGACAGGAAGGGCCCAGCGGAGCGGTGCTTGAGACGGCGGGGCCCAGCGGAGCGGTGCTTGAGACGGCGGGGCCCAGCGGAGCGGTGCTTGACAGGAAGGGCCCAGCGGAGCGGTGCTTGACAGGAAGGGCCCAGCGGAGCGGTGCTTGACAGGAAGGGCCCAGCGGAGCGGTGCTTGACAGGAAGGGCCCAGCGGAGCGGTGCTTGAGACGGCGGGGCCCAGCGGAGCGGTGCTTGAGACGGCGGGGCCCAGCGGAGCGGTGCTTGACAGGAAGGGGCCCAGCGGAGCGGTGCTTGACAGGAAGGGGCCCAGCGGAGCGGTGCTTGACAGGAAGGGGCCCAGCGGAGCGGTGCTTGACAGGAAGGGGCCCAGCGGAGCGGTGCTTGACAGGAAGGGCCCAGCGGAGCGGTGCTTGACAGGAAGGGCCCAGCGGAGCGGAGCTTGAGACGGCGGGGCCCAGCGGAGCGGTGCCTTTCTGCACGGCGGGGCCCTCTTCAGCGGTGCCTTTCTGCACGGCGGGGCCCTCTTCAGCGGTGCCTTTCTGCACGGCGGGGCCCTCTTCAGCGGTGCCTTTCTGCACGGCGGGGCCCTCTTCAGCGGTGCCTTTCTGCACGGCGGGGCCCTCTTCAGCGGTGCCTTTCTGCACGGCGGGGCCCTCTTCAGCGGTGCCTTTCTGCACGGCGGGGCCCTCTTCAGCGGTGCCTTTCTGCACGGCGGGGCCCTCTTCAGCGGTGCCTATCTGCACGGCGGGGCCCTCTTCAGCGGTGCCTATCTGCACGGCGGGGCCCTCTTCAGCGGTGCCTATCTGCACAGCGGGGCCCTCTTCAGCGGTGCCTTTCTGCACAGCGGGGCCCTCTTCAGCGGTGCCTTTCTGCACAGCGGGGCCCTCTTCAGCGGTGCCTTTCTGCACGGCGGGGCCCTCTTCAGCGGTGCTTGTCCAGTCATCCAAGGGAGCCAGACCTGGCCAGGACTCCCTGCTTAGTCGCCCTCCGACCGTGCAGTTGCTGGACCCTTCTGTGACGGAGTCCTGGGCCCGTGGGTGTCCTCCCTCACAACCGGGATGGGGCTTGTGGGGCCCTCCTGGTCCGCGCCCCTGCTGGCTGACTTCTCCGCCCTGCTGCCCTTCTCCTCCTTCGATGAGGCTCTCTGGCCCTTGCCTCCCCTGGATGTTGTGGCAGGTGACGGCCCAGGACTTTGCTCCTTGGGGGCAGCCGTGTCAGTCTTCTTGCGGCGGCCCCTGATTTTACGGGTCCTCTTCCCAGGGGGGGGGCTGGCTGTTCCTTTGCTGCTGGCCGATGTATCTGTGCTGGGAAAGGGTGGACTCCAAAACCCGTGCACAATGGTGACACGTGAAGCAGGGCTGGTGGTGGCTGAGGTGCTCTTGGGACTCTTAGCAGATGGAGGGGGTGGGTCAGGTGGGGCAAAGAGGTTAAGTTTGGAGAGGTAAAGTTTTTTAGGACCAATGTAAAGGGTAGGTGTAGTGGGTATGGGAGTGGAGGAAGAGGATGTGGTTGTAGGAGAGTCAGGTGTGCGGTCTTTGGGTGCAGGTGCTTGTGACGTAGGCTGTCGTGAGGTGGTTGGCTGTTGGGTGGGTGGCTGCCTGTGTTTGTGTGTCTTGGAGGAGGGGGTGACAGACACAGTGGGAGAGGACACAGGGGACGTGTAAATGGCAGTGGGGGTGGTGACTGCACGTGTGCGGACTGTACTGGAGGGTGTGCTGGTGATGGAAGTACTGGCTGATGGTGGTGTGCATGCAGGTGTGAGTGGAGACGTCACAGGGAGGGAGGAGGGAGACGAGGAGGAGGGGGACACAGGGGTGGTAGGGACTGTTGGCATGTCTGCATCTGGGTGTTGCTTGGGTGAATGCTTGTGTGATCTGTGGTGCTTATGTCTGGATGAGCTGCCCTTGGGTGTTGAGGTGTGTGCAGGCTGGTCTGATGGTGTGGATGGGATAGGCTGAGGAACAGGAGACAGAGACAGGGTGGAGGCAGTTAGAAGAGGGAGGCTGGAAACAGGGACAATGGCTGCCGTCAGTGCTGAGGCCAGAGCATTGAACGATCGTTGATGGGCAGCCTGACCCGAATGAATGCCCTCCAGGTATGCATTGCTCCGATGCACCTCCCTCTCTACCCCCTGGATGGCATTCAAAAGGGTAGACTGCCCAACAATGATGGTCTGTAGGAGGTCAATGACCTCCGCACTGAGGGCAGCAGGGGTAACAGGGGCAGGGCCTGAGGTGCCTGGGGCGAAGGAGATGCCCGCCTTCTTGGGCGAGCGGGCACGGAGCGAAGGCTGAGGGGCTGCTGGGAGGGCGGAGCTGGTGCGCTGGGTGGCGGCTGTACCTGTAGAGGTGGGGGGCCCGGATGTTGCCGCCACCGCTAGGGAGCTCCCTTCCGAGGATGTGTCGGTGTCGCTGGTGTCACCACGGGTCCCCGTTGTGGTGCTCCCCTCGCCCTCCGTATCACTGGTGACCTCGGTGTCTGTACCATGGCCCACCGGAGCTCCCTCGTGCTCCGATGCCAATTCTCCTCCCCCTGATGATGCTAATGCACACATGCACAAGAAGACAAAGAAAAAGGGTGGGGGGAGAAATAAAAACAGGTTGAGTGCATGCATTGTCAACACCGTTGGCGGAGAGGACAGACACAGGAGCCTCATGCATTACGCCGCGCAATCGGGGTACACTACTCAGTACTTGTGACTAGGCCAACAGGTCTATGGACAACATATGCGCACATGGGTGATGCTGGACCATGGATTGCTGTACTTGGCACCCTACAGAGGTGGGGGGCGGGGGCACAGGGCCATGCCTAAAGGAGGGGACTACACTACAGAAAGCGCCCTGGCCTAATGTCACCCACAGCCCTCCTCCCCCACCCAGACGCCTCCACTGCGTGTAAAGATAGCAGAATGTGCTGGTACTCACCCCCTTGTGTCTGCTGTGATGTCCTCACGCGCCCATCCAATTCGGGGTAGGCCACCGCCAGGATCCGGGACATCAGGGGGGTCAAGGTACGACTGGCACCCCTCCTACGTTGGGAGGCCATCCCCAGCAGTGACTCGGCGGTCTTCCTGGTCCCGCGGCGGATGTCCTCCCACCTCTTTCGGCAGTGGGTGCCCCGTCTTGTGTGGACCCCCAGGGCCCGGACTTCCTTGGCGATGGCACGCCAAATGTCGACTTTCTGATGGGCGCTGACCTATTTGACATGTACAGGGTGGGAAAGGAAATTTCAACATTTTTCTGCATGTTAGATGTGATTGCCCCCCCCTCCCCAACCCTGCCATGTGGCACATGCTCTCATCTGTCGTGCCTTGCACTCCTCATTCGCTCCCCACCCCACCCCACCATCTTACATCCACCATACACAACCCAGGCATAGGCCATTCAACGTGCACCCAGTGTACTTACCTGTTGGTCTGGAGGACCGTAGAGTAGCGCATACTGGGGCAGGACCCCATCCACAAGTTTCTCCAACTCTTCTGAAGTGAAGGCAGGGGCCCTTTCCCCAGTCGCAGCAGCCATTGTCTCTTCCAGACCGAGGTCACAGCAGCACTTGCAGTATAGGTCCTCTCCTGTGGATGATCAGGTCTCGAGTGATTAAGCAGATAGAAAATGGCAGTCACGCCCGCGGCGGTGTGTACCGCAACCGCCGGCGCACATCGTCATTGGCTCCTGAGACCCATAGGGTTCAATGTTAACCAATGCTGCTTTGCGCCGCTGTCTTCGACCGCCTACCGCCACGGTGAGCCACGCCAGCGCAGTGACCTCACATCCCACTGTCACACTTCACAGGTCAGACAGCCGCCATTTCAAGGGCCCACATGGCATGATTTCTACTGCGTCACACAGGCCTAGGCCTTGCATTGCCACTCATACAAGCCTTTCAATGCATAGCGATTCGTGTACTGTGCAAGCTGTGGGAACGAACCTGAGGGTTGCTTGACTCTGTGCTCCATGTTGTCCTTCCTAGGCACCGTCCGCTGGGACTTGCGAGGAGAAGGATGAATCCTCCCGTGTACCGACCGCTGGTGGACCTGTCGACAATGGAAGAACGACATATTATACTTCGATACCGACTTGACCGAGCCACTATACATGAACTGTGTGCCCAGCTGGAGCCAGACCTGATGTCCCCCATCCGCCAACCCACAGGGATTCCCCCTCTGGTGCAGGTGCTGTCAGTACTCCATTTTTTGGCAAGTGGGTCTTTTCAGACAACAGTGGCCATGTCATCAGGGATGTCTCAGCCTATGTTTTCTAAGGTTTTGTCCAGAGTGTTGTCTGCCCTGATGAAATACATGCGGAGATACATTGTTTTCCCTGAGGAGGGTGATTTGGCCACTGTGAAGGGTGATTTCTATGCCCTTGGACATATCCCCAACATCATTGGTGCCATTGATGGGACCCATGTGGCTTTAGTACCCCCAAAAGACAATGAGCAGGTGTACAGAAATAGAAAAAGTTACCATTCGATGAATGTCCAGGTGGTCTGTTTGGCTGACCAGTACATCTCCCATGTAAATGCCAAGTTCCCTGGGTCAGTGCATGACGCGTATGTCATGCGAAATAGCAGCATCCCTTATGTGATGGAACAGCTACAGAGACACCGTGTGTGGCTAATAGGTGACTCTGGTTACCCCAACCTGCCTTGGCTATTGACCCCAGTGAGGAATCCCCGGACCAGGGCAGAGGAACGGTACAATGAGGCACATGGGCGAACTAGGAGGATCATAGAACGGACCTTCGGGGTCCTGAAGGCCAGGTTTAGGTGCCTGCATATGACAGGGGGATCCCTCATATACTCACCAAAGAAGGTGTGTCATATCATCGTGGCCTGCTGTATGCTTCACAATCTTGCATTGCGACGCCAGGTGCCTTTCCTGCAGGAGGATGGTCCAGATGGTGGTGTTGTAGCAGCGGTGGAGCCTGTGGAGAGTGAAGAGGAGGAAGACGACAGGGACGACACGGACAACAGGGACACAGTTATACAACAGTATTTTCAGTAGCACCCAGGTAAGAATCACCCACGCCATTTTACAATTACTTCTGGCCTCCTGCATGTCAACTTTCTGTGTTTCCCCCCCAGTTCCTTTTCACTGATTTCTGACTTTCACTTCCCTTTTCAGAGCTGTATGACCCACAGCGTGACTTCTGCTTTGTTTGCCCATGGACTAATGCTTATTGACACTGGTATGTTGTCATCACAATGTAAATGAACATTATTGCACCGTTATGTGTAGTACATTTGTAAAGAATACAAGCAGACTCCTGACATTTGAAGTGCAATTGGTGATTTATTTTAAGTGCTGCGTATAGGTCCATGATAGTAAAACGGTGATGGGTGGGGGTGGAGTAATGTCCATGGCAGAGTCCAGTTCTCAGTAGCACAGGTGCATTGTCCATATGCCTGTGGAAGGATGGAGCAGGGGCAGTTCAAGGTTGGACAGGGTGACAATGTGGGACAGTGGGATGACATCAGGGGGTATCTTAGGCTGGCGGGGTCTTGGCATCCTACTCTTTCTTCTTGTGTGTTCTCAGGTTCCGCTTGCGGGGTGGTTGATCTTCAGCAGGAGGTGGGGTTCTGGTGGCCTGTCGTGGTGTGGGGGCCTCCTGTCCACTAGCGCCGGCGGAGGTGGTAGGCTGTTCGTCGTCCGGGCTGGTGACAGGGGCCCTTTGGGGTGCCACATGGTCCCGCAATGTGGTGACTATCTGGTTGAGGGCCAGGACGATGGTCCCCATTGCGGTACCGATGTTCCGGAGTTTGTCTCTGAACCCCATGTACTGTTCCTCCTGCTGTGCCTGGATCTCCTGGAACCTGGCCAGTACCGTCGCCATCGTCTCCTGGGAGCGGTGGTATGCTCCCATGATGGTGGTGAGGGCCTCTTGGAGAGTGGGTTCCCTGGGCCGGTCAACCCCCTCTCGCACAGCAGCCCTCCCAGTTGCCCTGTTTCCCCGGGCCTCTGTCCCCTGGACGGTGTGCCCACTACCACTGCCCCCAGGTCCCTGTTGTTGTTGGGGTGGTGGGTCAGCCTGGGTGCCCTGTAGTGGCGGACACCGCTGATTGACGCGTCCTGGAGACAGAGGCATGGGCCCGCTGGGTGGGAGCTGTGCTGGTATTCCCAGAGGGGGTTGGGTCTGCTGTGGCCTGTGTCTGTGTGTGGGGAACCGACTGTCCAGAGGTCCCCGATGGTCCGGGCTGGTCATCAGGTTCTAGGTCGACAGAGCTGCTGTCATCACTGGGGGCCTGTTCTGGGGGCGGGATGGACAAATCTGGACCCACCTGGCCGGTGTGTTGGCGTTCGGGCCCTGCAGGGTTAAAAGAGTATGGTTATTGCTTCTGTGTGTGCCATGGCGTGCGATTTGTGGGTGCCCTTGTCCCCCAGTGCTGGCATTCCCTTGTGGGAGGAGTTGTGAGGGTGGTTTGGGGGGATGGGTATGTGCAGTGGTCATGCTTGGGTGATGGGTGTCCATGGTTTGTGTTGGCATTCAGGGATTGGTGTTGTGTTGGGTGGGTTGTGCTGGTGAGACATTGGCAGGGAGGATGTGTGCTGGGGGGTTGGGGGTGAGGGTAGGGGTGCGGGTTGGCATGCTGGTGGTTGGGGGGGGTGAAGTATATGGGATTAGACTTACCAGAGTCCATTCCTCCGCCTACTCCAGCGAGGCCCGCAGGATGCAGGATGTTCAAGACCTCTTGCTCCCATGCTGTGAATTCGGGTGGAGTGGGTGGGGGTCCGCCGCCAGTCTTCTGCACAGCGATGTTGTGTCTTGACACCATCGACCGCACCTTCCCCCGTAGGTCGTTCCAGCGTTTTCGGATGTCTTCCCGGTTTCTGGGATGCTGTCCCACAGCGTTGACCCTGTCGACGATCCTTTGCCATAGCTCCGCCTTCCTGGCTATTGTGGTGTGCTGCACCTGTGTGCCGAATAGCTGGGGCTCTACCCTAATTATTTCCTCCATCATGACCCTGAGTTCTTGGTCCGAGAACCTGGGGTGTCTTTGGGGTGCCATGGGGTGGTGTGGGGTGGTGTTTGTGGTGATGAGTGTGGTGTGTGTGGTGGTGTGTGGTGTTTTGTGCGTGGATGTAGTGTGGGTGATGATGTTGTGTTCGTCTGTGTGTTGGGGTTTGCGATAGCTGTGCTCTCTCTCTCTCTCTCTCTCTCTCGCCTTCTCTCCGAATTTCTAGTAGTGGGGGTTTGTGGGTGATGTGGGTGTGTGTTTTATAGTTGATTGGATGTGTGGGTGTGGTGTGTGTATGTGTATCAGGTGTGTGTATTTGGAATTGTCCAATGTGGCTGTGTTTTGTAAAGGTGTGTGTATTTTGACCGCAGCGGTGTGTACCGCCAATGGGATACCGCGGTTGAAAGACCGCCGCGTGGATTCGTGGGTCGTAATGGCATGGGCGTGTTTGTGTTGGCGTGACAGTGGAGGTTTGGTCATCTCCAGTTTATCGCTGACCGCTGATGAGGCGGCCTTCCGTGGATGTCGGGTTTTTGGCGGTTTGGTAGTTGTGGGTCAGAATGACCGTGGTGGTTTACGGCGGCCGCGGCGGTAGAATGGCGGACTTCTGACCGGCGGTAAGAGCCTTTTACCGCTGAGGTCAGAATGACCCCCATAGTCTCCCCAAAACCAGGACTGAGCTCCATTACACAATTCAAACAGAACCAGGCAAGGTTATCAGGTTAAGGCCACCGTACAGCTGTAGAGGAAGAGGTAAACAAAATGCTAGAGGGTAATGTTATTGAGCAATCTAAAAGCCCTTGGTGTTAACCCATCGTACTTGTACCTAAACCTAATGGGACAGTTAGGTTCTGCATAGACTTTCACCAACTAAACTCTATCTCCAAGTTTGATGCATACCCCGGGTGGATGAGCTTGTAGAACAAATTGGGAGAGCCCAGAATCTCTCTCTACCTTAGACCTTCCGAAGAGATACTGGCAGATACACCTGTCCCCAAAGGATAGGCAGAAAACGTATTTTTCCACTCCTTCAGACTTATATCCGTTCCTGGAAAGGCCCTTCTGGCTACATGGCGCACCCGCCACCTTCCAATGTTTAATGGATATTATTCTACAGAAACAAAAAAGTCACACAGCTGCTTACCTTGACAGTATTGTGATCCTTAGTCCTTCCTGGGATTACCATTCAATCCACTTAGAAAAGGTTCCAGCTACCCTTGGAGAAGCCAGTCTAACAGCCAATCTGGAAAAATGCCATTTAGCAAGAAACTCCATTCACTATTTAGGTTATAACATTTTGAATTGGTACCATAAGACCCCAGGTAGAAGAAGTAAAAGCCATACGAGATCTCCCCTACCCTACCGCAAAAAAGGAAGTTTGATCCTTTCTAGGGTGGATTGGTTATTACCTGCACTTCATCCCACAGTTTGCAGACAAGGCCACCCTTCTCATTGATCTCTTGAAAAACTTGCGCCCAAACAAAATACTGAACCTCACACCCCAAGAACAGGAGAATTTTGACTCTCTTAAAACAGTATTGTGTGCTAACCCTGTTCTTCAATGTCCAGACTTTTCCAAGCCCTTTGTACTACAGACCTATGCCTCCAATCTGGGACTCGGAGCGGTCCTCTCCCAACCTGATGAGTCTATCCTTCTTCATCCTGTTGTCTATATCAGTTGTAAACGCTTATCTCATGAAATACTACAGGGAGTGCAGAATTATTAGGCAAGTTGTATTTTTGAGGATTAATTTTATTATTGAACAACAACCATGTTCTCAATGAACCCAAAAAACTCATTAATATCAAAACTGAATATTTTTGGAAGTAGTTTTTAGTTTGTTTTTAGTTTTAGCTATGTTAGGGGGATATCTGTGTGTGCAGGTGACTATCACTGTGCATAATTATTAGGCAACTTAACAAAAAAATATATATACCCATTTCAATTATTTATCATTACCAGTGAAACCAATATAACATCTCAACATTCACAAATATACATTTCTGACATTCAAAAACAAAACAAAAACAAATCAGTGACCAATATAGCCACCTTTCTTTGCAAGGACACTCAAAAGCCTGTCATCCATGGATTCTGTCAGTGTTCTGATCTGTTCACCATCAACATTGCGTGCAGCAGCAACCACAGCCTCCCAGACACTGTTCAGAGAGGTGTACTGTTTTCCCTCCTTGTAAATCTCACATTTGATGATGGACCACAGGTTCTCAATGGGGTTCAGATCAGGTGAACAAGGAGGCCATGTCATTAGATTTCCTTCTTTTATACCCTTTCTTGCCAGCCACGCTGTGGAGTACTTGGACGCGTGTGATGGAGCATTGTCCTGCATGAAAATCATGTTTTTCTTGAAGGATGCAGACTTCTTCCTGTACCACTGCTTGAAGAAGGTGTCTTCCAGGAACTGGCAGTAGGACTGGGAGTTGAGCTTGACTCCATCCTCAACCCGAAAAGGCCCCACAAGCTCATCTTTGATGATACCAGCCCAAACCAGTACTCCGCCTCCACCTTGCTGGCGTCTGAGTCGGACTGGAGCTCTCTGCCCTTTACCAATCCAGCCACGGGCCCATCCATCTGGCCCATCAAGACTCACTCTCATTTCATCAGTCCATAAAACCTTAGAAAAATCAGTCTTGAGATATTTCTTGGCCCAGTCTTGACGTTTCAGCTTGTGTGTCTTGTTCAGTGGTGGTCGTCTTTCAGCCTTTCTTACCTTGGCCATGTCTCTGAGTATTGCACACCTTGTGCTTTTGGGCACTCCAGTGATGTTGCAGCTCTGAAATATGGCCAAACTGGTGGCAAGTGGCATCGTGGCAGCTGCACGCTTGACTTTTCTCAGTTCATGGGCAGTTATTTTGCGCCTTGGTTTTTCCACACGCTTCTTGCGACCCTGTTGACTATTTTGAATGAAACGCTTGATTGTTCGATGATCACGCTTCAGAAGCTTTGCAATTTTAAGAGTGCTGCATCCCTCTGCAAGATATCTCACTATTTTTGACTTTTCTGAGCCTGTCAAGTCCTTCTTTTGACCCATTTTGCCAAAGGAAAGGAAGTTGCCTAATAATTATGCACACCTGATATAGGGTGTTGATGCCATTAGACCACACCCCTTCTCATTACAGAGATGCACATCACCTAATATGCTTAATTGGTAGTAGGCTTTCGAGCCTATACAGCTTGGAGTAAGACAACATGCATAAAGAGGATGATGTGGTCAAAATACTAATTTGCCTAATAATTCTGCACTCCCTGTATACCCTCCCATTGAGAAAGAATGTTTATGCCTCACACAGGCAATCAAGGCCCTTCGGTACTACCTACGGAGCTGGTCTTTTGCTCTGCTGACTGATCATGCTCCTCTAACCTGGCTCTCACGCAACAAGGACACTAACCCCAGGATCACACATTGGTTTTTGGATCTTCAACCCTTCTCTTTTCAGACCCTGCATATCCCTGGGAAAAGCCAAACCACAGACGATTTTCTCTCCTGAATGCCGGTTTCTTCATGGCCCAAACAGCAATGCCTGGAAGGGGAGCAGTGTGCAGGTAAGCCATGGAGAAGCAGGACGAGGCGGGAGATTCAATCATAGGCTGGCCATTTCCTCTGTTTCCCTGGGGGACTACGGACGGGTCGTCACCCGGAAGTCTCTGTCACCTCGAAGTTAAAACAGGCAATGAAGAAGACGACGAGGGACACCAGGAAAAATAGGAGAATGTGACTGGAGGAACACCACGGGCAGACGGAGGATGGGGACTGGGACCTCCAGGGAAGCAACCGAGGCGAGGGGGACCGGCATGCACAAATGAAGGCGAAACAAAGGAGTCCAAAGAAGAAGAGAGGGACATCAGGCTAACACTCCTGGCCACATTCCAGGAGGGACATGGCTATCCAAGGCCGAGGTACGAAGGTGGCCTAAAAACACCACCACCTACTCCACCTGGGAAAAAAAGAAGACAAGGTGCTGAAAGGGGATATGAGGCAGAGGAGACCGCCTACAACCACAACAGTTATATACATCACATTTAAAAGAGCACCAAATAAATGCAAGAGTAACCCTTAAATCTTCACATTTCGTCATTTGCATCGACATAAAACAGACGGCCACCAACCGACCTACGTACCGACCTGGTACCTAGGGCATGGGTACTGAAGAGGTCCCCTCAGAGCACCAACCTTGTGCATACAGCCATTGCAGGCTGCATGACAAGTTGCTCCCAAAACTGAAAAGACAGCATGGCCCATACTTGTGTGCCACATCCCCTACAACACCGCTTGTAAAATCTGTAAGTCACCCCTACAGCAGGTCTTCGGCCCTAAGGCAGTGTGCATTATATTACAAGTGAGGGCATATCTGCGCAACTTCAGACCCAACACTAGATGGCAGGAGTATGCAGAGCATGTGTATCTATAGCCACACAAGCCAACAAACTATTTGTTTTTCACCATACTTCAGAACTACAAATAAATTGTGCTTTTATTTGTGCTTTCCTAATTCTGATATATTCTGAAATATTTGCATAGTTCATTTACAGACATTTAAAATTTGCTGTGTGCTAGAAAAAAAAGGCCGTTTCACAACAAGATTATCACATAAATCCTCTCACTTTAAAGTCGGAGAAACAAAAGTAAACACCAAGATCCCTCAGAATACAGAGCCTGACGTCTGACCTCTGTCTCTGAATGCACAGCAAATGTGATAAGATAATACCAAGATTTAAAGGTCTGTTTACAGAATGGAGCACTCGTTGAAGAATACAACAGGCTATGCTCCACAGGAGGAACAAACTCAAGCTGGACAGCCTAAAACAAATAAAGCCAGAAAATAGAATGCAAACAAAATGGAGTTACAAAATACAAAGCCAATGGTGGGCAATAGGCGGAATGTATTACCAGGGAAGCTTTCAAAAAGCCCCCAAGAGCTCATAAGTAAACCGGACACCTCCGTATCTGGTAGACTTTCACCTAAAAAACAGACACTGGAACATATCCCTCAGCAAACTCGGACAGCAATTGCACAAAGGATATGCCACTTTATAACTGCCAGCCAGCATAGTGTTGCTCCATCAGGGTATACTCAAGTGAGAAAAGAAATGTACAAATATAGCCTTTTACTGTAATTAACATATACTCACTGACGGACAGATGATTAATCCATAGGGCCCCTCTCGCTTGATAAAAGGCAGTCTCTTCTCCTGTTCCAGACCGAACATGATCACTGGTAGTGTAAATACAAGGGTCTTCCCAGAGCCAGTAAATGCGATGCCAATCATATCCCTTCCAGTCAGGCTGTCAACACAAGAAGTGCAGAATTCGAGAACTCTTTCAACAGGGATAAATCTCTTCTGAAAACTTTGTTTTTATTTTATAGCATTAAAAAAATACAAATAAAACAGATACATCACTAAGATAATGAAATTAATAGCGATGTCATTTTAGACTAAGGCTAATCCACAAAAGAAAGGACTAGAACTACTGTTTAAGGTAGCTCCAAAGTACAACAAAAAATAACAGTTAACCTCAGTTAGTTATGTTTTAGGGTCTCCTTTGAGAGGGTAGGCAAGTTGCTGATAAATTTTTTGGTATTACAAGTTTTCTAATTTTTTTCTGCCTAATGGCACAGCAACAATCTCATTAAGACAAATAGGTGGCTGGGTAACCGGAAGACCCAAAGGAACTGTGGATATACAAAGAAAAAAAGATGTCTGAATAAAATACACACTGGTATTGTACAGAGACCAGCAACTGGATCTCGTAAATGTAGGTCACATCTGCAAGGCTACTTTTAAAATTTCTCCAAAGGAAACATTCTTTCGGTGAAAAAAAAAAAAGGCAGTAGTAGTTGCTTTGCTTCAAAGAGTACACAAGACTTTGAATGTGGCTGCTGGCTTTTCGCTAAGACGTTATAGTGCAGGATGCCACCTACCTACTACAAAGGAGTTATTTCTATGTGGATGGCTCAATAGTTCACGTTAGGCATTATTAACTTGGGAATATCTTAAAGACTATCCTGCTGGCAGCGGAGAGAGAGGAAAAGGATTAGAGACCGATAGGCATTTAAGCATAAAGATAAATGGTTGGCCATCTGATGAAAAAAGGGATTCCACTTGGAGTTGGGTTAAGGGTACCTGGATACAAAGGTTCTTACGTATTTTGCGGTTGCAGCCAACCAGATACAGTGCTGGTAACTGAAAATGTATCCGATCACTTAATTAATGGAAACTCAGAGGTCTGCTCTCATATTCTCCAAACTTAAATGATGGCTCATTACAAGCTGTCAATCTAGGTTGAGGAGACCCTGCCAGACTACTGAAGCCTCTTTCGAGAGGGATCTTGGGATCTACTTCTAAGTTTGTTGAGGTAGTTGTTGCAACAGGCATTCTCTGCATAACACAGAAAAGTTCTTCAAGCACACTAAAGGTACCACACCTTGCAATAAAAGATGTTTGACAACATAGCAGAGGTGTTGTGGAAAGGGGTAGATTAGAGAAGCCACAAGATCCTAACATGCCACTGGCAAGAGCTGCTGAAGCTCCTCAAGTTTATCACTTGGCCATGGCCATTCGTAGAGATGAAACATAAGAAGACAAAAGTACACGCACCCAGTCATGTGCTTCACTGTACGGCGTCAAATGACTGTTTACTCAATGTCAGCACAGCTGTTGGTACGCAACTGATCTCCGTGAACTACAACACGAATGTTCATCACAAAATAGTTAGTCAGTTCCCTACCTTGTTTCATGGGTTAGGAAAACAGACAATGGAAGTACAGTTGCATATTAACGAGGACGTCTGCCCTGTTGCTCAAAGACGAACTGCATTTCATTTACAACAAGCTGTTGAAACAGAACTTTACTTAAACACTATTATCATTGTGTGTTCTACTGGTCCAATGCCATGAGTTTCTTCCATAGTGGAAGTAACCAAAAAGGACAAAGAAGAACAGTAAACATCTGTGTAGATATGAGTCAAACAAATAAGGCCATTTAAAGAGAACGACATCCTGGTCTGCACTTTGCTGACATGGTAACACAACTGAATGGTGTGAAAGGAAAAAGGAAAAAGACAGACCTGGGTGCAAGCCCTAAGAGACCATGCACATTGAATCTTGGCTCCCAATCGAGCTGGCAGACTGGTTTGGATCGGCATAATGGAGGCAAAACAAACATAGACAAAATAAATATGCCCTTGGGTGAGGAGTTAGACATTTCTGATGGAAAAGTCTAATTTGATTTTTGTACGATTGGGGAAAATGGAGGCCAAATTGGATGGGTTGGAAATATGGGGTATAGCATATAAGGTAATGATCAATGATAGCACTGATGTTAACACTGTAACTGCTGTTAACGAATAGGGGCCTTTGCAAAAACCCTCTGAATCCAATCAAACAGATAATATGCTGTACCGTGCAGCTGCCAGTGGGAGCAACATAGGCAAGATGGGGAGATGTCTTTATCTAGGAACACAGAGAGGCCGCCAGGTAACATTGCAAGGCTAAGGGCTGACCCAACAGAGCTATACAATCACTACATTTGTACGTAGTACTAATGGCCCTAGGAGGCTTCAGTCAAATGGAAGCCTGGCATGTAACAGGGGGGCAAGATTGATGCCTTTTCTCCAATTGCCAGCAGAGTGTACACCATATGTATTGATCTTAAAAAAAACTTCCAGTTTTGGCCTACGGTGTGGTTAAAGATTTTTACGGTCATAAATTGTCTAACTCGCCATGTTGGGGTTTTATGAAAAACCAGACAGAGATAAAAATGGTCTAGAGAACACCTTGGATAGGTGCAGGACCCAAAGAGGTGGCAGGAGACTAACTATAAGCTTCAATTCCCCCTCTTCAGTGGAACTTTCTCTTAATGCTTTGAATTGGAAATTATTACAACATGTAGCGGATAAAATCCAAGCAGTTCTGTTTGTCTATTTTTATAAGCCAAAGCCCAGAATACAGGTAGAGGATTACGCCCCCCTGCCCCCCATTGCTAGATCACTTGTAATTAAAGAGTATACCACATACCCCACAGTTCATACTTATAATTCATTTGAGCCCCTAGCCACCTTGGATGACTTGGACTGACGCCAATACAATGGGTCCTCTATTATTGGGGAAAGTGACAGGGAAATAATACATCACAAGATGGGCCTGTGACTGGCGTGGAGTGCGCTCAGTTTAGTAAAGACAATGTTTCCTCCAGTATTATGATTTATGGAGGTGGGATGTTAAAATCAGGGAGTGATCCGAGGGACCAGTGCTGTGGCTTTACTAAATCCCTTCTGCCTTTAGTTCCCAAGGAGCTAAGAACTCTTTCTTGGAACTTGGCAGGTATTAAGTACAAGTTAGATTGTAAGAGTTGGGGAAAGTAGATGGTTTTGATGTCTGTATTTTCCAGGAGACATGGTCAGTTGATTTGGTTCAAAGGGTTGGCTTTACTCATTTTAGTATTAAAGCAACCTCCTCTCCAAAAGGACGGCCTGCAGGTGGCCTTATTATATGGTCAGTACTGCCTTATATTATATTGCAAAAATATTAGGTGTTAATTCTAGATATATAGTGGCAGTTGAATTACACAACCCACGAAGTTTAAAGTACGCTCTGGTGGTTAACGTTTATAAAAGATTTGTCTCACAGCATCAGGAATCACCCACAATCACAGTTTTGGGCAAATTGTTAGATACAATTGAGGTTTTTGAACTCCTCCTGGTGGCAGGAGACTTTAATAACACTTACGAGCCCTCAGAGTTTGTGACCATGGCCACAGAGAAAGAAGATCAAGTATGGGGTATCCCTGGGTTGGAGGTTGTCATCCCGGCTAGGCAAAATAAAGTTGCATTCCAGGTTTCCCTGATGACAGTCAAGCATGGTCTGCCCGTCTGTAATCGGCACTCTAAATCAGATAAACATCTCAATCACTTAAGGGGGCTAACTGCCACTCTTCAATAGATTACATCCTATTAAATTTACCTTCCTGGAGATAGAGGAGTGACATGGCCATTATTGATAAATTAGAAAGTAATCATAATGCTCTGGTCATAAATCTGGAGTTAAGACTATTTACTACACACAACTGGAGCTGCTTTGATGACAGCTACAGCTCACCCCATTGTCACAGCTAACAATAGTAGGAGGGTCAAATGGTCCGTTGATTGAGAGTTGTGCTGAGGCTATGGTTAGCAACTATAGGGAGGTGTTAAATGCCCTTACTAAGTTAAGGTAATGAAGGGATAACACATACCTCACCCCAACTATTTTTGGCAAATTGTTGAGAAATCTTATGCCCTCTTTTTATTATATACAAAAAGAACAGTTGAAGGACGGAATGCAGAACAAATCAAACATTAACCCCCAGTCACAGATCTGGGTTTAATCTATCAGTTTTTGTGCTCACCATGCCATTCCAGTTTGGACCCAGCCATATGCAAATCAGTCTTGACCCTGTTTCCCATGGGAACAGTCCATTCCAAACTGCCAGACCAGGTCCTCCCTGGACCAGAAACAAACATCCTGGGACCGTTTCGGAGTATCGCCCCTCTTCAGCCAGGCTAGCTTGAATCTGGTGGCATAGTGAGCATGGGTCCCACATCTGGGCATACCCTTTTGGCTAAAGGTACCAGGAAGCAGGTCACTGAAGAAGATTTTTGTATACAACCACAAGTATTAGGATTTGAATCATGGAACAAGGGAATGACGTGGATTCCAGTCCAAGAAGACCTTGGCTCCCCGGGAACCCTGGAATTGAAATCTGTTGCTTTCAGTCTTGAGGACACTAACCCTGCCCTTTACAAAGTGGCAAGGCACGAGGCCTGGACAAAATTCCAGGTGATTTGTACCTTGCTGAAAGGGGGATCTGGTGTTTTATCTTGAATCGATGCTTTAATGCTACCCTGGCAGGCGCACAAATCCCAGACACATGGCTTGGAGTGGAGGTGGTTCCTATTTATAAAAAAGGGGGAAAAATTTGATTCCGCAAATTACAGGCCCATAAGCCTCATATATGTGACACAAAAACTGTTTAGTAGAAGTGTTAACAGGTTACTGGATTGGATAGAGGAAAATAATATCATCTCAACTCTATAGGCAGGATTTAGAGAAAACACTGGTACTATAGATCAATTGTTCAGATTCCTGTTTATAGTATGGAAATATGCATTAATTAAAAGAGAACATGTGTATGTTGCATTTGTGGATCTGCGGGCAGCCTTTGACCTCATTCCCAGATGGAAATTGTGGGAGACACTGGATCGGTTGGTTGTCCCGAAATATCTTTTGCAGGTTATCACAAGACTGCACCATATGAACTATGTGCAAATTAGATCGGGCCAGAATGGGGGCTGACTGACTGTATCAGAATGGAGAGGGGACTCAGGCAAGGGTGTGTACTGGCCCCAAATCTTTTCAACTTGTATATTAATGGGTTTATGAATTCGCTGATCGGTTGTAAAGGAGACCCTCCTACGCTATCTGGTAATCCAGTAGCATCACTGATGTGTGCTGATGACACTATAAATATCAAGGACAGCGGCAGGTCTTCAGAACCTCCTGAATAGATTTTCTGAGGCACCTACAGATTTGGGCTTAAATATTAACATTAATAAAACATAGTTCATGGCATTTAATAAGTATTGCTGGATGGAACTTACCTTGAGCAGGTCAAATAATCTGACTATTTAGGGGTAAAGCTTGTGCATTCATTTGCATGGTCTCCGCAGCTTGCCAAAAGCCAGCTCTCTCTCCAACAAATTTGCTTTGCTTTACCAAGATGGAAAACATGCAGATTTAGACCAGCCAGACCAACTGTTGAAATCTGTTGGTTTTATGGTGCAGAGCTTTGGGGAACTTAACACCTGGGAGAGCTGTAAAGAGTTGAGAACAGCCTTATGAGGTCAGTTGTGGAATTACCCCCAGAATACATCCTTTACGTTTGGATCTTAGCTTGCGTAATATTGCTCACGTTGTGACTGCAACCCCTGGTTTATTGAATGAGAGCATGGTCTTAAAAAAATGGCACTTCCGCTGCAAGAGTATTTAACTGAAATTTTGGAGTTCAATCGAAGCAACAGCATCCCCTGGTTGAAATATGTGTAAAGAATAGAAAGATTTTGGGCCCACACGTGCAACTGATGGTTGCAGAAGCTAATACAGGGAGCTTGACTGAGAGGTTTTTGGTATTTAAAGTCCAAATGTGCTACAAGGCCTTTATGAGTATGACTGAACCACCTAAAGCAAAATCTCTGTATCTTAAATTTAGGTACAGTATTCTGCCACTCAACAGTTTCTGTAGTAGCTGGAACGAGTCAAGTACCCCTCGACCCCTCAACCCACCGA
Organism: Pleurodeles waltl; assembly: GCF_031143425.1. Lineage (NCBI taxonomy): Eukaryota > Metazoa > Chordata > Amphibia > Caudata > Salamandridae > Pleurodeles > Pleurodeles waltl. Next base: position 601,336,496 of record NC_090446.1, read on the forward strand.
ACGTCCACTCTAATTCGCTTCAGAGGAAACTGAAGAGCATTTTAATTTTTGTTTGCTCTTACTATACAAAAGAAAAAAAAAATCAGGAGGACTTTGTTGTTACCCATCTGCTGAGCTCTTGAATCTAGACAGCGGAGGTTTACTTTGCAGATCCTCAAAAGTGATAACAGAGGCTTGCTAGTTTTTGCCCTGTCCAAATACATGATGAATGACTGGAGAGTTAGGTGCAGGTTGTGTGGGTCTGCTAATTGAAACCTTTATCAAAGTACTGTACTAGGCTTACCTACATACGGACTGGTGTATATTGTTTGTGGATTAAATGTTCTATGGGATCTTATAACGAATCGTATTTGCTCTATAATAATTAGTGATGAGTGTGATTTTATGACTAATGGATATTTTATATTAATATGCATTTTTTAAATGTTTTTAATTAATTTCATTTATTTATCTGTGTGATTATGTTTGTATTTGCATTTTAATACTGCTGTGCTTTTATGGTTCTTTTATGTAACCGAGTAAAGATAATAATAATGGTGCAAAATGTCTTCTTGTGTCTTGACTTAAAAAAAAATAAAAAAGGATTTCATCAGTTGGAACATGAGGAGAACTGCAGGTACATTACAACCTTTTCTACACATATTGGTCTATTTCAATATATAAAAGACTAACTTTCAAGATGCCATTTGATGTATTATACAGCTGGTCATGAATGCTTTCAACTATAGTGATGACATATTCGTTTTTGGAGCACATAGAAGGAGCACAATAAAGCTCTCATGCAAGTTGTCATTTACTGGTTGATGCAGGTTTAACTTTCTTTGAATGCTGAGAAATGTGAATTCAATAAAACGAAGCTGAAGTTCTTTGGCCATATCTTTTCTGACCGGGTATGACACCCAATCCAGTTAAAGTGCAAGTGTTGTCAACTTCCAGTTCCTCACAAGATGTTTCCATGTTACGTTCATACCTTGGCAGGGCCAGTTACTGCTCCAGATACATACGGAACTTTGCCAATGTGAGTGCTCCATTGCGAGACTTGAAGAAAAAGAATGTTTCATTTCACTGGTCACATGAATGTGAGCAAAGCTTTAAGAGAATCAGACAAGCTATTGAGAACACTACTGAAATATCATATTTGAATCCAAAGCTCCATACCAAAGTTTTTGTTGGTGCTAGCCCAGTCGGGTTAGGTGCATTCTTATGCAGTGCAGTGGACACCCAAATGCTTGAAGAGATATTGTGGCAAATGCAAGCAAATGTTTGTCCCAAACTGAACGTGCTTATTGACAACCTGAGAAAGAAAGTTTAGCATTGGTGTGGGCTTGTGAACTTTCCCACGTGTTCTTATACAGAAAGCTGCTTCCGCTTTTGACAGATCATCAAGTATTGTTGTCCATCTTTGGCAATCCAAAAGCCAACATGCCTCCTTGCATAGAACACTGGTGTCTACAATCACAAGAATACAACAACACAATTGTGGACCATCAACAAAGAATGCCAGGGCACACCAACAGTAGTCCGAAAATCAGTTCCAATGTGGGAAAAAGGATTCCAAAATCCAAACACAGGGTAGAGGTTGATGAGATTTTATTCTTCACGTACAGAGTACATTCTTCAAACAGCCGACACGTGTTTCGTCACAAGGACTTTTTCAAGGCGAGATTATAGGTGTAGATAGTACTCGTGAAGAGAGCTCAATAATGTCCAATAATCCAAAAGGGTTCATGTAGTAGGTCTGGTAGAAGAACTACCTTGTATTGAGATAGTGGTAACACCTAAATTACGAGCAAGAAGTCTCTGGAATCATGGATATTGGTTACATGGAGAAGAGGTGGCTATGATAAGCCAAGGATGAGCTATACGGTGTCAGTCCACGCGGTCCAAAAATACGAATAGAGGTGGTGCTAATTGTGGACCATCCACGGAAAGATCAAAACCCTGCCAACTATTTCTCCAGAGTGCCTATACTGTGTCATGGTACTACTTCCAAGATGGCTGAAGCCTACATAAACTTCATTGTGAAATCAAACACACCAGCTGCCATTTAGTTGGAGCAAAATTGTCACTGCCACAAGTCGATAGCCGCATTTTAAAATTGAAAGACATTATTACACATCGGTTTTGGAACCAGCACACTCGAACTCTTGCCAGTGACAATGAGTCCCAAAGTTTAAAAATGTCAAATATGAATTGCTCGTGACTCAAGAAGGCATTATCCTGAGGGGTTCGAGAATTGTTATTCCGGAGAGTATGTGACAACAAATATTGGCCCATAAAGGACATCGTGGAATCGTTGCCACAAACAAGCTCTACAGCACAAAGTCTGGTTTCCTCACCTCGTATAAAAAGAGTTGAAAACAAATCATCTATGCAATTTTCTATCATCAAAGGCCACTTAATACCCGTAAGCATGTCAGAGTTGCCAAAGCATGTATAGGAAAGAACTGCTATTGACTTTTTCGGTCCTTTTGTCAATGGACATCACCTGATGGTCATTGCTGAGGAATACTCACGTTGTCCATTGATGGAAGATCTCTCATCTATCACTCAAGGGAGAGTCATTGCGAGATTAGACAGCATCTTTGCAACATGGGGTATTCCTACCCCTGCAATTTTAAAATCTGATAACAGCCCACATTTCATCAGTTGAGAATTCAGTGACTTTCTCAGTTGCCTTAATGTGACGCATCAGAAGAGCACAACTCTTTGACCACCAGCCTTATCCAAAACATTTTGAGTACATTTAAGAAAGCTGTTCAGTATGCCGTATTGAAAAAGCTTGAACTTAAATCTGTCTTGAATTCTACCCAGTGAGCTTACCGTTTGACTCCTCACTCGACCACAAGTGAAAGTCCTGCAACTCTGATGTTAGGGAAGGCAATGACAATCAAGTTACCTCAATGGACCAACACAAGATCAAGTACTGAGGAAGAAACCTATACCAAAGACTTTGCGCATGAAAGGAAAATAAAGGCATATGTGGACATTCGACAACATGCAAAAGATATTATTTTCACTAGAGGAGATTGAGTGCTTGTCTGTCACCCGAGAAAACGTAAATCTGATGCTCCATTCTATGATGAGCCCTTCCCTGTCGTAAACAGCAAAGGACACACGGGGACTGCCCATCGTCCTGTTATGTGAGATTCCTCGCATTTCCGACTTGTAGCTCATCAGATCAACAGAGAGACTGGTTCTCAAAGGACAATTGAAAAATCCCTGACTGCTGTTGCTCCTGCATCACCAGAACAGATCACCGGACACGCCTACTGCCAGTTCTCAGTTTCAAAAGACACACTCGGAATGAGTAATCAGAGCGCCACAGAGGCTCATTGAAGAACTTTGATTATGTATATATTCGTAAAAAAAAAAAAGTTTTTTTTTCAGAGGGGGAGATGTAGTGGCTGAAGAAAAAACCAGTCTATTTGCAGGTTGTCCCCCTCATTTTAAATGCTAGATAATGTTTTTCAACTGTGACATAGCAATGAAGCCTGCTAACCAGGCTCCAGTGCCAGTGTTCGTTCCCTTAAATAAAAAAAATAAAAAAATTACTAAATTATGTACAATTGGCACACACTTTAATACCCCTGTAAATCCCTAGTAAAGGGTACCCCTGGTACCTAGGGCATGGGTACTATGGCACCTCCAAAAACAGATCTAAGTCACCACTGAATGACCAGGGAAGTTTGTGACGCTGCAACTTGATAATGCCAAGAATGACTGAATCTTGCCCATTTACTACAGGTCTATCCAGAGCAATCCAGGTCTATCCAGAGCAACACCTAGAATACTTACAGTTTGTACACAGAGATAACCAGCAATGTTAAAGATCTGTTTTTTTTCGGGCTTGAGGGGCATGCTAGTGTTGTATTACTTCATGCTAACTCTGCTCCTTCTAGAATCCCACTGCATCTTCTAAAATTCCTCTTTAACTTCTTCGCTGCCAGGCTTTTTTTTGGCTATTTGAGGCAGGGCGCGCTTAGGCCCTCATAACTTTTTGTCCACATAAGCTACCCATGCCAAATTTGCGTCCTTTTTCCCCCCCCCAACATCCTAGGGATTCTAGAGGTTCCCAGATTGGATTGGAGGAGACCAAGAAATTAGCCAAAATACAGCGAAAATGTTGTTTAAAAAAAAAGGGAAAAAGGGCTGAAGAAGGCTTGTGTTTTTTCCCCAAAAAATGGCATCAACAAAAAGGTTTGCGGTGCTAAAATCACCATCTTCCCAGCTTTCAGGAACAGGCAGACTTGAATCAGAAAAACACATTTTTCAAAACAATTTTGCCATTTTACTGGGACATACCCCATTTTTACAATATTTTGTGCTTTTAGCCTTCTTCCAGTTAGTGACAGAAATGAGTGTGAAACCAATGCTGGATCCCGGAAAGCTAAACATTTCTGAAAATTAGACAACATTCTGAATTCACCAAGGGGTAATTTGTGTAGATCCTACAATGGTTTGCTACAGGAAATAACAGCTGAAATAAAACATATTGAAATTGAGGTAAAAAAAAAAAAAAAACAGCCATTTTTCTCCACGTTTTACTCTAACTTTTTCCTGCAATGTCACATGTTTTAAAGCAATATACCGTTACGTCTGCTAGACTCTTCTGGTTGCGGAGATATATAGGGATTGTAGGTTCATCAAGAGCCCTAGGTACCCAGAGCCAATAAATGAGCTACACCTTGCAATGGGTTTTTATTCTATACCGGGTATACAGCAATTCATTTGCTGAAATATAAAGAATGAAAAATAGGTATCAAGGAAACCTTTGTTTTTCCAAAATGGGCACAAGATAAGGTGTTGAGAAGCAGTCATTATTTGCACATCTCTGAATTCCGGGGTTCCCATATTAGCATGTGAATTACAGTGCATTTCTCAAATAGAAGTCCGTTTTACACACTATCTTATATTTGGAAGGAAAAAATGTTGAGAAAAACAAGGGGCAATAACACTTGTTCTTCTATTCTGTGTTCCCCCAAGTCTCCCAATAAAAATGGTACCTCACTTATGTGGGTAGGCCTAGTGCCTGGGACAGGAAATGCAACATGGACACATCACATTTTCACTTGAAGTCTGATGTGTTTTTTGCAACGTGACTAGCTGTGGATTTTGGCCTCTAGCTCAACCGTCAGCTAGGGAAACCTACCAAACCTATGCATTTTTTTTTTTTTAAACTAGACCCCTGTGGGAATCCAAGATGGGGTGACTTGTGGGTCTCTCACCAGGTTCTGTTACCCAGAATCCTTCGCAAACCTCAAAATTTAGCCCCAAAAAAAAATAATTGTTCCTCACATTTTGGTGACGGAAAGTCCTGGAATCTGAGAGAAGCCACAAATTTCCTTCCACCTAGCGCTCCCCAAAGTCTCCCGATAATAATGGTACCTCACTTGTGTGGGTAGGCCTCGTGCCGCAAAAAGAAATGCATCAAAACTCTATGTGCACACTTCAAAATTATCAAACAATAAACTACCTATTTTTGTGTGTGTGTGTGTGGGGGGGGGGGGGGGGGGGGGGGGGCATGCATTTTTGGTCCTGGGCTCCGCAGCCATATAGGGAAACAGACACCTGAGGGAGTTCAGGGAGGTGTGACTTGCATGGATCCCCCAAGTGTTTTCTTACTGAGAATCCTCAGCAAACCTCAAATTTAGCAGATTTTTTTTTGGTGAAAAAAATCACATTTTTCCCATATTTATGTGTGGGATCACCGTACCGGGACACATTTCCTACCTCTGGTGGGTTTTCTGCCCTCCTTGCAGGCAGGTGAGCCTTCCAAAAACAGGCAGATCTGCCCCCAAGGAGGGCAGATATGGCCAGTAGGAATGTGCCCCCATGTGGAGCTACCCTTGCCCAAGAGGCTGCACCCCCAAACAAAACACACACACCAATCCCTGGTGCCTAAGTGGTGTCTGCTCCCCCTGGGGCAGATCGGCCTAATAGAATTAGGCTGATCTGCCCCCAAGGAGGGCAGAAATGGCCTAAAATAAATTGCCTCCCCCTTTTCCCCAGGGGAGTGGCCCTTGCCTAAGGGGTCACTCCCCTTGCGTGAAATTGGTCCCAAAAAAAAAATCCCTGGTGCCTTGTGGTTTCAGCCCCCCTTGAGGGCTGAGCAGCCAAAAAAAAAAAAAAAAAAAAAAAAAAAAAAAGAATAGGCCCATCTATCCCCAGGGGGGCTGCGGGTGGGGGGGTGGGGGGCAGTATTGGCCTTAAATAAATTTGCCCCCCAGGGGAACGACCCTTGCCTAAGGGGTCGCTACCCTTGCGTGAAAATGATGCAACAAAAAAAAAAAAAAAGTCCCTGGTGTCTAGTGGTTTCTGCCCCCCTTGGGGGGCAGCTAGCCTAATAAAAAAAAAAATAGTCCGGTCTGCCCCCAAGGGGGGTAGAAATGGCCTAAAATAAAATTGTACACCAGGAGAGCGACCCTTGCCTAAGGGGTCGCTCCCCACGTCTAAAAAAAATAAAATAAAATGATCCCTGGTGCCTAGAGGTTTCTGCCCCCTCCTCCCCCCTCTGGGGAAATGCAGAAAGGCTGGGAGAGACAAAGGAAAGGAAAGGAAAGGCCTTTTCTTTCCTTTGATACCTCTCTCGCCCCTCCACGTAATTGGAGGAGAAATGCTTTTGCATTTCTCCGATTGCGGAGGGGGCAGCCTCTGATGAGGTCAGCGCGCTATTGCGTGCTGAAGTCAGCAGACACCACGGGGGGGTCAGAGAAGGGCAGGGGTGGAAGGAGAAGCGGGGTGCTTGGCCATCGGAGGGAGCAAGGGTGCATAGCCAAGCGTAACAGTTACAGCCAGAGCACCCGAGCGGTGCTGCCCAGGACGTAACCGTTACGTCCGGGGCACCCGAGGGGTTAACGCACTCTGTGCCAAGTTAAATCTTTAGTTTTTTTCGGTTCCCTAAGGAGAGAGGAGGAGAAAGGAATTTTGGTACAAGCTGTTCTGCCTGCATGCATACCAAACTCTAAATTGCCAGGGCCCTCCTTGAGGAGCAATAGGCTCAGTGTTGAGTATGAGTTGTCTAGGACCCAGGGAGTCCTCTGCCTGAGTACAGCTTCTAGTGTAAGGGCTATTCAGGGACCCTCTCTACATGCAGCTCACCATTAGATCACCCCTAATTTACTATTCTGTTTTCTGCTCCCTTCGATCCCCGTATTTCAACCACCACAAAGTTTTGCATGGAAGTTAGCATTCCTGCTCTCTACTCCCCTCTCCACTGCCCAGTCTTCTTTTCACAATATGTCACATTTCGCATCTCCTGCATAGTTCTTTTCTATTGGCTGCCTGCATGTTCTGAGAGTATCAATATGCCACATGGGTGTACGCAAATCTCCCACATACACTGATTATTAACTTTCTAAACGTGTCAAATAAAAAAAAGGTATTGAACTATCTACCCTCTAAGAACTCAGAGATGGCCCTTATTCAAGAAAACAGCTAGCAAGGTCACAAATAGCAAAACTGAAAGGTGACAGGGAGAGGTTAATGATCAGCAGGATACGCACAAATTATCACCTTGGTGCACGCAACAGCTCCAATAATTCATCTAAAAACTACAAAGACTGTATTCTCAGCGGGTAATCATTTCTTTGCATTGTATTATAAACCTGAACAGGCCAAGGTAGCAGGTACATATCTGGCAAAAATAAGACACAATGCTCACAATGGATTCAAGTTTATGCACTCAATGACAAAAAACATACCTTTTTTCTCTAAGTCTAACTGCTAATCAAATTTGGTGCTACACTTGTGAGCCTAGGGGGTGACCGGAACTTCCTAACTGACCCTCTATTAGACCAATCAGGTCCCTTCAACCACTGCATTTACACCAATATGTGGTATTGTGTGACATCAGGACTACCACTATACCCCAGAGAAAAGGATTTCAATTTACTTTACCTGGCCCTTGCCACAACTTCACAGATTGATTACTCGGAAAACCACCATGGGTTGCTGCAACCGTCTTGATGTGTGATATTCACTTATCCAGGAGATTGGACCACTCCTTAAAACTGCTGAACCTGAACATATGCCACAATAGTTGACAGACACACACACACTCCCACTCTATCCACCCCTGTAGTGGAATGCAATTAGAGGTTGCACAATCCAACTTTATTGCGAAATTAATGAAGACTTGAATAAGTCGGCAAAACTATAGCGGGTGGCCTGAAAAACGACCTGTAGAGATTCTACGATGCCAGACTTCACAGATGCAAATCGTCCAGCAAGACAGGAACAAAACAGGCTGGAAAGGACTGTAAGAGACTTCACCAAACAGTACATGATCCACCGTTGAGCTAACATGAGGTACAAATTAGAGATGGGAAAGTATTCTCTCAGCGTGTTCTTTACTTAAAAAGTGGAATGAAACTCTTGTGGCGTCATTAGGAGCAGGGTGAAAAATCATGTAGAATGCTGGTACCCCAGCTTCAGCAGAGAAGCACAACTAGTTCTTCTAGCAATATGGAACAGAGAAGGGATGCTCATAAATCACCCCTTGCATAGAGTGGAGTTATTTGCATCTTACCATAGATAATATAAACCATGAGGAAAGATTATTTCTAGACAGAGTATCTTTTTCAAGAGGATTAAATTACTCTAGAAGAAAAAACTGCAGCCACTGCGGACTTATCGACCTATAATTCTGTTGAGAAAAATTACTTCGCTGATGAGTTCTATAAAGCTGGTGCAACACAATTGATTCCAATGCTATTTGCAACCTTTAACAAAAAAAGTCAATGTGCCTTACTCATTAGATTAAATGTCAAAAGGTAATCCTAATGCTCATACCCAAAGAAGAGAAGAACCCCTTTGGAATGTGGCAGATTTCGACCCTCATCCTTACTAAACAAGGAGTTCAAGATCTTGGCCAAGGTGTTGACCAACAGGTTCAGAAACATCATACTGTCTTTGACACAGGACTCACAAGTGGGTTTTCTTCCACACTGGTCCTCGAGAAACCATGTTAGATCACTGGCCCATCTACAATGTAGGACTCAATACAATCCCTGGGAGCCCATCCATAACCTTAGATCCATTGAATGGGGGTGGTTCCGGAAAGGTCTGGCCAGGAGATAAAATAATGTATAGAGAACTGACTGCACAGTTAACTTGTAAGGAATTTCTGTCCAGATCTTTCTCAACCCAGCAAGGCTCCTGCCAGAACTGCCCTCTCCCCTTACTGTTCTTGCTGGCCCTCAAACATCTGCCTACTGCCTATATTCTAAGAATGTTCACAGATGCAGACATCCCTGGGGCCTGTTTAATCACTCCTCTTTGCAGAGGATATACTGCTTAATCTCACCAGGTCCGTATGTTTGCTTCTGCATCAATTTCAATCATTAAACACTTACACACTTCTCTAGTTAGAACATCAACTGAAACAAATGTGAGGACCTCCAGGTCACAACCTACCATGAAAGCCAGCTTCGGTGGATACAATATGGTGTTAATGTAGAGGAGCTCACAGATGACTGTGTTTTGGTCTCTCCCACCTTCTGCCCTGTTACACCTCCCCACATTCATCTCCTGGATGCTTGATTCACGGCACACATAAATCCTCCCGTAAGAGCCCTTCTGCTTTTGGGCTTTCCCAGAAATGCATCGGGGGCGAAATACCACCTCTTCTCCGCTCTTTTATAGGTAATGTGTGATCCTTTATTACCACTTTGGGGTGTATGGGGTATGCCTTACTCCCCCCTCTCATCTCTCCCCTGGGGAGGGCATCTGGGTTGCACACTTATGTTTTCCTTTTGTTTATTATTGAGCTGGTAGCTCCACTAATGCAAATACGGTAGTTCTTTCCACCGCAAATCAGCAACACAGGACAGTTGCATTGTTTTCTGTAATCTGGCGATAACAACTGTGATAACTGTTATTGTGTATGTAACTTTGTAGCCTCCAGTACCCTATATTGGACGACTATCCTTGACTGTGCACACGATAATGTGCTTCAAATGCTAACCATCCTGTCTATGTATATGTTCTTAAATGCCAATAAACATATATAAACAAAAAAAAGTATCTGTGAGTGGTCATTAATGGGGGTTTGGCAAAATGGGAGAGGATAACATTACAACATTAATTTCAAAGACCTGAACTGGCTTTGCTTCTGGTCACACGTGAACCTATTATCCCACTGGTAGCGTGAGATGGATAACGATGGCTGTAATGACTCACTACAGCTAGCTGTTTGGAATGCTTCTTCTCCTGATACTCTCATTCCTCCTCTCACAAATTGAGGCAGATGTTAAAAGGCTTACTTGGGGTGACACTCATCCAGACTGAAACTACACAAGTTGTTTGCTTATGCTGCCTCCAGTGGATTTCCTCTCCCCCAAAATGCACTTGTATGATTTCACAAATCAGCTTTCAGAGCTAGCATACAGGGAGTGCAGAATTATTAGGCAAGTTGTATTTTTGAGGATTAATTTTATTATTGAACAACAACCATGTTCTCAATGAACCCAAAAAACTCATTAATATCAAAGCTGAATATTTTTGGAAGTAGTTTTTAGTTTGTTTTTAGTTTTAGCTATGTTAGGGGGATATCTGTGTGTGCAGGTGACTATTACTGTGCATAATTATTAGGCAACTTAACAAAAAAAAAATATATACCCATTTCAATTATTTATTATTACCAGTGAAACCAATATAACATCTCAACATTCACAAATATACATTTCTGACATTCAAAAACAAAACAAAAACAAATCAGTGACCAATATAGCCACCTTTCTTTGCAAGGACACTCAAAAGCCTGCCATCCATGGATTCTGTCAGTGTTTTGATCTGTTCACCATCAACATTGCGTGCAGCAGCAACCACAGCCTCCCAGACACTGTTCAGAGAGGTGTACTGTTTTCCCTCCTTGTAAATCTCACATTTGATGATGGACCACAGGTTCTCAATGGGGTTCAGATCAGGTGAACAAGGAGGCCATGTCATTAGATTTCCTTCTTTTATACCCTTTCTTGCCAGCCACGCTGTGGAGTACTTGGACGCGTGTGATGGAGCATTGTCCTGCATGAAAATCATGTTTTTCTTGAAGGATGCAGACTTCTTCCTGTACCACTGCTTGAAGAAGGTGTCTTCCAGGAACTGGCAGTAGGACTGGGAGTTGAGCTTGACTCCATCCTCAACCGGAAAAGGCCCCACAAGCTCATCTTTGATGATACCAGCCCAAACCAGTACTCCACCTCCACCTTGCTGGCGTCTGAGTCGGACTGGAGCTCTCTGCCCTTTACCAATCCAGCCACGGGCCCATCCATCTGGCCCATCAAGACTCACTCTCATTTCATCAGTCCATAAAACCTTAGTAAAATCAGTCTTGAGATATTTCTTGGCCCAGTCTTGACGTTTCAGCTTGTGTGTCTTGTTCAGTGGTGGTCGTCTTTCAGCCTTTCTTACCTTGGCCATGTCTCTGAGTATTGCACACCTTGTGCTTTTGGGCACTCCAGTGATGTTGCAGCTCTGAAATATGGCCAAACTGGTGGCAAGTGGCATCGTGGCAGCTGCACGCTTGACTTTTCTCAGTTCATGGGCAGTTATTTTGCGCCTTGGTTTTTCCACACGCTTCTTGCGACCCTGTTGACTTTTGAATGAAACGCTTGATTGTTCGATGATCACGCTTCAGAAGCTTTGCAATTTTAAGAGTGCTGCATCCCTCTGCAAGATATCTCACTATACTTTTCTGAGCCTGTCAAGTCCTTCTTTTGACCCATTTTGCCAAAGGAAAGGAAGTTGCCTAATAATTATGCACACCTGATATAGGGTGTTGATGTCATTATACCACACCCCTTCTCATTACAGAGATGCACATCACCTAATATGCTTAATTGGTAGTAGGCTTTCGAGCCTATACAGCTTGGAGTAAGACAACATGCATAAAGAGGATGATGTGGTCAAAATACTCATTTGCCTAATAATTCTGCACTCCCTGTAGATCCTCCTCCTCCGAGTCTTCATGGAACAGGAGATGCTGAAAGGCTAGCAGCACCTCCCCCACTTTTAGAGATCCAAATGCTTACAACACACACTGGAAACCCCAGGTGATCCAGCAAAATCAATTTGGCAAAAAGCATAGGTCCAGATCAGGGGCATTAAAAATCTTGAATGTGATTAGACGGAGATAAGAGTGGTCCACTTGCTTGAATCACATGGAAGGTGCATCAGGGAATATAGGATAAAGGTTCTGTACTTTTACGCAATTGGTAATGTTCCCCACTTGGATTTCATGGGGTGTGACTGCTTCTGCACTACCATTGCTGGAGGTGCTCACTTTCGCACTGTGATTTATTACAAATGCTTGGGGCTTCTCTGGCCAAATACTTCTTCGGCACATTGGGCTAGCTGACTTTAACAGGAGGCTATCATATAACCCTCTTCAGCTAATTTGGCAATGCTACATGACAGCACGGATGTTGGGGGACTCTCTACAAAAAAGACAAAGGGTTAAAGGGCAGCGCTGGGACGCAAAGATCTCCGTAAGGGACTAAAAATCCACCTGAGTGTGTGTTCTTGGTGAATGATGTTCCAAGATGCTAGGCATAGCTGCGTTTTTTAAAAATCATCTATAAATTAAACAACCCAACAGAGATATTGGAGTGTATTCCTGGCCTTCCCTGCAATTTTACCCCCAAATTTTTCAAAACTGCTGGTAACAAAAGAACCAGATTTCTTATGGGTCTTTACTTCCCCACATCCCCACACAAGATCACATGGGTGTGATTAGTCTTTCTAGGATGTTAGCTGTCTGTAGTGATTAATGTATAGTCTTAAGTGTCTTGATATATTTATGGAAGGCAACTGGAATTATGTAATTCTACAGCTGCAGGGTTTTCCACATTATTATAGAGTTACAACATTTGGCAGGTAATCCATCATCTGATGCATAATCTGCAGATTAACACAAAAAAAATTATAGCTCAAACAGATCAAAAGTTAAAACTGCAGCAAACTGTTTTGTAGTGCAGTGAAAGGCCCTATGCTGAAATTGATTGCAGATTTCTGTATTTGGATGTTAAACTGATGGTGACAAATTTTCCCAGAGATTGCTAACAAGTGAAAAACAAATGACAAAATAATGAAGTAATACTGCCACAATATATGTTGTTTAAGGTCGTATAGTTTGCCCTTTCTTGTCCTATAATTAGACAACCTTGCAGTATATTTTGGCATTTTCCCAGGTGTACACTTTGACTGGCCCTGTATATATGAGACGATGAGTGGAATTTTGTCTCTCCAAGACTTATTATTAACTAGAACATTAACGCTTTGCTCCCAACGCCCTCCCTGCCATTTCAAGCCTCTAATTTGACAGTCTCCTTTAGAAGATGCAAAAGGGCTCATGACATCTGTATCACTTGTGACAACTGAGAATTGTGAAATGTCATCTACTCTCTTGACATGTTTATACCTGTGCTGATTTGAAAATGCCAATAAAGAACTATTTGTGCAAAATAAAGAAGGGTCCACAGCAAAAGCATGCAGTATGAGCAAAGCAGGGATCACGTACAGTAGCAAACCAAGCTACCTTCAAACAGCAGTTTGGGAACTGTAGAGAAGTGAAAAAATACAACAGATGAAAAGGTAAAACTCTTATTAGAAGACCTGCAGTGCAGGCTTCAGGTATAAACATAGACATGAAAATCAAGCAACCTTCAGAGGGCATTCACAGGAGACAAATTCAATGTAGACCTTGAACTTACATTGTAGGAATGCCTTGAATCTGGATAGGTGTTGGGTGCAGGATGCCTTTCCTCTTCAGTCCACGTAAGATGGCTAATAATAAAGTAAAAAGTAAATAATTTTAGAAAAAGAGATTATTCACGGTCAGTACAAATTTAACCCATCTCCATGAACAAGAGCAACATGTAGGCCCTGCAATTGCACCTGAAACCTGATACTATCCAGTCCCACGTCGTGTTCAACAAGTTAAAATCAGCACATTTTGCATCATTGAGAAAACATGGAATTGCAATAGTATAGTACTTCTTGAACAACACAATCTGAAGATAGTATCCCTTTGATGCAAACATTTCAGCCACAGTTTGATTATACAAACACAATCAAATAAAAACACAAGTCATGGATGAATGTGATATAAAAATAGCAGAGAGAAAAGGGAGGTCTGAACGTGAGAAGGAGGGTCCAATAAAGAGATTGTTGCACAATTGTGGGAAAAAGTAGGCCCAACAGAGGGGAGCCGAATGGTTAACTAGGGATGGTGGGGCCAACAAGAAGGTAGGAAGTCAACAAAGGAGAGAGCAAGAGTGTGAGTTAAAGGTAACAGAGAAGAGGATTGCAAGAGCAGCTGAGAGTACATGTATGAGCAGACAAAAGAGCAGCTAAAATTTGATCAGTAAAATCTGGTACAATAGCTGATAAGAAAGAAAAACAAGCAGATAGGGTGAGGCTGGTATTAATAGACAGTTAGAGCCGCTGCGAGGGTAATCAAAACAGGTAATAAAGAAGTTAATTCTACATCAGACCTGCTGGTAGTTTCATCTCTTTGAAGCTCTTGATTGGTGCTGGGATGCCATCACCCTCTACCAATATGTGGTATTTCCTGCGCACACGGTTGTGACGAGCCTCAGACATGTTCAGAATATAATGAGGAGCCTTCCAACTTATCATAAAAAGATGAAGCAGAATGGTGTTACTGAAGGGCAACAGCATACAGTCACATTCACTAAGGGATTTCAGAACTTCCACCTTTGCCCAGACTAATCGCACACATGTTCAACACTTTGTGCCACACAGATGTACAGCCACAACAGCGAGAAACTTAGCACTTCATTACTCCTACTCCACTATACAGTCACATGCTAAGTGTGATATCAGCATTTCCACCTCACCCAGCATACTGTGAAGAAATTCACAGAAGAAGCACAGAGTCGTAATTGGCATAAGAAGAGCACTTTCACAGCTTTCTGTTCAATGTGTTAAGTAAGATGCACCTGGTGAAATATGGCACCCTGTCTCACAGCCATGCCACTGCAAATCGGCGACTTCCATGACACCCGCATTGCGGACTACCATTCTTGAGTACGGAAATGTAACCAAAGCTACTCAGTTTGTTGAACTAAAATATATGAACCACTAACCCAACTGTAGGATGAGAGGAAATGTGGTATGTCTGCACACTACGTTAATACACTATGAATAATATGTATAATTTGATGAATAAAAATGTTAAAAAAAGAAGAGTACTTTCACCATCTTGCATGTACATGGTACAGAGATTTTCACTACTAGTCCAAAGTCCATTTCCAGTACCACACCCACCACACCACCCTCCAGCACGTACTTTCCCACAAAGGGAGCCTTCAGTACTCAATGACTGGTAGGAACTCTGATATCTGCATCCTCAGACACAAGAACTTAATCAGAGGGTCTATGAACAATGAACAAAACAATATCAGGAGAAAGGTACACACTAGATCCTCAAAAACTAATGGGAATCTCTATCTACAATTCCACAACCAAACTCATCTTGCATCAGCTCCATAAAATTGTTGCAGTTTGTCCGGAGACAGTTAATGCAAAGATCAGTGACTGCTTCTATCGGATGCACGACAAATCTGCCACCGCATGGCACTGCAGGAAACATATCAAGCACAGCTAGTAACTTGCATTTTCAACTGCAAGTCTCTGATCCAACAACCCAGTCTTCCGTCTCACCAGTCATTTACAAGAAACCAACACACTTTTGCAATAAGTTGCATCCACACATTCAAGGATGCCACGATTAACGCTCCCAATAGAAAATAACCAAATGTCTGAGATGTGGGGGTGTGGCCTGGGGGTGGGACAGGAAGAGGTAGAAGGGTAGTGTTGAAGGGAGATTCAGCTCTATCTGATCTAAATAGCAAATCTCCAGTAAGTTCTACACCAGGCCAAGAGGGAAAGTCCATAGCCACCCCCACCCTACCCAAAATCAGTGTGCCAAGTGACACGTCACTCTTCCCTCAAAACTGGACACGAGTCTGTTTTTCTATAACCTGTCCCAAGTACTGTAAAACAGGGTACTGCCTCCAGTTCAGCCAGAGGCCAATTTCTCGTTAAAAAAAAAAATGGGAAGCTATATGGTTTTTAATGGGGCACATAGGTGAAAATCATGCCAGAGTTGAGTCACAGAAATATATCAAACCATGAAGGAAATCCAGGAAGAGACAAGTTTTTTTTTTTTGATCTAAGACACATCCACCACAGGACACACAGAAAAGCTCTATAAAACTGCCACAAGGATGCATTTAAGAGCTGTGTGAAGTATTCCCTTAAAAGTGAGCGAGAAGTCAGCCGAAACCATATATGCACCTGGTTTTAATAGGGTCATCATAGGTGATACCTTTGGCCATTTCCTTCACAGACATTAGAGCTGAAATAGAGAAAAAAGAAAGAAAGATTCAAAATTTACTATGGCACTACATAGAAATTGCACTTTTTAGAAATGTTAACTGATGCTCCATAGGGGCAGCTTTCCACATATAGGTCAATGATATAGAGCTCTGTGGTCATACTAACTGCCCTGGAGACACTGCAGATATGAAGTTTTGCATGCACCTTAGGAACTGAATCTGCAAACCAAATTCCAATCTACAAAGCAAGGGTGGCAAGGGTATCTAAAGGTGAGCTGTCTCAGATAGTCTGACTATCCGAAATGTTTCTAAAGACAGTGGTGCAGTGTAGTGTACTGAACCTTTAAGAGTCTGAAAATAAGCAGCTTAGTACCAAGGAAAAATGGTGAAGAAGGGACTTGCCTTAGCCCATGCTGCTTGAAGGGCCTTTAAATCTACTTGTTCCGCATTTGACTGTTCTCTCATGAAGGAGGGCTACTACAGATATAAGCCAGCTCCAAAAGTCACTATCTATTTTTGGTACTTTTAGGACACTAGCAGAGTATGCATGCTATTAGTTTGAAGTGTAAAAGAATATAAAAGGTTTCTGAAATCACAAAGCAATACTAACCTCTGCCTTCGGCAACACTCTCCAGGATCTTCTCTTCTTCCTTCAGCTGCTTCTCTTTAGCAGACTCCTTCCGGGCTGGGGAGGGAAGTACAAACACAGCATGTCTTTGGTTTGAAGACAGAGATAAGCGCACATGCGCCAGGTCTAACAACTGAGCCCAACATTCCTAAAAGAGGAACGTGGGGGACCTACTGTCAATGCTGAACACCATCTCTATCAAAAATAAAATCCATAATCATCAAAAGCTCCAGCTCCACCAAGGAAGGCATTGAGAACCGCATTTCCTAATAAGGAAACTACATTCTACCCTTACCAAGAAGAAAGGGCGATTTGGCATCAAATGTTCAATTTCGTGAGAAAGATATGCAGAAATACAGACTGACTCAATTAGTGGGCACAAGAGTGCAGGAATTGCCTCCACGAAGGACAGTCCCATCTCAAACCATTAGCTCCCAACATCTCCAAATCCCAATGTTGAGGTAAGATGTCCAGAAAAGTAAAATAAAAAAAGGCACACTGCCAAGGAACTGTACTTCCCAAGAGACTTAAGAAAATTAGGATCAGTGGAATAAAAAAAAGGACAAGTTCAGAAGGAAGAAAGGTGGACTGCAAAATGAAAGCAAAGATCAAGAAAATTAACAAGACTACCAGAATTTTTCAAGTCTGGGTGAAATGCCCACAGATGAACTGAGTGTGCTAGCTAATCATAGAATAAAAAATCCAAAAACACAAATTGGACTTGCCTAAATAACTAAATCCTATAGGCTTGTGCTTTTCTAGGTTACACATACATAGGGTAATGAATTACTTAATAAGTAGTTTTCCATCAGTTTGTAGTCTTGGTTAAGTTCTATAGTATTCACTGTCTTTGTGAAGCTACCTGTGATGTTTATTGTATGTTCAGTAGTTACTTAATTTATGTTCCAAATACTATGTTTCCACTGCAATGTAAAGAAAAATCTACAACAATTTGTTAAAGTAAAACTAAATACAACACCCTTCTGTTCTCCTCCTTCGAGACACAATACCTGAAGTGATCTACATAAGAAAGGAGATAACAGCATTTATCATATTTAGATTACAACATAAGTCTAACGGCCATTCCCTTTAGAAATATAAAGTTATGGAATTGTGCCTCAGTTGATAAGACACATGTTCTGCTCTGAAGAGATTAGAAGCTTGTCTGCCAGGCCACTGATTTTTACCTTCAAACATTAGCAAAAGAGAGCCATCCATTATTGCTACATTAAAATGAATACTGCATAGGCAGGGACAAATCTCTTTAGTACCTAAGAGGTACAAACTCTTTTGTTTGCCTTTCCAGGCAACGTCAGAAGACTTAAAGACTGCTATATTGTGAGAACTAGAGGAGGACTGGGAGGACTTCACCTGAACAATGCTGAGAAATAAAGGTCATCTGAACATATTTGGAATGAAACATTCAAAGGTAGCTGGACCGTTAGCGTGGAAGCTCAAACATAAAATGAATTATAATGTGCATCTCATGAAATATTAACTACAGAGGGCATGAGTCACTGCAGTCGGTGCGTTAAACAAAAGAGCACACCACACCGGTGTACACTTTCTTGCACGTCATTAACCTCGCCATCACAATGGCATTAAAACATGCCCCATATATATTTTAAGAGACTTCATCCTGCCATGTAACCTAACCATAAAAAGAAAAAAGGAATGTTGTTCACAGAAAACTGGCATCCTACACAATTTGCCACACCAGGAATCACTTCCAATACAATCCACAGATCTCTTTGTATAAACGTGTGCCTGTCTATCAGAGGCAGCAGAGAAAAGGCCAGCAGAAAAAGCAGTGCTTTGATGGATTCCCTCACCCCACTCCTTACCTTTGACTTACAGAGTGCCCCAAAGTTCAAATCCAGCACCCATGCACTTTAATTCATAAATGCTTCTAGGGAGTTCTGATGTGCAACGTTTTTGCTTCGATTCATCAATATAAAGACAACATCCAAACTTTACCAAGGAGTCTTACCTAATGCAGACTCTAGCAGGTTGAAGTGCTGTCCTCCTTAATTTGAACATAGTACCTTCGCCCTTCATGAAAATAAATCTTTTTTTCATGTATTTTGCTTGCACCCAGAATTAGCTCACCAAAGCCATTCCCAAAACATGATATATGCCACCAAATACAGCCCCAGCATTGTGATACAATCACAGACACCTGGTCAAATTCACAGTAACACTTTGCTCTACTTTCAGTGATATGCAGGTAATTCTGTATATAACATTACTTTACCTCACCCCTACAATTGTGCCAACCACTAAATGTAACAAACATTGGCCATGATTATTTTTAATTATAATACATTATTCTGTATACAAATTAACAAACATAAGTAATTATTCCATAGCCCTAAAATTAATCCTAAAACAGTCCTTCACTGCCACATATTGAAACAATCTGTTTAAATCATCTAAGTATATAGCATTGCAGCAAATGTCCAAATATCATAAACACGAACTTAAACCTTTGGCAACAAATTATTACTTTTTAAAAAGGTAATGATGGTTTTCATTTTAAATACATTAACCCCGCCTCTGCTTCGATTTTTTAAAATACATTTACAAATCGTGCTATTGTAACATAAAATGCATTTGTTTCTCAATGTAGAACTGTTGATGTGCTGGTTTGTTACTGTGGTGGTTCAGCAAAGCAACGGCATTGATGGCATTATTTTTCGACATCCACAAATTTGCCTTTTTATGCTTTTCTTCTTATGCCATATATCTTGGCTTTTTGCTGCGCAGTGTAGAGGCATAGATACCTATAAAATGTTTTTCTCCAATAGCAAGGAAAAATTATAAACTGAAGTCAGGGTCTTTTGAGAAAGTGTTAGTGAACAACAGCAGAGACAAACATCAGTCACTGCAGGAGGGACTTTCATGTGAAGATTTTCTGATAGATTTTTCAAACAGGCATAGTCCAAAACTGGATTAGCTTGAACCTTCAGCTTTTGCCTGAAACCATGAAAGAACTTCTGCCACTTTGTGAGTGGCCTATCTTGCTTAGGATGTGAAGTATTTAACAAATATTTTGAGGAAGTTGATGGTACACCTCATAAACGCCACAAAACTAACTTTCTCCATTTCTGTACTGACTATTGTCTATTATACAAGCATATTTTTAAATACAACTTAACAGTTTTATTTAAAAATACTGCCCCCCGTAAAATGCTGTCCTTGCATAAATTGCTCTGTTACCCCTTGGGGTCGTGATTGTGCCATAGAAAACTGTAAAGATAAGTAAATAAGATAAAGACTTTTCTTCACTCAAATGAAAATAACTAAAATATACAGAAAAGGGGAGCAATGATTGTATTTCCTACCCTCTGCCTTTTCCTTCAAGTGCTGATGCTGGTCCAATAGACTGACATTTGATCGTGGTCCCAGAGCAACATCATCTTCATCCCCTTTTTGCTCGCTGCCACTGTCTTTCTGATCCTCCTCAGTCACTCCTTTCTTGCGCATCCGGAGCAGCTTTTGCAGCTGGTCACGAACATAAAAATAAAAATATTAAAACTTAGAGACAAGCAAAGAACCAGTGCAAACGGAGTAGGCTAAAAGTGAGCAGACAAGGATAAGCCTACCTGACTTAAGTCACACCTACTCAGACCCATGGCATAGTCCTTACTCTTAGAGCCACCGCCACTAGCCCCTACTACCAAGAAACATTCACAGCAGCCATTCTTCCTATCCACTGAAGCACAGAATACTTTCCCACTATCACACACGCTGCATCCATTCCTCCGAACGGGACTCACAAACAGCAGCTACTACTCAAACCGAGAGAGACAATACAGTCAGTCCCCCAACACTGGGGCATGGCAGCCAGATCTTCTACCAAGAGTCATCCTCTACAGCCAGCCTAACCAGAGAAATACATCACCAGCATTTCTACACTGTCTCACACATACCTAAGAGCACCTCCTGAAAAATGGGAGCACTTCCTTCGTACCACGAGATACAGGTGCTCATGGCTTCTCAGCATGTGTGTAACATATGAAAGAGGCTCCCACTAAAAGTCACACCCACAAAGGTGAAATGTCCACAATAACAGAGCAATAAAAACACAACCATACACTCTATATCCAACTCAGAGGGTCTCTGGTGACTGTCATTGCTCACTTAATGTTCTTAAATCCAAGAGAAGAAAAACAGCTACAACTTCAAACAATCTGCTTGGAACGTCTAAGGAGACTCTGCCTTTTAAGGAACTATCAAGACCAGCGCTTAGCCAGCCACAGGGTCAGAAAACACAGCACTAGGCTGAAAAAAAAAAAATCAGTCTCCACCAGGGGTACAATCTTGGAGCATTAACATTAGCAGGGGGTGGATAGCGTGAATCGGGGTTTTTACTACCCAAAAAATCACAAATGACCCATGTAAGGAAATGGCTCCCTGTTGCAGTCACCCCCCACTTTTTGCCTGATACTGATGCTGACTTGACTGAGAAGTGTGCTGGGACCCTGCTAACCAGGCCCCAGCACTAGTGTTCTTTCACCTAAAATGTACCATTGTCTCCACAATTGGCACAACCCTGACACCCACCAAGGGCCCTGATGCCAGGGAAGGTCTCTAAGGGCTGCAGGATGTCTTATGCCACCCTAGGGACCCCTCACTCAGCACACACTGCTTGCCAGCTTGTGTGTGCTGGTGGGGAGAAAATGACTAAGTCGACATGGCACTCCCCTCAGGGTGCCATGCCAACCTCACACTGCCTGTGGCATAGGTAAGTCACCCCTCTAGCAGGCCTTACAGCCCTAAGGCAGGGTGCACTATACCACAGGTGAGGGCATAGGTGCATGAGCACTATGCCCCTACAGTGTCTAAGCAAAACCTTATACATTGTAAGTGCAGGGTAGCCATAAGAGTATATGGTCTGGGATTCTGTCAAAAACGAACTCCACAGCTCCATAATGGCTACACTGAATACTGGGAAGTTTGGTATCAAACTTCTCAGAATAATAAACCCACACAGATGCCAGTGTTGGATTTATTAGAAAATGCACACAGAGTGCATCTTAGAGATGCCCCCTATATTTTACCCAATTGTTCAGTGCAGGACTGACTGGTCTGTGCCAGCCTGCTGCTGAGAGACGAGTTTCTGACCCCATGTGGTGAGGGCCTTTGTGCTCTCTGAGGACAGAAACAAAAGCCTGCTCTGGGTGGAGGTGCTTAACACCTCACCCCTGAAGGAACTGTAACACCTAGCAGTGAGCCTCAAAGGCTCAGGCTTCGTGTTACAATGCCCCAGGGCACTCCAGCTAGTGGAGATGCCCGCCCCCTGGACACAGCCCCCACTTTTAGCGACAAGTCCAGGAGAGACAATGAGAAAAACAAGGAGGAGTCACTGGCCAGTCAGGACAGCCCCTAAGGTGTCCTGAGCTGAGGTGACTGACTTTTAGAAATCCTCCATCTTGATTTTGGAGAATTCCCCCAATAGGGATAGGAATGTGCCCCCCTCCCCTCAGGGAGGAGGCAGAAAGAGGGTGTAGCCACCCTCAAAGACAGTAGCCATTGGCTACTGCCCTCCCAGACCTAAACACACCCCTAAATTCAGTATTTAGGGGCTCCCCAAAACCTAGGAAACTAGATTCCTGCAGCCTAAGAAGAAGAGGACTGCTAAGCTGAAAAACCCTGCAGAGAAGACAGACACACCAACTGCTTTGGCCCCAGCTCTACCGGCCTGTCTCCCCACCTTCTAAAGACACTGCTCCAGCGACGCTCTCCCCAGGGACCAGCAACCTCTGAATCCTCAGAGGACTGCCCTGCTCTAGAAGGACCAAGAAACTCCTGAGGACAGAGGCTCTGTTCACCCAAGACTGCAACTTTGTTACAAAGGAGCAACTTCAAAACAACTTGCGTTTCCCGCCGGAAGCGTGAGACTTGCTACTCTGCACCCGACGCCCCCGGCTCGACTTGTGGAGAACAAACACTTCAGGGAGGACTCCCCGGCGACTGCGAGACCGTGAGTAGCCAGAGTTGCCCCCCCTGAGACCCCACAGCGACGCCTGCAGAGGGAATCCAGAGGCTCCCCCTGACCGCGACTGCCTGCTTCCAAGATCCGACGCCTGGTAAAGACTCTGCACCCGCAGCCCCCAGGGCCTGAAGGATCCGACCTCCAGTGCAGGAGCGACCCCCAGGTGGCCCTCTCCCTTGCCCAGGTGGCGGCTACCCAGAGGAGCCCCCCCCTTGCCTGCCTGCATCGCTAAAGAGACCCCTTGGTTTCCCATTGCTTTCTATTACAAACCCGATGCTTGTTTGCACACTGCACCCGGCTGCCCCCGTGCCGCTGAGGGTGTACTTTCTGTGTGGACTTGTGTTCCCCCCCCCCGGTGCCCTACAAAACCCCCCTGGTCTGCCCTCCGAAGACGCGGGTACTTACCTGCTGGCCGACTGGAACCGGGGCACCCCCTTCTCCATTGAAGCCTATGCGTTTTGGGCACCACTTTGACCTCTGCACCTGACCGGCTCTGAGCTGCTGGTGTGGTAACTTTGGGGTTGCTCTGAACCCCCAACGGTGGGCTACCTTGGACCCAAACTTGAACCCCGTAGGTGGTTCACTTACCTTCAAAAACTAACAAACACTTACCTCCCCCAGGAACTGTTGAAAATTGCACTGTCTAGTTTTAAAATAGCTATATGTCATTTATGGGAAAACTGTATATGCTATTTTGCTAATTCAAAGTTCCTAAAGTTCCTACATGAAATACCTTTCATTTGAAATATTACTTGTAAATCTTGAACCTGTGGTTCTTAAAATAAACTAAGAAAATATATTTTTCTATACAAAAACCTATTGGCCTGGAATTGTCACTGAGTGTGTGTTCCTCACTTATTGCTTGTGTGTGTAGTGCAAAAAAAAAAAAAGGGAGCACACTGCCTCACACTCCAGCAAAACGTTGGCCCCAATGCATCTTGGTAAATGCAGTCAGATTCATTTCACATTATCAAAAGTAATCAAAGTCTTTCACCTTAGTAGGTGCAGCAAGTGCTGTGTATCTCTGGACACGTGTTTCTGGGTTTCGCCCGTCATCAGCAGAGAGCATATTTTGTGGGGTTGCTTGAAATGCCACCAAACGTCTTCTCAGGTTTATGTAGCACTCTGGTGCGCAGGTGCCTCACCAAGTCTTGTCAGACCGTTAGCTCAAGGGAGCCGTCATTCGACATAGTGCTCCCGTGAGCCTTTGAGCTGACGAGCTCTGGTGTAGCACCTGTGCGCCTACTGAGTGGTACAAAAACCTGAGAATACGTTTAGGCAGCATTTCAAGCAACCCCGTCTGCCACACTTTGCTCTCCGCTGATGACGGCCGAAAGCCAGAAACACGTGTCCGGAGATACGGCATTCGCCGCACCAACTTAGGTGAAAACTTTCTACAATGTTACAGCACTTGCTGCACCCATTTGTGGTGAAAGACTTTTTGAAATATTATTCAAATTCATTCTAATGACTCCATTTATCATGATGCTTTGGGGCTATTCGAGCTGAACTGTAACACAGGGTGCTCCCTTTTTGGATTGCGTATTTATCGGCTCCCGTGAGCCTTTGAGCTGACGAGCTCTGGTGTAGCACCTGTGCGCCTACTGAGTGGTACAAAAACCTGAGAATACGTTTAGGCAGCATTTCAAGCAACCCCGTCTGCCACACTTTGCTCTCCGCTGATGACGTCCGAAAGCCAGAAACACGTGTCCGGAGACACGGCATTCGCCGCACCAACTTAGGTGAAAACTTTTTACAATGTTACAGCACTTGCTGCACCCATTTGTGGTGAAAGACTTTTTGAAATATTATTCGAATTCATTCTAATGACTGCATTTATCATGATGCTTTGGGGCTATTCGAGCTGAACTGTAACACAGGGTGCTCCCTTTTTGGATTGCGTATTTAACGGCTCCCGTGAGCCTTTGAGCTGACGAGCTCTGGTGTAGCACCTGTGCGCCTACGGAGTGGTACAAAAACCTGAGAATACGTTTAGGCAGCATTTCAAGCAACCCCGTCTGCCACACTTTGCTCTCCGCTGATGACAGCCGAAAGCCAGAAACAGGTGTCCGGAGATACGGCATTCGCCGCACCAACTTAGGTGAAAACTTTCCACAATGTTACAGCACTTGCTGCACCCATTTGTGGTGAAAGACTTTTGGAAATATTATTCGAATTCATTCTAATGACTGCATTTATCATGATGCTTTGGGGCTATTCGAGCTGAACTGTAACACAGGGTGCTCCCTTTTTGGATTGCGTATTTAACGGCTCCCGTGAGCCTTTGAGCTGACGAGCTCTGGTGTAGCACCTGTGGGCCTACGGAGTGGTACAAAAACCTGAGAATACGTTTAGGCAGCATTTCAAGCAACCCCGTCTGCCACACTTTGCTCTCCGCTGATGACGGCCGAAAGCCAGAAACACGTGTCCGGAGATACGGCATTCGCCGCACCAACTTAGGTGAAAACTTTCCACAATGTTACAGCACTTGCTGCACCCATTTGTGGTGAAAGACTTTTTGAAATATTATTCGAATTCATTCTAATGACTGCATTTATCATGATGCTTTGGGGCTATTCGAGCTGAACTGTAACACAGGGTGCTCCCTTTTTGGATTGCGTATTTAACGGCTCCCGTGAGCCTTTGAGCTGACGAGCTCTGGTGTAGCACCTGTGCGCCTACTGAGTGGTACAAAAACCTGAGAATACGTCTAGGCAGCATTTCAAGCAACCCCGTCTGCCACACTTTGCTCTCAACTGATGACGGCCGAAAGCCAGAAACACGTGTCCGGAGATACGGCATTCGCCGCACCAACTTAGGTGAAAACTTTCTACAATGTTACAGCACTTGCTGCACCCATTTGTGGTGAAAGACTTTTTGAAATATTATTCGAATTCATTCTAATGACTGCATTTATCATGATGCTTTGGGGCTATTCGAGCTGAACTGTAACACAGGGTGCTCCCTTTTTGGATTGCGTATTTAACGGCTCCCGTGAGCCTTTGAGCTGACGAGCTCTGGTGTAGCACCTGTGCGCCTACTGAGTGGTACAAAAACCTGAGAATACGTTTAGGCAGCATTTCAAGCAACCCCGTCTGCCACACTTTGCTCTCCGCTGATGACGGTCGAAAGCCAGAAACACGTGTCCGGAGATACGGCATTCGCCGCACCAACTTAGGTGAAAACTTCCTACAATGTTACAGCACTTGCTGCACCCATTTGTGGTGAAAGACTTTTTGAAATATTATTCGAATTCATTCTAATGACTGCATTTATCATGATGCTTTGGGGCTATTTGAGCTGAACTGTAACACAGGGTGCTCCCTTTTTGGATTGCTTGTGTGTGTACAACAAATGCTTAACACTACTGCTCGACCACACTACCACAAAATAGAGCATTAGAATTATCTCTTTTTGCCACTATCTTACCTCTAAGGGAACCCTTGGACTCTGTGCATACTATTCCTTACTTTGAAATAGTACATACAGAGCCAACTTCCTACATTCCAGAAAAGCCAACATTTACCAGCTGCTGTTTCCGCTGCTTCAGTGGAACATAGGGAACATAATCCTCATCGCTGTCAGACATCTTGGATTCGGTATCCTCTTCCACATGCGGCCTCTGAAAGAAAAAACATAACCTCCTTTACAACAACTGCTCTGGGACACTGTGTTACAAGGTGGAGCACTATGCTGCCTACTCACTGGCTAATATTGAAGAGGAACAGGCCCATGTTCTTTCAAGGTATAACCACAGGAGACAAAGCTCCACCACTGAAACCAGCATTCAGTGTACACTGAGGGATCGCAGCTACATGTGCCTCAATCAGATCACAAGTGATAGGTTTATATCAAGGAGTTAGAGCTTGCAATGGTCTCACTAAGGGGTTTACATCCAGGAGGCAGAGCTTGTTGCTGTCCTATTGACAGCTTGCGATGTTCTCACTCATGAGTTTGTATTATAAGGCAGAGCTTGTTGCTGTCCACTTGAAAACTCTCTATTTAGTAGACAATATAAGAAAAAAGAAAGACCCAATTTAGTTGCATTTAACAAAGTTATTATTCTTCGGCAGCTCTGTCAACAGGTTTCCCTGCAGTAGCTTCCTCAAGGCAAAGAGTCATCACTACCACCTCCGTCATTTAAAATTATTCCAAGATGTTCTTTTTCTAGTCAGTTAATCATAAACAAATTGTCATTAATGCAATCATCATGCGTTGTAAGCCACAAAATCAAATGTTTACTTTTTGAATGTTGCGCTGAACTTGCATTATTAATGGAATACATTCTGCACAAAATCACTGATAAAATGGTATTATTAAAGTAACTTCGGGTGCCATTATGGCTAAATATTTCAAAGGTATTGCCTTAGCGAATCCAAGCTTTATATATACACACACACCCATATATGAAAACTGAAGTATTTGGTAATGTGTATCAATGTAAGCATGGCATGCTGTGCTTTTTATTCTACGGTTCCATTCCTTATGCTAAGATGAAGTCGAGGGGCCTTAAAGGGTAGGTCAGACACTGTACCACTCAGCACCACCCTTTCACAGGTCCCCCCCAACACAGTGCTACTACCATCCAGAACTGCTAGTCTCCTGTCCAGGCAGTTTATTTCCCCCACCATACTACAACCCAGCAATTAGTGCCGCCTCATGGCGCTGCACTACCAACTCCAACAGCACAATACATACACAGAACATCCAGCACTACAGCATCACAACCCACCCAATCACAACAGCAAGAGGCTAACATCGCTAGCCACTGTATCAACAATACACTCCTGCACTACAACTGGCATTGCAGTACCGCAATGCTACCACACTCCAAAAGTGGATAAGGGACTAGATTTACTCCATTTGACACATAACGATCTAGGTAGCGGGAAAAGACTAAAGGTTTACTCTGAACATTGAAGTGGTAGTATGATTTCTACCCATATTGCCTCAGTCAGTTTTTTATCATCTTTGAGGAACAAATATTTATTAACAGTTAATAAAATATAAACTTAATTTTAAGATCTATGCAGAAAACCATAAAGTGCTAGAATCATCGGGTTGGGATATGACCCCTAGGCTTTGTATAACATGGACTACCCAACGGGGCTTTGCTTAAGTCAATGTGGGCATCTTCACACTTCGAGTGTCTGGTAACCTGGAAAGGCTTTCTCTCACAAGGGCTTAAAGCTTGTGCAAGAAATATCGGTGTGGAGACTATGACCCATATATGGGTCAACTCAGAGGGTCGAAGGAACAGCTGCTTTCCATTACCCAAGAAAAATAAAAAGCATCCCACAAAAACTCCATGTCCTAAAGCCTACCAACTAAACAGAAAGGATCCCACCCCAATTAATTCAGTGGTGCAAACCGAAGCTAAGGTTCTTGGAGTCAACAGCCCGGGGCACTGGTGTCCTGTTAGGTCATAGTCAAAGAAAACTAACTGGCTACAATTTCTTTCCATGGATCATAAGTACATAGGATGGTTGTAAAACCCCCATTCCTAAAAGCTGCTATCAGCTGCTCCTGAGTGGAGTCATCAGGGAATACACCATGACACGATGGATAATGTTCATTGCGGTCCATGGCTTCTTGTTCTCTCCTGGATAGGCTCAACAGAGCATGTACTATAATGCAAGAAAGGAGGAACCTTCCATGGATAACACAGTTCACCTCAGGGCAGTTCTCTGCTGCGTAACCAAAATGCCAAATTGACTGACCACTTCCATATGGTAGGTGTCTTTTCTCACACATTAACCTACAATCGGGACTATGCACAGCTACACATTCAATGTGATGTAGAATGAGCAATCTCGGTCATGGGTGCACGTTCCTACATAGGGAACCTTGCATTTTACATTTCTGTCCATTCATACACTACTTGCTAATGCCATTTTCACTGCCTTTTATTTCCATATACCCCAAGGTGCAGCAATAAAACAAGATTAGATAACAACACATGAGTTATGTTGAAGCACTACTGATACATGCCACAAGACAGACACAGTCTTCTACCCAAGCATTGCAATGGATTGGTATGCTACCCATCCACAAATTTGTTCTGACGCCTCATAAGGATTATGCTGTATAAATACAACTAGAATACAATCAATAGATGCTGAAACAATTCTGGAATCTATCAACCACCTCTAGCCAACAGAATCAGTTCCCACAATAGTGGTGTGAAGGAGTAACGCTTCATGGTTCTTTTGGTATTGAAGGGTTGACGATACAGACAACCTACAGGTACGCCATAAACCCGAGGGTGCAGGCTCTCCCTACTGGTCACAACAAGCCAGACTGCAGCTTTATGACACAGAAGATAAAATGCTGTCATTCTTCATTGTCTTAATGGTTCTTAGGCAATCGCAGTCCGTGGCCTCCAGGTAGATGTCAGACCACAATGACTTCTCCTTTCAGGCACAGTCTAGCTCCCTATGGAGGTAAATTCTGAGGCCATTAGTTGCAATTCAGACTGGTTTGGACTGGTCCCAAATGATGTGCGGATTGGGCTCAGACAGAGATCTGAATCTGTTCTTGTTGCCTTGGGAGTAAGCAACAACACAGGAAAAAGAAGATCCGTGGATGTCAGTCAGGCAGGCGGAATCCTATGCTGAAGAAAGAAATTGACTGGTGACCTTTCACCACTGACCAGACACACTAGGTTTCTGAGAGGAGGCCTGGGAAGGAGTACATTCAGGCTGGCATAGGCCAACATTGATATTATAAGCAGCTCGTGCATGGGCCCAAACTGATCCCACCATTCATCCTTAACTACAACTACACACACTTCATACATATCACACACAAGCGCAAACACATGTAAGGAAGCCCAGTTAAAAGTGCCCTTCAGTCATCAAAGTGCAATTTTGATACCTAAACGAAAAACAAAAACATGGACTAACTCAGGTACACTAGCAGAATTGTGAAGTTCATTAAAGAAAGAAAAACAGGGGTAATAAGAAAAAATGCACAGGGCACAGCTTTTCCAATCCCTGCACAGCACTTTCGTCCCAATATGGTTGAGACAAGAAAATGAATAACCACAAAACCGGCCAATTATGATACTCATTGCCAGTGTAACACACCAAAAACAGATGGACAGAGCGTGTTGTATTGTTACAGCATTCCCCACTACCAGACACCTTGAAAGAAATGTAATTTTTGTATCTCAGCCGTATATTCCCTTCGCGTTTTTGTACAATTATTTGTTCAGGTTCTTAATTAGATTTTTTTTATTAAGTTCACAAACTATTGGCAAACCTATAGGGGTCTCATGGCCTACAGTTGTATCCCAGGTCAGTGAAGCATATATTCATAAACAATTTAGGATTACGATCACTACGGTGGTGGTCGGAATTTACAAAATTTAGTTGTGGTTTACGATTATTTTCATTTATAAAGAGTCTATGGATCGCTTCCTGTGTATTCCTGGACCATGTATTTGTTCTCAGTGTGTTTTGTGGGAATAAAGTCCCTTTCCAGTCATCCGGGGTGTGTCCAGCACCTTGACAAATTTGTTATTATGTTGCTGACATTTTTTTAATTAATGAATTTCGTCATTACGCAATGTAGCTTTTTTTTTTTTTTTAACCTTAGCGTGTCTTGCATTATTGTTAGAAGAAATGCCAGGACAGAAGTAGTTTCCACAGAAAAATTATCAATGAAACGTGTTTTGCTTGACAAATCTGTTTATGGTGTCTGAAAACTTTTTTTTTTTTTTTTTTTATTTAACGTGAGATGCACATTCAGGTTGAAAACATGTGACAGGAGATTCCAGTAAATCAGATTTACCTACAAAACAATATTACGCAACGTAACTGAACCATCAACCCCATTTGGCTTACAAAACGGGAGGGCTGTCTACACAATGCACGAACTTCAGGGCACAGGTTTGATTGTAATTTCAAAATTATGTTCCGAGACATTTTTAGACACAAACTACAGTAGAGATATATTTAAATTTGCTTAACCATCCTTTCCATTTTCTTGCTCTAGTCTAGTGACTAAGCAGAAGATATGGCTGGGCAAATAGTTTTGAATGAGTATGCCATAGTTTACATTGCTCTGTGCCCTATTCATAAAAACGTAATTCTTTACACCAAGGAAATTAGAAACTCGCAATTAGACCTGACCTCAAGTGTGTCCAAGGTCCTCGTAATGACCAACATAACTCAAATTGCCAACTCTTAGCACTCCATATAAATGCAATAGGCTTAGAAAAAAATAAGGTTAATTGACAGCAAAACCCAAACCTTAATTTCAGTTTCTTACTGAAAGGTCTCCATTAAATACTAACTTTGTTTCGAGAATTAACAGGCTATTGGTTTGAATTAAGGAAGCAGCTCTCCTATGCTCCCTTCCACCGCCTCAGTGCAATTAAATTACCCCCCCCACCACCAAATACAGTATATTCTGACTCCCTAACAATGAAGAGTCAAAGTTGTATCTGACACGTTTTGGCAAGTAGGGATTTTGCCATATCAGCCATAATTACGATACAGACACGAACAATAGAAATGTAGATTAATAAAATCATACCCATTATAAAAGGGAGAAAAAATAGAACAAAGTGTTTCTAATTAGCAGATGAAGGAACGGCTACTGAGGAAGAGAAACTGTCAAATGGGCAGTGGGGAAATGAATTAAAAATTAACAAGACACGCATACGTCCCGAGAGTAATCAAGTACCAAAAAGATGGATAAAACCATTTGAAGGCCCTTCTCCAGTTCTCCACATCTGCTATGTTTGAGCAATTGTCTCAGTGATCAGTTGTGTGCATAGCAGCTTTAGAGGCCAATCTCACGTTAGGTTAAAGAATACTATTGATGCTTGACACGTCTTCTCTCTGCACCATACTAAATCTCAGTGGATAGAAAGTTAACCTATGCCACATCAAAAAATGATCCAGACAATTACTGGGCCCACTCGGTATAATATTCATAATACGGACGTGGGAAGTGATGTCATTGTTATTGCCGTGCTTTAATGCTTTCTTTCATGTACGTCATTTAGGGGTCCCCAGGGGTCACAGCTGCGACCACCAGCTTTCCCCTTGCAACGCCTGGCTTCAAAGGTGGCAAAATCAGTGCCAGGAACACAGGGGTATCTCGTCCTGGTGGACGTCACTTGGTGACCAACTTCCTTGTTTTCAGTTTTTATTACGATAATAGTGAATGACGTTATATTATTCACTATTATTGTAATAAAAATGGAGTACAACTAGCTGGACTAAGTCTATGATTCTTCATGGTAGCTGAGGTAAGTAAAAAAAAAAAAAAAACAGCAAAACACACTTTTTAGGGTTGAGCCTGCGTTGCATGCGCTCGCGCATGCGTATCGCAGCGAGACGCTTTAGTATTTAGAAAAGGGCTCGGAGCCCTGTCAACTTCACGTCAGTGTTTTTTATTGGTTCGTGGGCTTGCCTAATAAAATCTGCTTGCTTTCATTAGTCGAAAGCCTTTTCCGGTGGCTAGCCCTCCTCGAGCGCAGCGACCAAGTACAGAAAACATGCGAGGCTCGCTGTTTTCCATCGGGCTCGTGGACTTCTTTTTCTCTAATTTACGAGCGCGATCTGGCTTGGCAGAAGTCGAGGGCTTTACATAGTTAATTTCACTTTTTCGGGTTACGTACATAAATGCACTTTTGCCCGATAGGTGAAAAGTCGGGTTAGGAGTTTACAACGCGATCAGCTCCAACATGAGCAAACGCGAGACCCGTTGCATTGTAAATGCTTGTTAGGGTCGAGCCTGCGTTGCATGCGCGAACGCATGCGTATCGCAGCAAGACGCTTTAGTATTTAGAAAAGGGCTCGGAGCCCTGTCAACTTCACGTCAGTGTTTTTTATTGGTTCGTGGGCTTGCCTAATAAAATCTGCTTGCTTTCATTAGTCGAAGGCACGCATACGTCATGCCTTTTCCGGTGGCTAGCCCTCCTCGAGCACAGCGACCAAGTACAGAAAACATGCGAGGCTCGCTGTTTTCCATCGGGCTCGTGGACTTCTTTTTCTCTAATTTACGAGCGCGATCTGGCTTGGCAGAAGTTGAGCGCTTTACATAGTTAATTTCACTTTTTCGGGTTATGTACATAAATGCACTTTTGCCAGGTAGGTGAAAAGTCGGGTTAGGAGTTTACAACGCGATCAGCTCTAACATGAGCAAACGCGAGACCCGTTGCATTGTAAATGCTTGTCAATGTATATTGTGTACATGCCCGCAGGTGTGCTTATATAAAAAAAAGTGTGTGCATGAGTGAATGTGTGTGTACACGTGTGTGAGTGAAAGTAAAGATAAAATATAATGTGATGACACTTCTGCTACCCCTGGCATTTTGGTGTGGACATCCATGCTTTCTTTGCCCCCTTTCTATACCTGTGTGCGCATGCGTGTTATCCCAGTATGCGCTATCAGAATATTATGCCTAGTGCTCTATTTAGATTTTGGTGTCTACAATCCACCAAGTTACCTTTATGGGATGTTGACACTCCCAAGAAGATAATAAATCTACTCTCACCTCAACCATCAGAGCGTCAATACACCGTGAACTTGGTGGCGAGTTCGGGCGGCATCAATCCATAGGTGAGCAGCCTTCCCAGACTTTATCCCTTCATTGAATCCCAGAAACTTCACTGGCCCAAACCAGCAGTAAGCCAAAGACTGCTCACGCTTATGTCTACACCAGTTCATGGGTAGGTCAGAACTAATTTAAATTCTTGTATGATGTATTGCTGCTGCATATTAAGTACGCACCATGACAGCACTTAACAAGTGTGCCGAGGTGAAAACACGATCCCAAAAAAAGCTGCTCGATACCCGGTTCAACGGCATACGGCCACAAGGGCGCAAGCAAGCAACTCACTGCTGCGGGATGGGCTGTGCAGAATAGAAGACAAAAGAAATTCAAAGCAGAACAAGCATACTACAAATACAACTGAGTTTTAGTGGATTAAATAATAAAGGAGATGTCACTGATATTCTGTGAAAACAGATCTGAATATATTATTAAAGAAATTATTGAAGTGTGTGCAGCAGCCCTAAAGGTGCTGGCCAGCACTTGTGCATTCAAAGACACTGATGAAATTTGATCAGATAGTGATGCACCAAACTTCTGCAAGGGTTCCAAGGAAACATTTATTCACAAAGGCAAGGCTAAAGCCACAACCAAGAGTGTCGAAAGATCAGAAATAATAATTAAATTACTGAAGAAGCAGAAACACACCTGGCTGGAATGAACATGATTCGCAGGGGTGGAAAAACCAGCAAGAACAGGCACGAAAGATAAATATACTATAAAAAGTACTAGCAACAGGTGTGGTTCAACAAACTATACTGCATCATGCAGAACTTGCTTATACATAAGAAAAGTCTGCAAAATTGTGAAAACCGGGACACTAGTCCAAAATATATAGGACGTCACGCAAAAAGAAAGTGTATACAGTGAAAGAAGACGATGATCTGATGGGAGTAAAGCAAAATTTGGAGTATTTAGTATGTCTATGGAGACTACTGAGGGGAATGATGATAAGAACCAACCAAAGTGCGACATGATCTTAAATGAAACCGCAGTAACAGTCTTGGTTAATACATGCTCAGGTATTACAATAATTTCAAAAGAAACACTTGAATATCTTCATGAACAGGAACCTTAAAAGTATACCCTAATAATTGGTAGGGCCTATGGTGGTCACAAAGTAAAAATTGAAAGGTGTGTTGCAAGCTAAACTAATGTTTGTGGGAAGGGAAACTATCACAAGTGTGACCGATTAAGGGTTTAACATCCTTGGTTGTCCAGAATAACATAAATCAGAGATGCCTATCAATTCACACAAACCACCCTAAGCACTTAGGCCTAAAATTATACTTTTTAGCGCCACATTGCGGCACTTTTGCATCAAAAAATGACGCATAACTTACAAAATATAGGGGCATATTTGTACCCGATTTGTGTCGAATTTGCATAATTTTTTTTATGCAAATCCGGCACAAAACTAACTCCATATTTATGTTTTGACTGTAGACACGTCTAACGGCAAAATATTGGAGTTTGCACCATTTTTTAGACGTGTGAACCTACCTTGCGTCAATGAGACGCAAGGTAGGCGTTCCCATCTAAAAAACTGTGCTAGCCCCATATTTATCCCCCCCGCTAAGATGACGCATGGGTGGGAGGAAGGGCTAAATAATGGTGCAAAGAATTTAACGCCTGGGTCAGACCAGGCGTTAAGGGACCTGTGGACCCATTTCCATGGTTAAACACCATGGAATGGGTCCACAGGTGCCCTCCTCAAGCTCCAGGAACACTCCCACCCACATCAGAGGGACACCAGAGAATGGGGTACCCCATCCCAGGTTAGTAGGGTAAGTATTTTTTTTTTTTTTTTTATTAAAGTGCCATCGGGTCCCTGTGCTGACCATTGGGGTGGTGGGCATGACTCCTGTCTTTTTTAAGACAGGAGTCATGTGGTATGGATGGTTTAGAGTAATCTTTTTTTATTCTAACCAGCCTAATGTCATTTTTGGTGCAAAACCCACTTCTCCCGTACCGCCAGCCCCACCCGGCCAACGTATTTTTTTTTTTTTTTTACTCTAGCCCACCCTTTGCACCTGCTTGCGCCATTCCATAAATATGGAGCCCGGCTGGTGCTAAAAATTTTGGCGCAAAACTGCGTTAGTGCAGTTTTGCACCATAAAGTATAAATATGCCCCATAATTGTATTTTGTAAGTTTGCGCCACTTTTGCGTCAATGAAAGACGCAAATGCGGTGCTAAAAAAAGCATAAATATGGGCCTTAATATTCAAGGAGATGGACTTGGTGCAAACGTAAGAGTATAAAACAGTATTTAACTCCAAACACAAAATCGTTCTGACGGACTAGGCTCAACATATAAGGCAGAAATATTGCTTTGTCGGGTCATAGAGAGGTCAAGGAAATTCTAGAAATACAGTATTAGTCTCGGCTATTACCACGTTTAAATTAGGCTACATATAACCTGTGCCAGCCGAGTCATCATTTGGTGGGCTTACTGCTAGTCTTTTCCTGCCACCAACCAGATGATCTTACATAAGGAGTCAAGAGGTTACACTGCATTTATTAAGTCACAAGGTACATATCAATTCCGTTTATATAGCCTTTGACCTCAGCTCAGCCTTACCTGCATTTCTAAGAGTTATGAACAAACTCTTCAATGGTCTGAAAATAGTCGTCACCATACAGGATGACTTAATTTTCAATTGTAACGTGGATAAACAGATCAGAACTCGCAGGAAAGGGCTAAAGAGAATACAAGAGGACGGTGTCGCATTACATAAGGGCAAGTGTAAATCCTTGAGAAGTGTTAAATACTTTATCCAAATTATCAGCGAAGATGGGGTCGCCCAGAACCCTCATTATTCTCAGCAATAACAGGATCCCCCGTCCCACAGAATTTGTAGAGAGTTGTCAACATTACAGACAAAGCATGGATTCTAGAAACTATGCTGAGAAAGTACAATCAATGAGGACATTAGTAAAGAAAGGAATTAACTTCAAGTGGGAGGCATCTGTGAAAACATCATGAGGAAACTAACAAAGACTAAAACACGTTGGCGGCACCTTCACTACTGTCATTTGCTAAAACACTG
Organism: Pleurodeles waltl; assembly: GCF_031143425.1. Classification (NCBI taxonomy): domain Eukaryota; kingdom Metazoa; phylum Chordata; class Amphibia; order Caudata; family Salamandridae; genus Pleurodeles; species Pleurodeles waltl. Next base: position 601,373,107 of record NC_090446.1, read on the forward strand.
CAGTCTGTAATCACGATTGATGCTATTAATAGTAGTTTGGGAGCTGTGCTCAGTCAAAATCGTGAGTTAGAAAGCCACACTACTGCTTTCGCTGCAAGCGGGTTGAAAGGGCCATAATTAAAGTATTCTGTGAAAGAAAGCAAAATGATTGCTTGTGTGTGAGCTGTTAAGTTCAAAAGTTTTTTTCAGCATGGTAGTTTATTACATGCTCACATCACAAAAAATAAGTTGGCAGTTTACTTACGGGTCTCGCAAAGTTTCATCCAAGAGAGACAAATTAGCATGAAAATTACAGGAATATTTCAGTTTGGAACACATACATAGGCGGAATCATAATCTTAAAGACTATGGGGGTCATTCTGACCCTGGCGGCCGGTGGCCGCCAGGGCCACCGACCACGGGAGCACCGCCAACAGGCTGGCGGTGCTCCAACGAGCATTCTGACCGCGGCGGTTCAGCCGCAGTCAGAAGCGGAAAGTCAGCGGTCTCCCGCCGACTTTCCGCTGCTCGTTTGAATCCTCCATGGCTGCGGAGCGCGCTCCGCAGCCATGAGGATTCTGACCCCCCCTACCGCCATCCTGTTCATGGCGGGAAAGCCGCCATGAACAGGATGGCGGTAGGGGGGGGTCGCGGGGCCCCTGGGGGCCCCTGCCATGCCCATGCCAATGGCATGGGCACGGCAGGGGCCCCCGTAAGAGGGCCCCGCAAGGTATTTCAGTGTCTGCCTTGCAGACACTGAAATACGCGACGGGTGCTACTGCACCCGTCGCACCTTCCCACTCCGCCGGCTCGATTACGAGCCGGCATCCTCGTGGGAAGGGAGTTTTTCCCTGGGCTGGCGGGCGGTCTTTTGGAGACCGCCCGCCAGCCCAGGGAAAAACTCATAATACCCTCCGCGGTCTTCTGACCGCGGAGCGGTATTATGGGGGCGGAATTCTGGCGGGCGGCCTCCGCCGCCCGCCAGAATTAGAATCACCCCCTATCTGTCATGGGCACCATCGAAGGCACCAATCATTGCAGATGAGTACAATGATGCTGATGATTTCACGATTTCATGCTTGAGAGACAAGAATGGTGCAAACTCTGTAATGAAGAAATCACGGATGGAGGCAATGCCAGATGGTTTAAAGCATGCCGGGATAAAAGAACATACAGTAAAGGGATGGCCCAAAGAAAGAGTGCTGGATAATAATCTATAAAACTTCTGGAAAAATCAGAGAAGAGCTTACTATTGATGATGATATTGTAATACTTGGTAATGTTTGGATGTACTGATTCTTATGACTTGTACACTGATTAATCAATTCAAAAATCAAAATCAAAATCATAAAGGTTTATTCAAAAATGTTATTACAGAAGTCAAAACCTTGTTCTATAAATCATGAAGAATCAGCAATCATAAAAGAACTGACAGAGTATGCCTCCAAATAGTACACCAAAAAGCATACATCAAATAACAGACTAGTGTAGAGTGTGCTCAGTTTACAAGGAAGAGAAAGTCTGGCACGAATTCCAAAAACATTATTTTTTTAGGGTTTTCAGGCAGAAAAGTCATACACTATGAGTGGTGGGTAATGACACGGTAGGACTGGATTACCATAGATACAGTAATATAAACCAATCTCTTTTCAAATGTACAAGATATTACAAATAAAATACATCTAATTTTAAATCTCAACTTTGCATATTAATAAAGAGGTGTTTATAGGAAATGAAGGAAGTGGTAGGACATTTATGTAACAAACAACAGCACAACACAACTAGAAAAAGGGCTGTAAAAATTGCAGCATACGTTAATACACTTATATTAATACAGTAAACAATACATTGAACAAGGCTTCTAATTTGTTTACTTTCTGAAATGGAAAAGCCCACATGGAGAATGTTTGTTCACATAAAATAAAAGTGCACTTTCTACCTGCAAATGTGAATGATGTCAATGAAAGCTATTTAAGGCCTAGTCAGTAACGCACACATCTAAATTAAGCATTAGGTTCTCATTATTACCATTATACCCACGCAAGGAAAGCCAGCTGCTTCACCCCACAACTCTGAGAATCTAAGCGCACTTGTGAATATCTGGAGAAACACCAAATCCACAAAAGCCCATAGCAACTTCAGAGCCGCCACCACCAACACATCAGAAACACCAGAAAGAAAGCTATACAAGACAGAATCTCCTCACATGCACCCAACAGCAAGGAACTCTTCAGCATCATCAAGGAGTTCGCCCAGCCCAACAGTAAAGCAACGGACACCCCACCGTCACAGGACCTCTGTGACAGACTCAACACCTACTTCCACCACAAAATCAAGACCATCTAAGACGGTTTCTGCAAGGACAACCTTTGGGAAGAACCCCCTCCACCACAACCCAACACCAACAAACCGACAATCACCACCTGGAGCCCACTCACCACCGAAGATACGCTGAGAACAATGAGGTCCATACATTCAGAGACCCACACGGACCCATGCCCCTACACACTTTCAACAGAGCCGCAGACACCATCGCCCCCAAGCTCCGCCTCACCATCAACCGCTCACTACCTGCCACCACCTTCCCCGACGACTGGAAACATGCAGAGATCAACCCCTCCTCAAGAAACCCTCAGCAGACCCCACCAACCTCAAAAACTTCAGGCCCATCTCCCTACTCCCATTTCCTTTGAAAGTAATTGAAAAAGCAGTCAACAGCAAACTCGACACGTTCATAGAAGTCCACAACATCCTCAACATCTCCCAATTCGGATTCAAGAAAAACCATAGCACCGAAACAGCCCTCCTGGCCGCAACAGACAACATCCGCTCCCTGCTGGACAAGGGAGAGATGACGGCTCTCATCCTACTAGACCTCTCGGCAGCCTTCGACAGTCTCCCATAACACCCTGATAAGAAGACTCTGCAAAGCTGGTATCAGAGACAAGGCCCTCAACTGGATCCAATCCTTCCTGTCTGGCAGAACACAACGAGTGAGACGTGCCCCCTTCCTCGCAGTCCCCACACCCACCACCTGCGGAGTGCCCCAGGGATCCTCTCTCAGCCCCACGTTGCTTAACATCTACATGGCCCCCCTAGCCGCCCTCGTCAGAAGCTACAGAATCAACATCATCTCCTACACCGACGACACCCAACTCATCCTCTTCCTCTCCAACAAACCCAGCAAAGCCAAACACAACTTCCACGAAGGCATGGAAGCAGTCGCCAACTGGATGAGAAACAGCTGCCTTCACCTCAATGCAAACAAGACAGAAGTACTCATCATGGGCCCTTAACCCAACGTGTGGAATGACTCTTGGTGGCCACCCACCCTCAGAAATCCACCCACCCTCAGAAATCCGCCCACCCCCACCAGCCAAGCCCGCAACCTCAGAATCATCCTGGACTCCAACCTCAGTATGAACCATCAAATCAACTCAGTCACCTCCACCTGCTTCCTCACCCTCCGCAAGTCCTTCAAGTGGATCCCCCTCGAACATAGAAAGACCGCCACACACGCCCTCATCACCAGCAGACTGGACTAGGGCAACGCACTCTACGCTGGAATCAACAAGAAACTCACCCGCAAACTACAAAACATCAAGAACACCGCTGCCAGACTGGTCCTCGACCCACGTCGACACTGCCACATCTCACAACACCTGTGTACACTGCACTGGCTTCCCATAGAGAAAAGAATCACCTTCAAGATCTTCACTCACGCACACAAAACCCTCCACAACACCGGACCAGCCTACCTGAAATAAGTGACTCAACCTTCACATACCCCACAGGACCCTACGCTCAGCCCAGCTCTCCCTCGCAGAAGTTGCCCGCATCAGGAAAACCAGAACAGGAGGACGCTCCTTTTCCTACCTCGCAGCCACCACCTGGCATGCCCTCCCTCTCCACATCAGACAAACCACCTCCCTCCTCAGCTTCACGAAGGAACTGAAGACATGGCTTTTTTTAAGAACCACCTCACTGGTAAACACTACACTCCCACCCAAACCCCCCATCCCCCCACATTGAGACGCCAGCGGGTGAGTAGTTGCGCCATACAAGCACGGATTGATTGATCATTTAAAATTAGTTCATACCACTGACACCTGCTAAATGGCCCTTGGAATAAAGTAGGTGTTGTGCTTTTTAGGACCGATAAAAAGGTAGAAATAAAATATGCATCAAATTAAAGTGCCAATGAACTGCTTTGGTTGCTGAAAGATGCCTTTTCGTGGAAGAGATTTCAGGGCCAATTGGTCAGTGACAATGAAGTCTAATTCTCTTCCCAAAAAGGTCCATGTTTCTATTTTCAGTGGTATTACGCAAATAAAAATGTTGCTTCGCCATCATGAAAGCAAATATCAAGTCAGGATAATCAACCGGATTAGGAAGGATACGATACAGCAAGCATAAAAGTACAAAAAGCCTGTCAGGGTTTATGGGTTATAGGAGCACTGTCGACAAAACACCATTCAAGCTACTCACTCAGATGAAGATTGGCCATTTTGAAAATACAATAATTTGTGCCATCGGGGCTACATTTTCAGGCATGGGATAGACGCGTGTATCTGAAAGTGTGAAAGACAGACCAAAGAAGGTGATAGAGAATTACGATGAAAGAAATACTATGAAGAGATTAGGCGTCGAACAGGGTGAACGGGTGAGAATCAAGCACAGTAAACTTAAAAGCCACAAGGACAGATGCAGTCAATCATTTCAGGTGGTGAAATTCAATGGGACTTCTCTTTTGATAGAAAATAGCAATGGGATGATCCGTGTGCTGTAATAGTGATACCTTATGCTAGTAGTGTTCGAGGGTAAGGTGCGTGTGTTGTTCGACGGACTATCCAGAATGATTGAGGAGAGACAAGTAGTGGGTCTAAGTATTCTCTGGAGAACGTTCTTTAAAACCCCTTGGCCAGCGCTTATTTCTACAATGCTGGCCATCTGGTGTGTGGACAAAGAGGTTTACAAACGAAGAGACGCCCTTCCAGGAATGCAGGCCTGTTAGACATAAAATACTATGGGAATGGACTAAGTGATCTTTTAATAAGGGAGACGAAGTAATAGTCATAATATGCACGTTGAAAGTTTTGTCATTATTATTTACCTTGTTCTTGTCCTTTCCCTGTTCCATTTCTTTCCTTATGTATGAGTACGCGTTGCCCCGCCACAAGCTGTCACAGCATTATTCCTCGTACTGTGCTTAGTTATTTAGAATGTCGTGACAGTGTTCGACCGAATGACCACTACGGCAACTTGCCCCTTTGATTTCCTAGGAGAATAATTTCACTTTTCGCTCTCCAGTCGATTCTTAGACAGTTAGTACGTTCAAGGAGATCATCACGATCCTAAAATCACATATCCGAATTACGCCTCGAGCATACCAACTGTGAAGAGACCGCCAGGCAGCTTCATACAGGGACCCTCCGTCCACTAATTAAACGTAATTACAATTCAGCCTAATATCTACCCGCCTGTGTTGATATTTTTAAAGGAAGTAATTAGTCATAATGTTAACACTTCCGGATTACAAATCTCACCAATCACAATGCAGAACATATTGTTGGAGTTGTCTGGGAGTGGGAGGTACTTTCAACTATGTAAGGAGAACTTGGATTGGAGCATCCTAGCCTATCCTAATGCGCAGCAGCGCCAAAGGAAATTACGGAGGGTTAGCTCGTTATGGAGCCGGGAAACCTCCCGTGGCCTCTTGAGGCGGCATCCTACAGCTATGCTGCCCAAATTTATGCCGGCTGGGCAATGCTTGGCTTCAGATATTCCTGTTACGGGTTAATCGAGGACCGGGCGATGATAGTCCGTATCGGGTTGGAAGTTGGACTTGTCTCAGTAGGCTATTGCCGTTTAGTATGAGGGAGGGTCGATGGAGGATAGTCTTGAGCCGGTACCAATGAGGGTGAGCTCTGGTTGAACTCTGTTTCGCGTTGTTCTCGACTGATTGCCCCTGATGCCCTCCTCCTAAGCCAAATGTTTTCATTGTCCACAAGCCTCTCCCCAGAAATTGAGCAGTATGGCGAGGATCAGGAGGGGTAGGGTTGAGCACAGGGGGCTGGGCTTCTGAGATCATTTCATGGGTACCTTTTTTCCGTAACCCACGCTAACTTTGAAACTTGTAAAAAGGAAAATGCACCAAACAGATATTGATCAACAAACACTGTTCATGCTAATTGGGGTCGTTGTGAGCCATTTCACTCCTGGGCCCCAGTGCAACAGCAGCTACTGCACCAATGACAGCTGTGGTCCTGAGTAGCAGTCTATCTCGTGTTCCTCTTTCAAACATCCCCTCTAAGCCTGGCCATCACTCCAATCTAGAACGAGGCCCTCTATCTCTTTCAGAAAAAAAATTAAATAAAGATTTATATAGCACGGCTTATTACCCGTAAGGGCCTCAAGGCGCTGTCCACGGGCAGGGGGAAATTAAGTGATTTGCCAACAATCACAGGACATTGCGCCGACACCGAGGATCGAACCTGGATCTCTAGCTCCCAAGGCAATCAATCTGATTGCAGAACTACATCCTCTCCTGAGGGAGCTAAAAAAAATAGCTCACACATGTTGCCCTATTCTGCAGCAAGGGTGCGGTCAACTCTAAAGCTAGCAAAGAATTCAACCCCAATGCCTCTTTTGTAGAGCAAGACAAACCTAAATGTGATGCAGTGGGCCCCAGTGCCTCTACTTCATAAATGATGGCTATTTCCTTGCAAGTGGGCTGTCTCCTCTGCCCTTTGTTAAAAAATATGGACCTCTGTCTTGCCCCATCCCTCACTTTGCTATTTCTCTGAAGTCCAAGCTAAGTTTTCTCCTCTACATCAATATTCCCCTCCCTTCGGCCAGTGCTCCGAGACCAAAAGCAACAGTGGCAGTGCAGTGGTGCATTGGGCACCAATGCAAGCAAGGAACGGTAGTAAGAAAGCCATAATTTGGGTTAGGTTGGCTCTTCACACCATTGGGCTCTGGTGCCTCTGCACCTGCAGCACCAGTGATAACCTAACAGCTGTCTCCTCTGTTTCACTGGACCACAACCCCTAGGTCTAAGACCTAGGCTTTCTGCCCCCTTGTGTAAAAAATAAATAAGGGAGTAAAGCTTCATGTCTCTCCCCTTTTTTGCTTGGCTCCTGCACAGCAAGGGGGACATGGACCTTAATGCTAGCACTTTATGCTGCTATGCACCAACGCATGCACTGCTGCACCATAGTGCAAGGGTATTTGCCTTGTGGTCAGCATAGTTTCTGTACAAGAACTATGCTTTAAGGAGTTTTCCTCCCTATATGCACGCTGTAGACTACATCACATATGCAAAGAGAAAAAACAAGAAGAAATTAAAATATTTCTCCTTTTTATGCCTGCATCAAGGAGGCTTAGCATTTTGGCGCAAATCCCCATTGATAGTTCTTTGAGAACAGATTTGCGTTCAAAGACATGGTGTTTGCATGGGAACACCCATGCATTAACCATGGAATGCCCTCTTGTTGCAAAGTAATGCAAAGCAGTGCGTGGCATAACTTTGAGTTTGGGAAACTAGCCAATGCAAATCTTAATTTGCATTGGTTAGTAAATCTCAGCATAACTCTTCGTTAGGTTTGTGTTCCAAAAGTGATGCAAACCCATTGCAAAGCATTAGTAAATCTTGGCCCTAGAGCATCATTGCACAGCCTTGCATTATGTTTGGGTACAATCTAACGCAAATCGCGATTTGTACTGGATTGTAAATACCAACACAACACTTTGGGTCAGATTTATGTTAAACAGTAACACAAACCAGACGCAGAGTCATTATAAATCTCAGCCTAAATCCTTTTGCTGCAGCCTGTCTTTAGTGGTGTGTAATGCAACTTTATAATAATTACACTTTCACAGTGCTTTTTGTCACAGACTGGGGCCGTGCAGCACTATAAATAAAAAAGTCACTATTGCCAACTGCACCAACCAGGATTCAGTTTTGTGACTGGTCACTCACACAGACATCTGTAGTGATTACATTAACCCTACTAGGATTTCAGATGTAAAAGTGCTTTCCTCGCTGAATAATTTGTATTTAATGTTCCTCTAAAGTGTGTGCATTATTTTGCATGCAGTCAACAACAAAACGGCTACAAAATCTTTCGTTGTTTCTATGCAGGTCATTGATCCTGACACTACACTGATTGACTCCCTACCACATGGCACGTAGGATCACATTTTCCGTGCCTTTTCATGCATTTCAATGAGTGCACGTAAACGAAGGCAACCTGGAAGCACGCTAAATAATGTTGCGCTTCCAGGCCTTCTTCGTTTACAAGTATTTTCTTAGATATTTGAGCTGCCTGAGAATGCAACCATGGACTGTGTGTGTGTGTGTGTGTGGGAGGGGGGTAGAGGGACCTCACATTTTGAAGACCCCTGCTCCCCTGCTCTACTGGCAGCTGCCCAATACTCGGGGCTTAGGGTGTGCATGACAGCCACATGGGGCGTGGTCAGGGCCTGGTAGTATACAGGGTAGCAGGTGTCTAAGGCATATGATGTGGCATTTCTAGCAGTTGCTAACTGTGGGGTTACGTTAGTAATTTGGTATTGGATTGATTCACACTCTCCTGCTACATTAACTGCTCCCTAGCATGTCGAGGAGCATATCAGGGTTTTTTGGCATGAATGGGCAGGTCCCATTCCCATTTCTCATTGCACCCAGGCACATCACATTCTACATGGCACTAAAGCACAGGTCGCAGTTTTCATAGGACTATATGCATCGCATTTTGCATGGTCCCACACCACTGAGAATCAGAATCTTCGATATTGCTGAGGTTAAGTGGTACGTCTGCAGTGGTAAACAGTTCATATCAGTAAACTCTCGTTTTTACTTCTGTAATAATAGGAAATTTTTCTTTGCGTGAAAGACAGTAATTACAGAGCCCCGTTCTGCCCTATTTCTTTTCTTGTCAATGCATCTAATGTTCACATAGAATATTAGGTAAGTGATGATGGTATTTGAATGTTTTTTTTCAGTTGGAAAAATAGCTTTTCGTGATTTAATTTTGATTGCGGTGGACCTCGATCTTTAATAAGCAGGAGGTTTATCAGTGTGCATATTGTAATTACTTATCAGTTACATAGATGCTGGAATATTTGTTGTATATTTTCCTGTGTTGTATATTTTCTCCTTTACTCTATCCATCTTTCCCTTCCCCAGTAGTTTGCTCCGCTGCTAATTCGAAGTTGAGAATGTTGGTGAATTCTACTCATTGGGAGACCTGTGGAAAACAGATCAAGGGTAGATATGCAAACGAGGCTGTTAGCGAAAGATGAACAGGGAAGGGAAAAGAGGGACAGTGACTACATTAATGAAAACAAGTTCTTAAGATTGCAGCACGGAGAGTTACAGAGCTTTGTCTTAATTGAAAGGTAGTATCTCATCTAGGTAAATTGCACAACTGGATCCTTCCTACAACCCCCAATTAGTCTAAACCTAGAATTTTGTGTTATGTAATATAGCAGCTGCAACAGTTTCTGGTTCCAATTTCACAAAGTAGGTCTAATATAACTATTGTTGACTTTTTCTTGGTAATAAATGAACTGTTTAGTCATGTATTGTAGATAGCTTTCCTACAGGGTCTACACTTAGGGCTGTTTGGTATAGGATATTGCTGCTCCTCTAGCCTCTCAGTGGCATCTCCCGCTGCAGGAAGCTGGCTCTTTATATAGTGGACCGAAAAGAGGTACACTGTGTAAAGAGTCCAAGCAAACTGCAAAGGAATTACAGCAGCTCAAATGACACCCCAAATGCTCTCTTTTGTAGTAGTGTGGGCGAGCAGTTAAGCATATCAGAGGGTAGTGCAAAGCAAGTATGGCACATACATAAGCAGTAAGTTAGACAGACACTCAATAAGGAAATCCAACACAAATTTATAAAAATAATTTGTACTTTTACATACATTTTGATACCATGATCATCAGAATCAGGTGAGTACTTTTCAAATTAAGAATTTTTACAGTTTTCAAAAGTTGACTGCAACGTTTGGAGAGGTAATGTTATCCTATGGGGGAAAACATATACTGCATACTGGTACTGAGCAGAGGCTTACAGGACAAATCTTGTGGAGTTAAGGTAAGTATGGGGCATGGTCAGCACCAACAGGTCACTTCAGGAGGAACTGGGGTGTCCGGGTACAGAGGTGCTTTTCAGCGTCAGGTGCTCAATTATATCCTATGGGGAAAAACATGTACTGCATTCGGGCATTTCACAGGGACTTACAGGACCAACCTCCTGGAATTAAGGTAAGTATAGGGCAAGATCCAAGGCAGCATCAACAGGTCACTTCAGGAAGCACTGGGACTTCTGGGTGCAGAGCTGCTTTTCAGCGTCAGGTGCCCAGTGTTGTCCTATTGGAAAGAAACAGACTGTATTCAGGCACTTAGCAGCAACTTACAGGAATGTTCTTTTGGACTTGAATATGTGGCAAGGTAAGGCCACACCAACAGTTCACTTCAGGGCGGCGTAAGGCGCAGAGGTGTGTTACAGCATGGGGTGTCTCATTCACTTCAATGGGAAACAGTCCAGTCACAAAGTTGCCACAAGCAGTGCCTGGAAAGTCAGTCCTGGGGAACCCACAGGGGGGCTCGACCCTTTAGGTCCTTGGGCACGGGTGCATTGATGTCTTTTGTCATCAGGTCCGTTGCTGGAGTTACTTGTGGTTGGAGGGAGGTCTGCAGAAAAAGACTGCAGATGCTGTTGGAAAGTCCACAGTGGGCAGGCATAAGGTGGGCTTTGTCTCTGGACGACCTGGGAACCATGCTGGCACCATTGGGCCACTTCAGCTCGGGCTAGGTGGCTCGGGTGCAGTGGTGTTATCTGGCATCGGGTTTATGGCAGTCCCGGTCCTCACAAGTTCTTTCTTGGGTTACCTGCAGATGCACGGAAGCAGCTCCTCTGCTCCAAAGAGTTCTTACTGGCGATTTGCAAAGCAATGGCCGTTCTCCCGGTTTCTTGGAGGCTGCAGCGGATGGACAGGTCAATTGGTCCTCGAGGGACAGGTGCAGCTGGCAGGGTTGGTACAACGTCGTGATCCTCAGTTCAGCAGGCTTCTTGTCCAGTCCCTTTGTGTCTAGCGAATATCTGAGGTCCTGGTGTCAGGGGGTCTCCTGAATACTCAATTTAGGGGGCATTAAGGGGAGGAAAGGGTAGTAGTCCACGGGCTGCTTACCCTTGGGGTCACTACACCCCCTAGATGACGACTTCCTTTGGGGGAGTGGGTATCACCCTATCCCAGAATTCCTAATTCCACCACACACAAGATGGCGGAATTCCTGAGGCTGGGTTCATTTCAGGTTTGTCACCCTAGGGGTGTGTCCAACCTGGAAACACAACCCACCTCCTGCATAGCTAATTTCCCCACCTGGCCAGGTGCCATATGGGCCCTGGGACAGAAGAATTAATATCTCCCTCTGAGGAAGGCCAGTGCTGCATACCAAAGGCGGTAGGATTCTTTGAAGCTTCCTGCCTTGGAATGCTGATTTATAGGTCATCCTGTTGGAAGGGATGTGTAAAAACCTCCTCCAGAGCAGGCTTTCTGACCTCCAGAGAGCAAAATCTCTTGCAGATATGTCCACACATGCAATATAATACATCCTGCCGTTGGGCTGCAAGAGCTGCTGTAGGGGTGACTTACAAATATTACGTGCAGTGTTTAGGGGGCATGACACACTGGCTGTGTGCTACGTCGTGTTTCCATTTTTAGGGAGCACTTTGTCACACAGCCTGCAGTGGCAATCAGCATGAGGTTGGTGCTGAGTCTCTTAGGGTGGCACATGTGCTGCAGCTCTTAGGCCCCCTCCTCAGTACCCATGCCCTAGGTTCCAGGGGTATAATATACCAGGGACTTACAAAGGTGCTAAAGGGTCTGGCCACTTGGGGATCAAGTGATCAGGTGTCTTGTTTTAGGGAAGAAACACTGGCACTGGGAACCTGGTTAGCAGGAACCCAGTGCACTTCAGTCAAAGTTGCATCAAAAACCAGGCAAAAAGTGGGATGGGGCTATTGCAACCAGAACCCAGCTTCTTACCCCCACCCCCAGCCACAACCTAGGAGAGTCTTCCTAGTCTGTGAGGCAAGGAAGAGCAAGAAAGCAGGCTTGATGGTTGCAGGGCCTACTCTGCCTTACATCCTCCTGCCCAAGTAATTTCCGTTGGGAAGCTGGCCTATCTCAACAGTGTGAGGACCCTATTTAAAATGCCCTTTATCTGCTCTCTTAGTTTCCTCATCCATTCTCTTTTCTTTGGGACGAGAGGTGTCCACCTCTGCTAACCCTATCTGAGCAAGGGCAACCCCCAGCTTACCCAAAGAAGTCATAACCCACAGGGCTAGGGGGCCTAGTTTGTTATTTGACATGGGGTCAGACCACTATGCCAAGGACAGTGCAGCCATAAGGCCAGTAGAGGTCACTGACAGCTGTCAGTGTCCAGAACCACACATTTAGCTCTTCGCTGATAGGTGAAGGGGCTAACTTACAGGCTTCTTTGGGTTTAGGAGGCATGTCTGCTGTTTTAGAGTGGAGGTGGGGTTACCACATCCTGTAGCAAACCCCCTTCTTCCACTCTCTCTTCTGTTAGCTGAAGAGCCATCATCTCATGCTTAACAGTCACATAACTAGTCAGGACGTCTTGTGGACCAGGTAGGGCATCACCAGTGCCAACGTTGGAGTTCTTCCTTACTGGAGCAGAAACTCCATGGCTTACTGGAACTTTGGCTAAAAGTTGCTCACCTTTCCTACACATTCTTCTTTTCCTTTTTCTTCTGAGGCCTACTTGCATTAACTGCAGGAGCAGATCCTTCAGAATCCTTGGGAGAGGACTGGCATTGGGCTAGTTCCTCTTTTGGGCTCTGACCAACCTCTAGGAGGTCTTTTCCAAGGAGACAAACAAGGGGGAGGTCTGAACTGACTTCCACCCTTCTCCAACTAAGGATCCCAGATATCTCTAGGGGTACTAAAGCCACTGGCCTATCAGTAACCTCCCCTAGGACTGCCCTTACTCTTTTAGTCTCACCTGTGATGAACTGGTTTGAGAGTACCGGCCTGCCATGCACAATGGTGTGACTGGCATAGGTATTTCTCAGGGCAGTGGTTGAGATTCCATTCACCAGTTGGTGGTGGAAGTGTTTATTGCCCTCTGAAATCTCCAACTCACCTTTGGGGCTCACTTTCCAGTTAAAGGATACAAAGACCTCCTCATCTGAAGAGCCATCCTCTAATGCTACACCGGCAACCCCTAGGGGCACACTAGTGGGTTTGTTTTTAGGACTGGAAGTGTCCTTGGTTCGGTGCCTTGTCTGTTTCCAGTCAAAGCACCAGGCCTTTGTGGCATCCCAGTTTTTACCCTGGTCCCCATTTTTGTTTTGTGAGGTGTTTTGGGACCCACCCTTCTCAACAGATTTTTGGGGGCCTACGATGGATTCCTTTTCTTTATTTTTAGAGTGCTCCACCATTTTCTCTTGGGGGGCTTCCGTGACCCTTTCTTGTGGTCACACCCAATGACCTTTCTTGGACCCACTAGTTTTAACCCAATGATCAGCCTTCCTCTTCAACTCTTGGAGAATGACTGGCACTAGGTATTGATACAACTTTTCAGAAGTACTGTTACTTAGCAGATGTTCCTTCATAATCAAATTATAAAGCCCATCATAGTCATGCACCTGACTGCTCTTTAACCACCCACCTAGTGTATTTACTGAAAAGTCTACAAAATAAACACAGGACTGACTCAGGGTTTTCTGAGTCTCCCTGAACCCAATTCTATATTCCTCAATGGTGAGGGTATCCTTCATGAGGTCATAAGACACAGCATTTCTCCCATCAAGAGTTAGGAGTCTATTTCTGCACTTGCCTGAAAACAGCTTCCAGAGTAGAGAGTCCCAATACTTTTTGTTGAGTCTCCTCATTCTACAAGCCCTCCCAAAGGCTGAGAACCATTTCGTGATATCATCACTTTTCTCGTATTTGGGGACTTTAGGGTCAAAAGCTACACCTTTTTCCCTATTTAAGTTGTTGCTGCCATCAGAGGTACGTTCTAGCCCATGTCAATCCTTTCTTTTTCTATAGCTAAGAGTCTAGACTAATTCTATCCTCTTAGCTAGTTTTTGGAGATTAACATCTTCACTGTCTAGATCCACTGGGGTACTGTTGTAGTGGATCCTGTTTAGTTTTAATGGGAATCAGGAGTTCAGTTTAGCCTTCTGGCTTGCAGGCCTGTGCCCCTGTCACCTAGTGACTTTTAACCTACTTAGCTTGCTCTGTTTTAGCACATTTATTGAATTATTTTTTACAAGATGGCTGCCATGTTTATAGTTAAGAATATGTTTTCGTTTCATGTTATCAGTGCCGCTCTGTAAAGGCGCCACTATCAGCGTCAAAGATAAATGAGATACACCATGTACTTTCTCACTTTTGTGTGACAGTAACATAATGTACCTTTTCAGGGAATTGTTTATATAATTGCAACCCCAAGCATGCCTTCTTATCTATTGTTTGGTAACATATCTATGTCTTGGTTCCTATGAGATCTGTATAAATACATCTCACACAGACAAAATAAGCAGAGGGTTTCCTACCAGATGCCATTTACGCTATATATGCAACACTTCGCCTTGATGCTGACCCAGTTTTTGTGTCCCCATGGAGTCTGATCTAGAGACCTCATTCTAAGGTAACAAGGGTTGGGGGGCTCCTCTCATGCACATGGAACTGTCCGATTGGGTTTAACACGCCTAGCTCTCTTTAGGTTAGAGATTAGGTTTATCGTGCTAGGGTATTAGGGTCTATTTCACACCTGCGTCACATCTTGTGTTATTGCAAGATGGCAGGGATCTTTGTATTCATAACTCTCGATTTTACCATTCTGTTGCTTGCATTGTTTATAATCCTAATCATTGCAGCCCATGCAATTTACAGTAGATTGCAGTCGTTAATAAAACCTATTGAAAACTTGACTTCATCTCTTTCATTGCCTGTGTATGACTGAGACATGTTGCTCATGTGAGAAAAGGATAATCTCTGTTTAACCACAACTCCCCTGAGATGTGGTACTTTTGAGTCCATACGTAACGGCTGCCACAAATCACCGTTTGGATTTTTGGTGAGATACTGCTTGTAAGCCGGGAGGGTTGGGCCAACAGTTGCGACTTGTTGTAGGATTGGCTTAGTCACCTACAAACAAAAAGTGCTGTCATCCCTAAACCAGCAGTCTTGCCTAGAGCCAGAGTCCAACTACGACACTGTAGTGCTCCGGGTGCTGTTACTACCAGAGGGAGTCCTGAGGGAATTTCGCATCCTCCTCTTCCACAATGAGGGTTTCTTTTTTCTGCCATGGCCCTATCATTTTCTGCTAGCAACTGCTGCATATGGGCTTTTGTGGGTTTAGGTCCCATGGTAAGTTTCCATGCTTGGCAGAGGGCCTTGAGCTGGGTAATCAGGTTTTTGTAGGGGCCCATGTTGAGCTTCTGGGAAGGACCGGCTGCATCAGACATGGATTTTAAGAAATACAACTTCAATTTATAAAATTAATTTATACTGTTTTATAAATTTTGATACCAAGATTATTGGAATCAGTTATGAATTTGAGTTATGAATGTTTACAGTTTCCAAAAGTTGACAGTGCAATTTTAGGAGTGGTAATGTTTTCCATTGGGGAAAAACATATACGGGACCTTGTCATGCAGCCTGCAGTGGCAGTCTGAATGAGGTTGGTGCTTTGTCTCTTAAAGTGGCACACGTTGTGCTGCAGCTGTTAGGGCTCCTCTTCAGTACCCATGCCCTAGGTACCAGAGGTACCATCTACTAGGGACTTACAGAGGTGCTAACTGGCCTGGCCCCTTGGGGTCAAGTGACCTGGTGTCTTGTTTTGGGGAAGGAACACTGGCACTGGGGACCTGCTTAGCTGGAACCCAGTGCACTTCAGTCAAAGTTGCATCAAACACCAGGGAAAAAGTTTGGGGGGGTGGGGAAGGGGGTTGGGGTGACTGCAACAGGAACCCACCTTCCTACACCCACCCCTCCATGTTCTTCACAAACCTCCACCCTGCTCCATGGTTTAAACCTTATCTTTTGCTTCTACCTCCTGCTGCCTGTCCTGCTCGTGTTTCTTGTATTTTTTTAACTTATTATTCAAATCCCTCTCTTACCCTAGATCCTCTTTTACCTCTCTGCTGCTCATTCAACACACCACCCACTAGCTCTTCCATTTGTTTTGATGGCCTGGTTGCTGCACTTTGCTACTGAGCCAATCATTTCCAGAAAAAATGCGCTTTAGCACTCTTTAATTGTTTAAGGTGTCACTTACAAAAGTGCATGCGCTGTGCTGAGAGGCATATTGTTTACTAGTTGATAGGCTTACATCCCGCCCACAGGACACCATTGTTTGTTTTCGTTATCACTCTCATTGCTGTCTTTCTATTGTGTAGTTGCATAGGCTTCTCTTCCTTTCTTGTGTTATCCCATCCCTGGAGCATGGATCAAGTATATGTGTTCTTCCTCGTCTTTTTGGCATGCACTATTTTTGCTGCACGCATCTGATTTCAAGGGTATTCACTGCACACGTGCCCCTTCTCCCACTTTGTGCCTTTCCCAAACAATACAGACCCACCCCTTTGGCCCAGGACCCTCTGCTCTCTTACCCACCATGCAAAGCCGTCGGTGGCACAGAGCTGGACATCACAAATTGTATAATTCTCGGCCTCACAAATCTTTCTCCCCTATGTCTTATTCACGCCCATGAGCCCCCCGCCCCCTCCCCCCTCCCCTCACCCATTGCATCATGCCCTGAGGCTCCATCCCTCCTTCAGCCAACACCAGCGTGCTTTTGGGCGCTTGCGAAGAAAGTGTTCCACTGAAAGACATCTTGCACTGTGTTTCTGCAAAAGTGTGTAACCCTTTATCTCCCTCCCACCACACACCCCCTTGTTTTTAAATACGTTCAGTGTTTCCGCAGCATTGATTCCTGTTAGTTTCTAGAACGGCAGACCAATAGATCTCCGGATACGCTAGTTCTCTCAGAGACAGGCATTAGTATTCTAAACATTAGATTGCGACAGGCCCAGCTCCGGGATTTGGGACCTAGGTGGGCCATGAAGAAGAAAGGATAAGCCATAAAGATGAGTGGGGTGCCCAGAGATTCCCAGTTGTCTGGGAGCTGGGCCTGTGCATGCTGGGTGGTGTTGTATGCTTGTGAGCTGCATTCATACTTACTGCCGGGTTCTGTCTACTAGTGTTAACTCAGTATGTCTAGAGTTTTATACCTGTAGGGCTTGATCTCTTCTGCTCTCCCTACCTTATCCTCTTTTCTCCGTGTGTCACCCTCCTCTCTACCAACTTCACCCTCCCTTCGCTGCACTTCACCTTGCTGTCCCGCCTTTTTCACTTCGCCTTTCTTTTCACTTTACCCTCCACCTCCTCCCACCTAACTCTCTTCACATCAATGTACCCTCTCTCTACGTTAGCCACCTGTTTCCATATGTCCCTTCACTTTCACCACTCATATAGCTCACGCAACCCTCCTCTCTTTCCACCTTACACCATTTTCTCTCGCCTGACCTTGCCATCCTCTCACTGTGTGTCAACTTACTCTCACTAAATTTCACCCTTCTATTTCCATTTCATCCTTCTATTTCCATTTCACCCTTCTATTTCCACCCCCTTCTCTCTCCTCCTCACTCTTCCCTCTCCACCTCACCCATCTTCCTTGCACTTTTCTCAGTGCTTCGCCCTCCTCTCACTCTTGACACCCTCCTCTGTATTTTCGACTCACCTTGCTTCTCTCAACATCACCATCCTACTTTTGTCCTCACTATCCTCTCTGCTGCCTCAGCCCTATTGCCCTCCGTCTCTGTGCTTCACCTTCCCCTCTCTCTACCTCACCTTCCTCTCTCTCTACCTCACCTTCCCTCTCTCTCTACCTCACCTTCCCTCTGTCTACCTCACCCTTCCCTCTCATCGGTTAGGATCCGAAGAGCAGCAGCGCTATAAACAGGGCCTATGGAATTATGCAGCGTAATGCAGGGCATTATTACTTTATTATTTTGACATTTGTGCACATTAACACTGTGGAAAAGATTGCGCTTTATTAGTACTAGTTGAAAACGCAGCTAAAGCAACAAGCAGCTAAAGGATGAGGAGTAAACCTTTGCACAGGGCCGTCCACTGTGCAGCAACACATCACTGCATTTTAGTAACATTTGATCCATATGAAATGGCTTTTATTAAAATCTGGAAATTAGGCACCAGCTTATGTATTATGTGCAAAATGTGGCAACTCCATAATTAAGCATAAAACGCTGCGGGTGCAGATTTGCATAATTCCAGTGGTCATGACTAATTAATTTCTGTCTATTCATGTGTCAAAATGAGATAATTTTTTGGGGAGAGAATAAATACATAGTCACCGATGCTCAAAGATGATGTGTATGTTCTTTAAGTTCCTGTTGTTTCTACTAGCCAGTTCCGCTTCTGCGAGTACCTCGTGAGAGAAGGCAGTGGCAGTACATGTTGCCAGTGCTGCCCTGAAATTGTTGCACGTGCTTTCCTTTGCATAATAGCCACTTGCCCTGCTCCTTCTCATTCTGTATCTGCAGTGTATTAGTGAAACGTGACACGTCTTTTCACCTAGGAACATTCAAAACTTTGCCACTGTCAGAGTTGTTTTGCTTAATATAGGGCCATTAAACTTACGCAGTTCTACGACTGCAGCATATTCCACATAATTATGGATTTGCCACATTTGTCACATAATCCGTCATCAGATGCATAATTTGCAGATTTAGAAAAATGTATATGGCTCTAATGGATCAAAAATTCAGCGATGTGTTTCTGTGCAGTGGAGACCGTTCGCAAAGGTTGACTGGTCACCTTTCAGTTGGCTATTGCTGCATTTTGGTGTTAAACTGCCACTAATAAGGCATACCCTGTGCCAGAACAGTGTTAACATGTAAACGTGTAAAAAATAATAATAACACTATTACAAAATATGCCGCATTAAAATGTGTTATTTGTCTTTTCTTGCCACATAATTCAGTCAAGCTTGAAGCGTAATTTGGTTTATCCCAGCCACGCAAATTTCACTGATCCCAGTTATGAGTAAGGGATGACATCACAGCAGAATGAAACTAAAACACAATGCTACTGAGATATATAGCCTGGTTCTTTGTCGCTTTCACTTACTTTGTTCGCAATGGCAATATATTTCACACTGTTTCTGACATAGAACTGTTGTCATCTCTTAATTACTGTGTGAGCGGAGATGGCGGCCTCGCTAGAGTAGAGGTGTCCCAAGTGCCCCTTCTGTTTACACGTGCACATTAATAGCAATCATCACCTGTGATCTTGCCCTGCCCCCAGGCAGTTGAAATAGCCTAAGGCATTGATGTTATATTTGAAAATTACACAATTGGGCTTTGATAGGGAGGCTGTACGCGTGTGTGTTTGTTTCATTATGAAGAAGAACAAAACGAGTTTTCTGCTTGTGCGTGGGCCGCCACATAGCTATCTTGGGAGGGCCGGGCCCACCCTCTAGAAAGGGGCCTGGATTGCGACCATACGTCTCTATCAATATCATGGGATACAAGGTGCTCTATTGATGTATCTAATTCCTAAAATGCTACAATGTCTAGAGTTATAGGTTTGTGGTGCTGTCACCCAACGCAACTGATGAACCTTAATCCAGCTGTTCGACCCTCTTGTAATTTCAGCACTTCATGCCCACATGTAGCTCTGCCACTGTACCCCCAGTACTGCTCTGCAGCCGCCCTGCAGCGGCGGTGGACTGGCATTCCTCGCATCTCTGCCAATTTATCTAATTCCAGTAGGGGAACACAGACAGCCTTGGGCATGTACCACGCTTTACCAGTTCACCTCTGCCCTGGGGGTCAGCCGTCTCTCCTATTCCTATACTTCACACTCTCAAATAGCACCATTGATGCACCTTGATCCCGGCATAAAGTGCTCTCTCTTCTAGTTTCTGGTCTCACCACACAGCCCTGCTGATGTGACTTGATCCTGACATACGGCAGTGCCTTTTACACCAGTAGGAGGTCTCTCAGTTCTGTTAACGCACCACGATGCACATACGGCAATGCCCTCACCGCTCTGCTGATACACGGCCCGTCTGATATGTAGAAAACTGCATTCTATCGCTATACTGGCCTCATGTACAACTCTGCTTTTGCATTACAATCCTCAAATGCAACAATGCTATTGCATTACCTGACCTCGCTATACAGTTTTTCAGGGTTAGGTGCAAGATTAAGGCAACCGAAGGACAATTGCTCTCTATATAGTGAACTAAAATGAAGTACATTGTGGAGAGAGTCCAGTGGATCCTCAAAGATGTGCAAAGCCAGAACTAGATAGGTCTAGAGCTCAATTTGTGGAATGTGGGTGAGTGCAGGAAAGAAGCTTCTTTTTAGCATGATTACCCCCACTTTTGCCTGATGTCAGTGTGTTTTGACTGTGTTCAATGGGATCCTGCTAACAGGACCCCAGTGACTGTGCTCTCTCCCTTTAAATTTGGTTGCTTGGACTTCACACACCACACATTTGGCATAATGGGGCCCCTATATAAGTCCCTAGTATATGGTACCCAGAGCACTGGGGCAGCAGGAGTTCCCCATGCACTGCAGCATGTATCATGCCACCCATGGGAGCCATTTAAAATGTGTCTGCAGGCCTGCCATTGCAGTCTGCATGAAAGGGTGCATGCATCCTTTCAGTTCAGGTCACTACACCAGGGTGCAGGTACCTGTGTGTGAGGGCACCCCTGCATGAGCAGAGGTGCCCCTCGAACTCCAGCTCCATTTTCCTGGACTTTGTGAGTGCGGGAAAGCCATTTTACCCATGAACTGGACATAGGTAACTACCTATGTCCAGCTACCTAATGCTAACTCCAAACCTGGGCATGTTTGGCATCAAACATGTCGGAATTATACCCCAGTACTGTTGTAGCATTTGTTGTATGATTCCATGCACTCTGGCTCCTTAGAGGACCCTCAGCATTGCTCCTACCAGCTTTCTGGGGTTTTCCGGGCAGCCCATGCCGCTGCCACCCCTCAGACGGGTTTTTGGGCTCCTGTTGCTTGACCAGCGCAAGCCCAGGAAGGCACAACAAAGTATTTCCTTTGTAAGAGGGAGGTAACATCCTCTCTCTTTGGAAATAGGTGTTAAATGGCTTGGGAGGGGTAGCCTTCACAACCCACTGGTATGCTTTTAAGGGCACATTTGGTGCCCTCCTTGCATAAACCAGTATGCACCAGTTCAGGGACCTCCAGTCCCTGCTCTGGCACAAAACTAGACAATGAATCCTGCATCACAGGTGGTGGTCTGGACTGGTCCCTTTGGTCTTCTCTGGCAGCTGTCCAACTTTGGAAATGGGAAGCCCTTGCCTCTCCACGCAGGACAGTACCCCTTTGCACTGCGTCACTTGCAGCTACCAAGGCTTGTTGGCATCTCCTCCAAGCGATCTTCGTGGCTCCGTGTAGCCCCAGCCCCTAGCATTCTTCCCTGCGACACACAGCCCTCTGCGTGTTTCTCATGCAACGTTGGACTCCTTTCTAGGTGTGCTGCGTGGGCCACACCTGGAACTCCTGTGCTTGCTGCCTTTGGGTTGCCTGTGGGATCTGCCTCCTCTTGCTGTGACTCTACTCACTGCTGAGGGTAACCGGGGACTCCCCGTCATGGGTTGAGTCCCCCTGGAGCTTGCTGGTCCCCTGCAGTTCCACTTTTCTTCATCCACAACATTTGTCTT
This sequence comes from Pleurodeles waltl, assembly GCF_031143425.1. NCBI lineage: Eukaryota > Metazoa > Chordata > Amphibia > Caudata > Salamandridae > Pleurodeles > Pleurodeles waltl. Next base: position 601,394,866 of record NC_090446.1, read on the forward strand.
TTCCAAGGCTTGTTGGTGTTTTTTTCACACCACTGACCGACTGCAATCCTTCTTTCGGCGTTGGACGTCGAATGTATCACTCCAGGAACTCTTCAGCTGCTCCAGTGCTGCACTACAGACTGTCTTCGTCCACTGTCGATCTGGTCCTTCATCCACAGACTGGTGGTTAGTGGCTCCTGCCACCACTGGACACTTCAACGTGAACTGGACTTGGTCCCCTTCTTTTCCAGGTCTTCCTCTTTCAGGGTCCACCTTTGGTTTCTTGCAGTCTTGTCTGGGTCTTGCAATATCGTTCTCTGAAGTCCTTTTGGTGCGCTTTGGGAAAAACAGATACTTACCTCTTTTCTCCTGGTCGCTGAGGGGCACTCTGGTACTTACCTAGTGGGCTTCCTAGTTCCTCCAGCTCCCCTCTACTGATTCCACTTCCTTGGGTGGAGGCTTGACTTTCACATTCCACTTTCGTAGTATATGGTCCCCCCCCCCCCCCCCACCAAGGCCTTAAGTATTGTCTATTGCTTTCACTGTTTTCTATTGCATTCTATGCTAATTCCTGATTCCTACTGTACATATAATACTGTGTTTTACTTACCTCCAGTTGGGTTATTGCCTATATAGTGTTTTAGTATTTCTGTCACTAAAATAAAGTACCTTTATTTTTGTAACACTGTATGGTTCTTTCATGCGTGTAAGTGCTATGTGACTACAGTGGTATTGAGCAAGCTTTGCATGTCTCCTAGATAAGACTTGGCTGCTCATCCACAGCTACCTCTAGAGAGCCTGGCTTCCTAGACACTGACTACACCTCACTAATAAGGGGACACCTGAACCTGGTATAAGGTGATAACACCATAGGTGCTCACTCAGTGCTTAATTTGTGCTTGTTGTTTTTGAGGGCCAGAGCTTATTCTTCTGCCTCAAGCATTTGCTGCGAGCAAAAGACACATATGGGAAAGACGGAAGAAGGGAAAAATGAAAAAGCGTCACAAAGGGAGAAAACTGCTAGATTGAGCTGTAGGGGCAGGGAGTGGCTTTATATGGGTTGAAGAGGCCCAAGATGGCTTCAGGATTACGCTGTGTCAGTATTCCGTGTTCCCACATTTAATTGCAGCAGCCGTGTTTTTTAGAGGAAGGTTCTGGGAACCAGCACGTTTTTATTTACAAATTAAGCACTGTGCTCACTCCAAATCAGGCCTGCTTCCTACAGCGAGCAGTTAGGCTTCTCAAGGAGTCGTGTTAAGCATTTTATGTACTCACAGAGACAATAAATGAGACACACACTCAAATAAATCTGAGATGAATTTAGAAAAATAACATTTGCTTTTATATCTGCTGTGAACCAAAGAACTTCGTTAAAAGGTAAGCAGTATTTAAAATAAAAATACTTTTCAGTTTCAAAAGTCAAAACTGCAATTTTCAGAGTCTCCAATGTTAATGAAACAAAGATGCAGTTTTGCAGGTAAGTACATGACTTACAGTTCCAGTCTTCGGGGTTTTAGGTCAACATCAGGCGAGGTTCAGATCAGCACCAAGAGTGCACCCACAGCTTCACAGTAGCGGCTGGGGGGAGGGGTGGAATTTGGAGATGGTGTCCAATGTTAACTAAGGGAGACGAGGGGGAGACGATGCATTGCTCACAAGAGAGTAAAAGCGGATCCAGAGGCTGATCTCTGGGGGTTAAGATAAACATAGGGAAGGCCACAAGCCTGCACCAAACTTACATCCTAAGTGGCACAGGGGCAGCCGGGTGTAGAGTGCCAACACAGCATTGGGCGTCCAATGTTATCCTATGGAGACAGGGGTTAACCGAAGATGTGCTGCTCCCAGGTGAGTAAAGGGAGGTCAGGGGTCAATCTCCTTGAGTTGAGGTACGTACAAGAGGGGCCACAAGACAGCACCAAACTTAAACCCTCAGCAGCATGGTGCGGCTGGGTGCAGAGTGCCAACACAGTGTCGGGCTCCCAATGTTAACCAATGCAGGATATCACTTTCTGAAACAAGCTGCAGGCTCTGGCCAAGGGGCCAGGAGAGGTCAACCCACAGCTGCCCAGGTAAGTTAAGATGCCCGAGGTCGTAGGGACACCAACAATCTAGCTCTCCAAGGCCCAGGTGCAGGGGTGTCTTTTGGCATCAGAAACACCTTTCCCAGGCAGGATGCGGTCAGGGGGGGCCCTCGATTTAGGCTGCAGGTGTTGCTGTGGAGTCTGCAGGGGACAGCCAACAATGGACTCTGGGTCCTAAGTGCTGTGGAACCTTCACTGGACTGGTGGGCCACTTGGACTCAGGCTGTGGACATCAGGTGCAGAGGTGGTTCCAGGCGGCGGTTTTGCGGTTTTTAGGCAGACTTCTTTCTTCTTTGGATATTTTTCTTTTGGACAGGTCCACTGTCCACAGGAGTTCATGTTCTTTATTGAAGGCAGGCAGTCCTCCCTAGGCTTTGGAGGTCACCTGGCTGCAGGACAGTTGTCTTCTGGGGGCAGGTTCCTTGAAGGCTGCAGACAGGCCGGTAGGGCTGAGGCCAAGTCCGTTGGTGTCTTCAGTCTCCTCTGGTGGGCGACTTCTAGGGTTCAGGGGTGCCACTTAAATACTGAATTTAAAAGCATTACAGGGGGTGCCAGGTGGTAGACAATGGGCTACTCACCTTTAGGGTGACTACACCCTTCCTATGACCACTTCCTTTGGGAATTGAGCATAGCCCCAATCCTATTGGCCTAATTCCTTCCATGCAAGATGGAGGAATTTAAAAAGTAGTGTCCACTTCGGCTCGTTCATCCTATCGGTGGAACTGGCATGAACTTGGCACACCTAATTTACTTAATTTTCCCGCCAGTCCTGCTGCTGATAGTGGGGTCAGCCTCCTCCACCATTTGGAGAACCTGGGTCACATTTCAAAAGGTGACAAGACCTTTGAAGCTCCTTACCCTGGAATGTCCACCCTGCCTGGGAGAGGAGATCAGACCTCTACCCAGAGCAGGCCTTTGTTCTGAGCCTTCTAGAGCATTGGCTCTCTCGTGGCCAGAACTTTGTCGTAAGGTGGCTGTACTGGTTTTGATGAGTCAATATCCACACTACGAGTTGGTAGGTTTGCAAGGGGCACCTCTAAGGTGCCCTCTGAGTGCTTGTATTAATAAATCCATCACTGGGTTCAGTGAAGGTTTATTAATACCAAACATCCCTGTTGGAGGTGAAGGCATCATGTAGCTGGGGAACTCGTAATGACCAGTGTCCAGCACATGTACTTAAAATGGCTTTACTGATCACTTACTATGTCTGCAAATCGAGACATAGCAGCGGCACAGCTGATCATGCAGGTATGCCCTCACAACCAATATAATGCACCATGTCTTTAGAGTTGGAAGGCCTGCCAGAGGGGTGACTTACATATATTGCATGTATTGTGCAGGGGACAGGGCACACAGGTTGTGTGCCATGTTGTGTTTTCATTTTAGGTCTGCACCAAGAGACACAGCCTGCCAAAGCAGCACTGGGTGCACCTAGTGAGAGTGTACCCGGAGGGTGGCGCAATCTGTGCTGCAGCCCTCAGGGGCCTTCCTTTAGTACCCCATGCCCTAGATACCAGGGGTACCATTTACTAGGGACTTAAAGTGGCAACTAAAGGTTTGCCAATTGGGAAAAACAACTGTGCAGTTTTAGGGAAAGAGATCTGGCACTGAGAACCTGTTTAGCAGGGACCCAGTGCACTTTCAGTCGAAATTGCACCAGAAACCAGGAAAAAAGTGGAGGTGTGACCCTGTCGAAAGATGCACTTTCCTAAAGCAACTACAAGTGTCGGTCTTAAAGCATCTTCATAAGATGACGTCAGACTACAACAAATCATGTTAAATTGGCTTGTGATATAGGAGGGGAGAACCCAAATGGCAAAATGTCATGTTGCCTATGGCTGAAAAAATTCTTGCATCAGAAATGCTGCTGATGCGCTTTAATCCTGACCTGCATCAATATTTGATATTCCACTGCTGACGCCTAAACAATGCTACTGATTTTCCGCAGTCCTGGCTTGAGTACTCCCTGCAACTTCATGATCTACAACCTCACACAACCATCTTCTGATGCACCACAGATGTCCCCTGCAGCATTGTCTCCCTTCCATGTTTCTGGCGTCGCAGATCTTTATGACTGCACCATTCTTCTGATATATTCAGCAATGGGACGCTGACAGTTTCTCCAATATATGCTCGCCTTTCCATAGAGCTATTGATGCAACCCACCTATCATTGCTAGGCATGTACTGCTGCAGTCGGTGGGAAGGTTAAGAGCGTCCTCTGAAGAGGGAGGGATGACTCTTGTGAGGAAACAAGCCATTTGTCGTGTGGCTTGCACAAGTAATGGGTCCACATTCACCCTCCACTGGAAATCGTATTGTATCGCTTGACTCTCAGGGAAGTGGAGCAATCCAGGGCCTACTCAAGGGAGGTGGTGTGGGCTAGTAATCACCATTCCCCGGCACACAGGAATAACACTCAATAAATAATTGACCAGTCTATGCTTTTCCTTTAGAAAAATAAAAGTACATTTATTAGACACACACTACTCAATACTAAGCAGTAATTTACAAATATACATAGGGCTGCTGGAAATACCTTTGGCAACACTACATTTGACCCATAAAGGTCAAGATCCAAAAATTCAGAGAACCCCCTTCACGTACAGTACATCAAATAACCATAAATGGGGGTGTCAGTTTACATTAGGTCAATATTGTCCCACTTCAAGATTGGAATCCCGTTATGTTTTGAATCACATGTGCTAGTTCTTCATTCAGTCACTGACTCCAGTAATCATAGTCCATCTGCACTTATTTGTTTACCTCCTTCCAGTTGTTCTTGACTGCGGCCTCCAGTTCCCATGTCCAACAGAAAACACAACTAAGAGAAGCTCGCCATTTGTGCAAGACTTTTAAGTGGGGCAGAAGGTTCAAGAAGCAATGCAGTGCCTGCTTATCCTGATCTCCCATATCACCGCTCCGCCCCAACCCTCCTGCACAGCATGTTGAGACAATTCAAAATGGTGTCACTGGTCACATCTCCTCTGGGGGCCTCAGTCTCGCTGACATCACTGCCAGGGCCTTTTCCACCAAAATTGTCACAGGGGAGCTGTCTTCTGTGCTGGCTACAGAGGCCTGGGCTCCCTCATTTGTTCAGTGGAGTTGGGCTGGCCCATCCCTGGTACAGTGTGACAGCTGACTGATTAATGCAGATCCTTCATTGCCACTCCTTTCATCCTCGGGAGCTGAGTCTGAGTGCAGCACTGTTAATTGCTCCCTCTGTGTGGGGAGAACTTTGTTTCTGCTCTATAGAGAAATTAGAGTGGCACAGCAAGGTGACAAAAGGCCTGGGTTCTGATCCTGCGCTGAGCCAATGAAATATGACAATACCGGATGACCTAGAAGCAGTTCTGCCAGTGATTTTGTTGATTATTTCACTATAGTGCATTTGAACTGTTGAGTGCAATAAATACCTTATTGTACATAAACTTCATTATTCGGCTTAACCACATTTATTAGGGTAGGTGGAGGGCACATTGAGTCCCATGTTTACACAGACACTGACACTCCACCTCCCCCTAGAAAGCCTTAGACTGCTTGACCCGTGCTATCAATAAGTAAGAAGTGTGATGTGGTAGTACTTGGCCAAGTTGCGCAGAGCTCATAGTAGGCTGGGCACCAGGACAGCAGGAGTAAAACACCCCAGGCACCACAGTAGGGCCCAGTAACCCTGTCTACTCCGTAGCCCTCTAAAAGGTGTTCTAGCGATGTTGCTCAATGTGTGTGGCCTTCTAGAAAATGTAAGTCTTAACTTCGGTATCAATAATAATATAATGCATAAGTATGTTTTTAACCTAATTGGATCAATAGGTCATATTATGTATTTTGTAAAAGGAAAGTCCTCTTTATGCTATAACGAATATGTGGTAGACAGCGAGGTAAAATCTCTAGGCTGCAGACCAACTATGTATATTCTTTTTACTCTTAAAGTTACTAGACCAGGTGCACACTTGGCCTGTATTTTGAGTAGCATTGCAACTGAGTGTGACCTTTCAATATGAAGGCCTTGGCTGGTTGGAGAGGTCACTAATGTTTCAAGCCAGCAGAGTTGTCTAGATCTAAGGGTTGACTTTTCTACACACACCAGTTGAGTACAATTTTGAACTAAATCACACGTTGGTATTGCATTATTGTATAGTTTACATGCAGCTTGTACAAAATTACCTATTCTGAGTCAGGTGTAGATTATTCACTATTGCAGGAGCTGCATCTTGTTTACTCTCATTTACATGTAATCCATGTACTCTCATCATGCATTAGTGGTACTTGATTTGGAGTCCCTCATAATGACAGCACCTTGCCAACCATCGCAGCCACCAGCACAGTAATCTTTTAGTTTTAACTCTTGACAGGCCCACCTCCAGACTTCTTCTTCCCCTCAAAGTCAGTTATTGACTGCTATTCACCCACGGAGTTCTCACCTGTCTGTTCAGGGATGCTGACTACACTAGCTCTATACAGGCCTCCTGAGAGATCTACCTTAATGCATTTTGAGGACCGAAGTATACACATCTTGTGAACTATCTAACTAATCAGATATGACCCTGTTCTGCAATTTGCCTCCATAGCCCATCTATCCCATATCCTAGGTTGACTTCTGCCAACATAGCTAAGTGTTGTGTGGCCTCTTTGATTGTTCTTATCTTCTTGCACTCTGTTATCTGTGTACATCCCAGTTAGGTTCAGATTACTGCTGGGTGGGCATCCTTTACTAATTATTTTGGACTGAACTGAAGTGCTCCATACTTGTATGTTTTATTTTTAAACATAGGTCACAGCATCAGAGTCGAAATGCTGATAAGCATTATATCTCCTACTGCAATTTGGACTGTGGCTTCAAACTATCCAAAGTAATTAACCTAGACATACCAGTTGCAACAAAGGCCTCCTGTTGCTTTAAGAAGGCATTATGTATCACAAAAATGCACTTCAACCTATTTTCATGCAACACGCAGCTGAATATCTCCAATATGGACATTACTGACTAGTGATGCTTCCAACAACCGGAACATTAAATTATATCCACTTTTGTTAGATAATTCTGGCGAGACATACACTTGACATCTGTGATGATGCTACAAAGACTATTCGGCAAATGCAGAGCAGATTAAAACAACGCTAAACAAACGCGGTCTGAAAGTCAAGAATATAGACAATTTGCTGGCAGCGCAAATGTGATTTATGAACAGTGCAATTTTATTTTTCAGGTACTGAAAGTAGTGAGTGAAATATATACATATATATTTTTTACAACAATCTGTCTGCCAGTATCCTGCACAGTTGGGCTAAGCGGCCCACTGATCGCATTTCTTGATATACTTATTTTCAAAGTCTGTAGTCACTTCTCTTCTGCTAGAGGAAATTACGAGTTTTGTGGGTGTCGAATGGCAACTTTTGTTCCAGAATGTGCCAATGTGTTGGCTGACCTTATTTCCAGCAGTGGGTGGAATATTACAGTCCTATAAAGCAATCATCTCTCATTGTCTGAGCCTAAGACAGGCGAAATACCAGCACTTGAATAGGATATTGTAGGGATTGAGAGTGAGGAGAACATCACAGGAGGGAGTGCACCTTTTCTTTGTTCACAGTATATTAAATAATTTTAACCGTACTGTTTTGCAACTTGGGGAATCTCCGCGTGCCATTGTGGTGCCAGCAATCCTCGGAATACTATGGAGTTTTTTTCTTTTTAAAAAAAAAGTTTGAGCACTGTATAGTTTACTTGGAAAAGTTATTTGATTTTACCTGATACCCAATTCTTAATTGTGTTGGAACTTTGCTGTTTAAGAAAGCTCACAACGTTTCAACAACTGTGCAAAGCCACTGATTCAGTACTCTTCGAATACCTTTTCAATTAATATGGTTTAATCGTTTAATCACAGACACGATAAACCATGTGCACAGAAATGGTTACTTGCTTTTAAAAAGTTGCCATCCCAAGTTCCCAATTTATAACGAAAATTGCCAGTTCTGCCAGAAAATGATAGAGCAACTAAAATCAAAAGGAACAAGCAATATTTGTGATGTTGACCCCCATTAAGGCAGCTTACGGTACAAGTTACTATGAACGTTATGTTCCAGATTCTATTTCCTTTCCGAACAAAACTTCTGAAGTATGCCAACTCTGAAAAAAAGGTACATTCAAATAGTAGTATTCCTCGCAGTGTAATTCAATTATCCCACGTATGCTACATGGGAACCACATACCGTGTTATTTCACTTGTTGAACTTTAAAGCTCATATGCACTACAAGGAAATGTGAAGCATATCTTCAATACTTTTCATCTGAATGAACTTCTTACATTATAACTGAAACCAAATCAGCAGCATGCAACCTCCCAACTAACTGTGTCACTGGGATCCTGCTAGCCAGGACCCCAGTGCTCATAGTTTGTGGCCTAATGTGTATGCCCGTGTAGTGCCTAACTGTGTCACCGAGGCTCTGCTAACCAGAACCTCAGTGCTTATGCTCTCTCTGATTTTAAAATTGTCACTGTAGGCCAGTGACTTCATTTACCAATTTCAATAGGCATATTGAAGCCCCCTTGTAAGTCCCTAGTATATGGTACCCAGGGCATTGGGGTACCAGGAGATCCATATGGGCTGCAGCATTTCTTTTGCCACCCATAGGGAGCTCAGACAAACCCTTACACAAGAATGCCACTGCAGCCTGTGTGAAATAGTGCACACACTATTTCACAGCCATTTTCACTTCACTTAAATAAATTATAAGTCACCTAAATGTCTAACCTTCACTTGCTGAAGGTTAGGTGCAAAGTTACTAAGTGGGAGGGCACCCTTGCACTAGCACAGGTGCCCCCACATAGCTTAGGGCCATTTCCCCGGACTTTGTGAGTGCAGGGACACCATTACACATGTGCACTACATATAGGTCAATACCTATATGTAGCTTCGCAATGGTAACTCCGAACATGGCCATGTAACATGTCTAAGATCATGGAATTGTCCCCCCGCCATTCCAAATCTGGTATTGGGGAGCCAATTCCATGCATCCTGGGGGCTCCACCATGGACCCCGAGTACTGCCAAACTAGCTCTCTGAGGCTTGCACTGCAGCTACAGCTGCTGCTGCCACCTCACAGACAGGGTTCTACCCTCCTGGGGTCTGGGCAGCCCAGTCCCAGGAAGCCAGAACAAAACATTTCCTCTGAGAGCAGGGTGTTACACCCTCTTCCTTTGGAAACAGGTGTTACAGGCTGGGGAGGGGTAGCCTCCCCCAGCCTCTGGAAATGCTTTGAAGGGCACAGATGGTGCCCTTCTTGCATAAACCAGTCTACACTGGTTCAGGGACCCCTTCTCCGGCGGGAAACAGGACAAAGGAAAGGGGAATGACCACTCCCCTGTCCATCACCACCCCAAGGGTGGTGCCCAGAGCTCCTCCAGTGTGTCCCAGACTTCAGCCATCTTGCTTTGCAAGGTGTGGGGGAACTCTGGAGGGCTCTGAGTGGTCAGTGCCAGCAGGTGACGTCAGAGACACCTCTTGATAGGTCCATACCTGATAAGGTAGCCAATCCCCCTCTCAGGGCTTTTTAGGGTCTCTACTGTGGGTTCTCTTTAGATTCTGCTTGCAAGTTTCCTTCAGGAATCCTTTGCAACAACTTCAGACTTTTCTGACCTCGGATCAACCACAGCCTGCTCCAAGAAACGCTGTAACTGCAACAAAGTGTCTACAAGAGACACTTTTTTTCAGCAATCTCAGCTCTAAGTCAGCAACTGCAACAGTTTCCACGGTGTGCATGCTCTGGGGACTCCCTGTCTTCATCCAGCACCAGAAGGACCGAAGAAATCTCCCGTGGAGTGACAGAGTCACTCCCCTGCTCCAAGCAGGCACCTTCCAAGGCAACGACCGGTACCTTGGGACTCCCTCTCACCACAATGAGCGTGCTCCTAAGGACATAGAGGGTGTACATTATCGACAGATTGTTCGGAGGTCCTGCTGATGCAATTTGGAGGAGATAAGACCTTGCCTTCACCGAGAATGACGGTACCCCTGTGTATTGTGTCTTCTTTACCTCCTGAGGCCTCTGTGCACTCTTTGCAAAATTCCTTCATGCACAACCTGGCCCAGGTCCGCAGCACTCCACCCTGTGACGCTCAACTCGCTGAGTTGTTCTCCGGCGGCAAGGGACCTTCTTTTGTTGTGCTGCATCAACCGCATTTTGCACCTCCTTTGAACCCGGATCCTGTGGCTTCTGGGGGTGCTGCCTGGCATCCAGAGGGCTTTCTAAAGTGCTGAGAGCCCCCTCTTCCTCCTCACACAGAGTTGAGGCCCCCAGGTGCCTCCTGGGTCCATCCAGTGCCATTTTGATGAAAAATTCACTTTTGTCGTAGCTAAGGCTTGTTGGCACCTTCCAGCAGCGGAAAAATAGAGAGGGGACCCTCCTATGTATAAAATACCAGGGGGAACAGGGTACCGTAAAACAGTAAATATATAAAGAAAACCCCCACCGGGCAAACTAGTCCAATCACACCTCACTCACACAAACAATAAATCTCTCTGTTAATCAGTTAAGAATCCGACAAATCAAAATTAAATATTTAATGAAATTACGAGCAAATTCTCAAATCATACAAAGACAAAACAAACACATAAATATTAAAACATCAAGAATAAAAATTGACATTGAGTGCAATTACATAGAGGGGAAACAAACAAAAGACATATACAATCGTCTATAAAATAAAACTGTCCCAATATTGGTAGGAATCCACCTATCGATAATTGTCAATACTCTTTATTCAATTTATTTTATTTTACCCTTATTTTACCCTTTTATGGGTCCAGTAAAGGTTGGCGCCTTCCAACATAAAATCTCATCTGCAACGATCTTCATGTCATGGGACATCTTTTGCATCACGCAGGAACCTGCTGGCATCTTCCTAGAGTGCATTTCTGCAGTTTACAAGTAACCGGGGACTCTTCTTTTGCACCCTCTTCTGGGTTGGCAGGGGCTCCTGTCCTTCCTGGAACTTCTTTCGATTTCTGGACTTGGTCCCCTTCCTTTGCAGGTCGTCAGGTCCAATAATCCAGCAGTTGTTCTTTTCAAACTTGGTTGGCTGCTGCAAAATCCCAAAAACGAGGTGTAGTGTGTCCTAAGGAAACTTGCAGTACTTTACTCTTGCTTTTCTGGGCCCTGGGGTGGGGTAATTTTCTTACCTTTACTGTATTCTTACTCTCCCAGCGATTCTGCACACACTACACTTGTTTAGGGGGGAATTCGTGATTCACATTCCACTTTTTTAGTATATGGTTTGTGTTGCCCCTAGACCTAGTTTCTCCCATTGCATTCTATGGGATTTCCTACTGTTTGCATTGTTCTATGACTATTTACTTGTCTAATTTTGGTGTCTAGTGTATATATTGTGTGTAATACTTACCTCCAGAAGGAGTATTGTCTCTAAGATATTTTTGATACTGTGTCACCCAAATAAATACCTTTATTTTTGGTAACACAGAGTATTGTCTTTACTTGTGTATAAGTACTGTGTAACTATAAATGGTATTGCATGAGCTTTGCATGTCTCCTAGTTCAGCCTAAGCTGCTCTGCTATAGCTACTTCTATCAGCCTAGGCTGCTAGAACACTACTACATTCACTAACAAGGGATAACTGGACCTGGTGTAAGTACCCAAGGTACCCACTACAAACCAGGCCGGCCTCCTACAGTACGTTTATTGAACAAGTAGCCCTTGACCTCTGGTAATTGCACTGCTCCCCCTGCCTAGCTCCATGAGACCGAGACTGTGTTCCTAGGCCCATAGCCTCTTGTTCAGTCCTGCTGTCGGAGGACCCGCGCCCAGCCAGATTCCCACGACAACCCTCATTCAGTCCCCGTAAATGGAATTGTTTTTTGGTTTAGTGGTTCCTTATATTTAGTCGAGTTGCTTAGGCCACACTGTATTTTCACTGGGTTTTTTTTTTTTTCCCCTGCCACACTGTTTTCCAGCTCCTGTGGTTGTTTTCTCGCTCCCGCTGCTGGCCCGCTCCCTGCGCCCCCACCAACCTGACAGGCCCTCCTAGGACTACCAGGCAAGCCCGTTTGCACCCATCTGTGCCTGGAATACGCCAGTCCCAGAATCCCTGGTACTCCCAACATTCACCATTACACCACAAAGGAGCTGCTGGCCATGGACCCCGGACACCACAACAACGGCTGCTTCAAGTACTCTCCGCGATCAACCAAAGAACCCTTCATGTGCCACCACTGCTGCTCCTCCTGCTACACAGGATCTCCTTCCCACACTTGACCCTGCGCCACCTCCACTCAGAAGACCACAAACAACCTGGAGCTGCTCCAGTGCATCCTGCTCAACGCTTGCTCCCTGTGCAAATGCCATGAAAATCTAGGACACCATCACTACCCTCCCTATTGGCATAGCCTTCACCACTGAAATGTGGCTCGAACCCCAGCATTGCCACTGCCACACACCCCAACAGCTACATGATGATACGGCATGACCGCACCAACAAACTCAACGGGGCCTCGCCATCATCTTGAAGGACACCATCCAATGCACCATCACCAATGACGATCCAACACCCCTAATGAAACACCAACTTCCAACTATAGACCAACGGTAAGACCACAATAAGAGGCACCCTCCCTTATAGAACCCGGGACCCCCCCAACCAGCCTTCTTTGACACTATCTCCAACCTCATCGCCTCCGCCCCTAGCCAAAGTCCAACCACTATGTCCTACTCAACGATCTCAGTTTTCATGTTGACAACCTCAACAACAGCAACTTCACCACCCTCCTGGAGAATCTGTGCAACATTGGCCTCATCCAACTGGTCACCAAACCCATGCATAAAGCCAGACACACTTGATGCCATCTTCACCTCTAGCAACAGACTCAAATTCACCTACGTCAGAGAACACACCATTGTTCACTTCACCATATCTGACACCCAACATTCCATGGCCAAGCAACACAGCTCCAACCACTGCAGCTGTAGCCAGGTAACCGAGACCCAATGGACACAGGCCCTCAGCACCGCACAACCTGAAACCTCAGCAAACCTTGACTAGGCTGCCTAGAACGTCTCTGCCTGGATTGCCAACTGTGCCGACAGTCACCACACCACACCCTACCCCCCCACCCCAAACCCCCCGCCTCTCACAACCCCCACCACCCAAGAAAACTTCAAACAAGCCAGAGGGTACACCACAGAGCTCAGAACCACCAAGCACAACTGCTACTGACTCAGGAAGCATTGTCACACCACTAAGGACCCGTATGACAGAGCCGCTCACAAAGCAGCCCTCAGCCACTACACCCTGCGCATCAAGGAAGCCAAGCGAGCAGCCATCACTGCCCATTTCAACACCGCAGCCAACCACACAACAGAACTCTTCACAATAGTGAAGGAATTCTGCAACCCTACTGCCACAGAGAACACCATCCACCCCTATCAAGAACTCTTCAACACCCTCTAGGACTACTTCCACACTAAGATTGCCACAATCTACAACAAGTTTGACCTCCAAACCACCACTCTCAACCTCGACAACCTCAACCAACCAGCAAACACCAACCGAACCATCACCTCCAGGTCGCAGCTCACTACCCAGACAACCACAGCCATCAAGTCATCATGTCATCCAATCACTCCGAGGCACCCACCAACCCCTGCCCGCACCATCTCTTCAACCTCGGAACGAACCCCATCAGCAAGAAACTCACCAGTATCATCACCTCCATCTCCACAACAACCTTCCCGGACAGATGCAAACATGAAGAGGTCCGACCCCTCCTAGAGAAATGCTTCACTGACCTAAAAAAATACTGACTGATCCCTCTGCTCCCCTACCCACCAAAGTAATCGAAAAAGCCATCAACCAACAGCTCAACAAACACCCAGAACAATACCACCTATTTGACGTCTTTCAATCAGGATTCCGGGCCAAACAGCACTGAAACCGCTGATTGCAGCCACAGACAACATCAGAGGTCTCCTCAACCACAGGGAAACAGTGGCCCTGATCCCTTTTCACCTCTCGGTGCATTCAACGCAGTCTCCCACCACACCCTCATCGACAGGCTGTACAACACCAGCATACAGTAAAAAGCCCTCAAGTGGATCGCCTCTTACCTGACAGGATGCACACAAAGCATCCAACTGCCTCTCTTCACCTCCGCACCCACGATCATCATATGCAGCGTACCCCAAGGATCATCCCTCAGCCTCACCCTTTTCAACATCTACATGACCCTCATCGCAGATGTCGTCAGATCCCAGAGACTTAATCTAATCTCCTCCTCAGGCAACACTCAAATAATCTTGCTCACTGAGGACCCCGCCAATGCCTACACCAACTTCTGCAACGCCATGATCAGCGTAGCCAAATGGATATAAAACAGCTGCCTCAAACTAATCTCGAACAAAACAGTCATACTGATCTTCAGAAAGAAAACCTCCATTTGGAACCATAGCTGGTGGCCAGCAGAACTCAGACCAGCCCCCGCAACTACAGACCATGCACGCAACCTTGGCATAATCCTCTACAACCAACTGACCATTAAACGACAAGTCAATGCAGTTGCCTCCTCCTGCTTCCACTCCCTTCGCATGCTCCTCAGAATCTTCAGATGGATCCTAGTCAACACCACAAAAACTGTCACCTTGGCCCTCGTCATCAGCCGCCTCGACTATGCAACACTGTCTATGCAGGCACTCCTCTCAGCTCCTCAAAAGAGTCCAGACCTTACAGAACACTGCAGCCGGACTCATTCCGGACCTCCCCAAATGGACCCACATCACCCCCCCACCTCAGAAACCTCCACTGGTTCCCCATCCATAAGAGATGCCAGTTCAAGACCCTCACTCACATGTACAAAGCCCTACATGATTAAGGACAGTTCTACATCAACCATTGACAACTTCCATCTCCCTGCAAGACACCTGTGCTCCGTCTCTCTCGTCATCGCTCACACCTCCCTGCAACCGCATTGGGGGCTGCTCCTTCTCCTATATTGCCGCCAAAACCTACCTGGAACTAATTACTGCTCCAACTCCGAACAGCACCCTCCCTGGCAGACTTTAGAAAGAAACTCAAGACTAGCCTTTTCGACCAAGATCCGGCACCCTCAACACCCAGTTACCACCAGTGGTGACAGCGCTGCTCTTGCTCAAATGCTGATTGATTTATTGGTCACCCTCCTCCCATAGCAAATGCTTGATGTAGACTTCTGTTGGTGGTGGACGGATTGGGATTTGAAACATCACACCCAGGAAGACATAGGCCATATTTATGGATTTTGCCACAAAACTGCGCTAATGCACTTTTGCGTCAAAATCTGTAGCACCTGCTAACGCCATTCCATTGCGCCAGCAGGGCGCCATATTTATAGATTGGTGAACATTGGTGCTAAGGACAGGGTGGCATCTAAAGAAAAAGACACTAGCCACGGGGAGGATTGGCAGGCGGGGAAAAGGCGTTAGTGTGTCAGAAATGATGCTAGGCTGTTTAGCGGCAATAAATATGCCGCAAACCACTGTAGCATAATTTTCTGACACACTACCACCCAAAATTGACTCCGGTCTTAGTAAAGACAGGAGTCATGCCCCTCACCCCAAAGGCCAGCCCAGGGGACCAATGTCCCCTAGGCAAGGCCATAATACCCAGTGCCAGACAAGAGGCCCCATCAGGTAAGGGGCCCCCAATGGCACAGAAAAAAATTATACTTACCTATACTTACCCAGGGTGGGCCCCCCATCCTATGACACCCCTCTGGTGTGGATGTTCCTGGGGCTCGGGGTGGGCATTTGTGGGCCCATTCCATGATGTTTAGCAATGGGAATGGGTCCACAGGTCCTCTAATGCCTGGTCAGACCAAGGTGTTAAATAATGACGCTAAGCAGGTTTAGCACCATTATTTGAGTCTGCCTACTCTGTGCGTGTCTTTTTGCACCAGAGTGTAAATAAGGCAGTAGGAGGTTAGTGTGATATTGTGGATGGGAACGCCTACCTTGCATCTAATTAGCGCATGGTAGGGTAGTTTGCGCATCCACAATATGACGCTACCTTTTATCTTTTCATGCTAGACGTGTGTAGAATCAAAATATAACTATGGAGTTAAGTTTGCCCTGTTTTAGCGTCAAAATAATTGATGCTAAATTGGCGCAAAACAAGTATAAATATGCCCGGTAATCTTGCAAAATAGTGTAAAACTACATTTACTGACTTCAGTGGCATTACATGTCTTTAGTGTATAACATATTGCTGATATCTCAAGAATATGCAATAGAAATACCATAAACAAACTACCTTTGGCAGAACATGCATGTTTAATTATGCCAATTGTAAAGCACTATTGACTGTATACTGTATTCTTATCCTTTCTTTCTCCCAGCAGCACCACTCTCATACACCTTACTCTTTGGTGCCCTCTGTGGCAGCAGTCACATGCCAGAGCCTGTGTACTGGTTTTACTCGAGTCTGCAACCATAGTTCCGCTAGGATCTGTATTCTGCTTCCGTCCAACGTAGTGACAATCTCCTCTTTTGAGTTCTCATCCAGTGATTAGTTTATATTATAGATTGTTCCATTCACAGCGTAGCAACATTATGTGGTAAGGACATCACATTTCGTTCATCATGGCTACAGTTAAAGAGTGAAACCATAAGGGGCTGAGCTAATCTTACGGCTGTAAGTTCCGTTTTTTCTGTGCAATTCATTTTCTTCACAATCTGTGGTGTTTCACAAAAAAGAGGAGCTACAGATTTGTTACCTTAAAAAGTTTCCAAATGTAATCTGAAGGGAGGATGCAGAATATCTTGAGGACATAACTAACAAAGAATAGTATCAAGCCAGAGGAGAACCCTGTTAAATCAGTACTTGAGCACACCAAAAATTATTATCCAGGATTGGGCCAGCACCACCAACTGTCCCCACAAGATTCCAATCATACCCCTGCCCACATTCTAGATAAAACGTCAATGGCGTAGACCCATTTTACCCACCAGTACCCTGAAGGCCTAATCACCACAAAAAATGAGTGGGGGTATGAAGGTGTAGTATCTTGAAAAATGAGGAGTAATGACTATGAACGCAATAGTCATTACTAATTTGGAAAGTCCCCATTGTAGACTCTTAGGCCCAGATTTATACTCTGCACTGAATTAGTGTAATTATTTTGTTACGCATGCATTATTCAGCGCAAACTTAACTCCATATTTATATTTTGACGCTAGACTGTTCTAGCGCCAAAATAGTGGACTTAAAGTAATTTTTTTAATGCGTGAAACCACCTTGCGTCAATGAGATGCAAGGTGGGCGTTCCCACCCAAAAAATTACTCTAAGGCCCTACTGCCTAATTTAGTCTCCCGTACAAAAATGGTGCACGGGAGGGAAGCGGGCCTAAATAATGGCACTAAGCCTGCTTAGTACCGTTATTTAATGCCTGGGTCACGAGAGGTGTAAGGGGACCTAGGGACCCATTTCCATGATCAAACACCAGGGAAAGAGCCCACAGGTGCCCAGCCCAAGTCCCAGGAACACCCACACCAGAGGGACACAACAGGATGGGGGACCCCATCCCAGGTAAGTATTTTTAAAAACATTTTAAAGTGCCATTGGAGGCCCTGAAATGGTGACCCCTACATGGCACAGGGTGCAATGGCCATGCCCAGGAGACCCTTGTCCCCTGTGCTGGCCATTAGGGTGGTGGGTACGACTCCTGTCTTTTATAAGACAGTAGACATGTGGTATGGATGGTTGTGTGTCAAGAAATGACGCTAGGCTGGTTAGAGTAATCTTTTTTGACTCTCACCAGCCTAACGTCATTTTCTGGTGCAAAACCCCCTTATCCCATATGGCCACCCCCACCCAGCTAACGTCTTTTTTTTTTTTTTTTTTTTTTTTACGCTGCCCATCCTTTGAGCCATTCCATAAATTTGGCGCCCGTCTGGCGTCCTGGAATGGCACAAGCCGGCACTATACATTTTTGACGCAAAACTGTGCAAACAGTTTTGTCTCAAAATGTATAAATCTGGCCTTGGTGAGACTTCAAAGGCACATGGTCAAGAGAAAGCACTCCATAAAAATCAATGGACCCTAACCTGTGTAGCATAATGTACCAAAAGCATTTGAATCAGCCAAAGTCAAAACTGACAATCCACCATACCACATTTCAACTCTGAGAACTAGCAGGATTAACAAGAACTTCTACTTCCAAGAAAAACATTTTGAGAGCAGGCTCCAGGGACAGAGCAAGGTCTATACATGTCAAAAGGAGCAGACCACACCAGAAACCAGAAGAGCGACTCGGGCCCATATTTATACTTTTTGTCGCAAAACTGCGCAAACAGTTTTGCGACAAAAAGTAAAGTGCCAGCTTGTGTCATTCCAAAGCGCCAGCTGGGCGCCACATTTATGGAATCCCGCAAGCTGGCGCTAAGGGTGGGCTAGCATCAGGAACAAATATGTTAGCCAGATGGGGTGGCGGTAAGGGGGAAGGGGTTTGCCTTACAAAATGACGCTAAGCTGGTTAGAGGCAAAAATAAAATAAAAAATTCCATTAACCAACCTAGCGTCATTTCCTGATGCAACCATCCATACCACATGACTCCTCTCTTATAAAAGACAAATGCTAACCTCTACTTACCCTACTTACCTGGGATGGGGTCCCCCATCCTCTGATGTGGGTGGGGGTTTTCTTGGGGTGAGCACACATGTGGGCCCATTCCATGCTGTTTCACCATGGAAATGGGCCACAGGCCCCCTAACGCCTAGTCTGACCCAGGCATTAAATCCATTATTTATCCCCTCCTCCCACCCGTGAATCATTTTAGCACGGGGAATAAATATAGGGCTATGGGGTTAGCACCATTTTTTTTTTTAGATGGGAACGCCTACCTTGCTTCTCATTGACGCAAGGTAGGTGCATACATCCACAAAAATTGTGCCAAGTCCAATATTTGTACGCTAGACATGTCTAGCGTCAAAATATAAATATGGAGTTAAGTTTGCGCTAAATTTGCGTTAAAAAAACCCGCTAATTCTGCACATACATAGTAGAAATATGCCCCTAAATTCCTACAGAGTAAAAGAATCACATCCAGGGACTTCACTCAATCTGTGGCACAGTGAACACAAAGCTGTGCTGCTCTGTGCAAGGAGTTGAACCGGAAGGGATGCTGTAAGAACCATCGGAGGATGAGTGGGGATCTACTTAAGGATAACGCATAAAGCTGGAATATCGCAGGCTATAGTAGGATCACCTTGGCCTCAGATACCTCCCCTCAATTAACTGGGATGCACTCAAAAACCCACTAAGGATGATAGCCACACTAATATTGGTTAGAGCAAGGAAAGAAAGCTAACTGATATTGTAAAAGCAATAGACCTAAAGGAATTGCAGTGAGTGGATAAGCAAGGGGGCACTTGCACAAACCGTTGCAGGATCACAGTACTTGGAGGGCAGATAACTGTCCTACGAACAGAGCTGAACTGACCCTGTTGAAACTAGAGCAGACTTTTTATGAGCGAGGGGTAAGGTCATCACATCGCTTGGAAAGAGATTGCAAAACTAGAGAGTCAGACCGCTTATAGGAAGGGTTTAAAGCATCAAGAGGTTTGTGGACAACTAAGGAAAATAATAAGCAGGAAGCTTTTTGATAATTTTGTCAACAGCAGTACTCACAGGGCAGGGAGACAAGGAGGCAGTACCTGGAGAAATGAATTCTCTCTGTTCTAAGGTTCATAGATCAGTCGCAGAGATGGAACCAGATGGACTCACCATCATCTTGCACAATAACATTCTCCAAGCAAATCCCTTTCTATGATGGAAGTGGACGTAACCTTGATTTACAAACAGCAGAAAGACTGTGACGACAGAACCTCATACAGGGTGGTAACTGCTGAAAACATACACCAAAATCTTTACCAAGTTTGGGACAAAACAAAACTGAATGCCATATTTGATACACTTAGAGCAAGAGGCTTCATAAAGAGCAGTCGAGCTCATGACAATGTGTGATGTGTAGCACACTTAGTGGAAAAAGCATATTAGAAAAAGATAGCAACTGTCCTACTTATCCTGGTGGCTAAAAAGGCATTTGATCGGGTTAAATGAAACAGCAAATGATCTAAAATGAAGGGCTGAGTAATATCAAGGAATAAGGACCCTGGAATACCAATAAGTATAAGTCTATGCTCAGTCAGGCTTTCTCTTCCATAGAGGGAGAAGAAAAGAGTGCTCTGTCACCTTTTCTATTTGCGTTAGTGGTAGAACCACTGGCTAATATGAAGCCCAATAGAAATCAAGGGGTTGCCTTTTGGTGGGGAGCACCATAAAACCTGCCTTTTTACAGTAGAGGCTTTGCTCACACTTAAGAAACCTGAAGCCTTGATCCCTGCAACACTGGAAATGCTAGAAATATTTAAACAGTTATCACGCTTTAAAAGGCATCCAGGTAAAGTTAAAAATACGGAACATATCATCGACTAAAGACACATGGCCTCATTTACAAGAAAATGACGCACCGTGGCACCTGCAAGCCAGTTGCTGCACCGCACTGCGTGATTTCGAAAGTGCAGGGATGTGTCGTATTTACAGAAATATGACATCCCTGTACTTTCCTCTGCGCTGGTGCACAGACTGCTGCCTAGCGCCAACACAGGCACCCTTGCACCATTGTGCAAGGGTGCCTGCGTTGCAGGGATGATTATGTGCAGAAAGGGGCACCTTCCTGCACATAAACAGTCATTAATGGCGCTTTCCTCTTTCTACGTGTGCTGCACAATGCAGTACACATCGAAAGAGGAAAAAATGGGGAGAAATGTTATTTCTCCCTGTTGGACCACTTTAACGCCACTTCTGAGGCGGCGCAGGAATCGGATGCATTCCCAGCCTTGTAAATCTGGGATTGCGTCAGATTCCGTCAGGTTCCATGTAAGTATGACCCTTGGAGCGTCAAAAACATGACTCTCCAGTGGCGCAGTGTGCTGCTAGGGCCCTGTAAATGAGATACACAGTGTTTCAGCTGCAACCTATATGCCCTTTCAATTACTTGGGAATATGGCAAGATGACATTTGTTTAAACAAATTCAATGAATGCAAAGCAGAGTCTTGGGAGAAAGAATCTACAGTACATAACTACAGCTTAGGCATTATACCTGCTGGACAAAGAGCCACAAGAGAATTTGCACTGCTATAAATATTCACTGGGATAGACAGAGGTTTAAGAAGGTTGGTTTGTGGCATTTATAGAATATTCTATGAAAGGGCATTGGACCAAAGACGGGGCAATCATGATAGAGGGGCCAAGACCCTATGCCGATATATCTAGCATTAAGAGTGGCATGGCATCCCCAAATCATATAAAGTATCTGTTGTAGAGTCAGCCTATAAGATACTATACCAGTGATATTTCACACCTGAAAGACTTCATTATATTTTCACCATGGGCACAGACACATGCTGTAGATGCGAAAGCTCAAAAGGCTTTTTGATACATATGTGTTTGGTACTGCTTTAAACTCACGAATTTTCGACATCTTAAGTCACTTTAAGAGTGGTTTGGGCTATCCTTTTCCTGACAATCCAGGCACCCGGGTGCTATGCTGTGAAATTTGGACACAGTGGGGGGATTCTGCTAGTGTTACTTTGACAAATGACAGTAGCCCCAAAGATGCTCATTGTACTGCATTTGAAAAGAAAAGACCCCGCAGGTATATGTGAAATTTGGACACAGTGGGGGGATTCTGCTAGTGTTACTTTGACAAATGACAGTAGCCCCAAAGATGCTCATTGTACTGCATTTGAAAAGAAAAGACCCCGCAGGTATAGCACAATGGTTTTATAACTTGTGGCAAATATCATAAAATGAGAAAATAACCCACAATCTATTGCACAAAGTTAAAAACTTCATCTGGATATAGAACTACAGATTAGTCATATGTGCGCATACAGAATGTCTACTTCTCGCCAGCCCTGAGGAAGCCGATGAGAAATCTGTATCCAAATGTGACATATCTCATCCGTCATATTACAAGTGCTGCACGCTATAAAGCA
Organism: Pleurodeles waltl; assembly: GCF_031143425.1. Classification (NCBI taxonomy): domain Eukaryota; kingdom Metazoa; phylum Chordata; class Amphibia; order Caudata; family Salamandridae; genus Pleurodeles; species Pleurodeles waltl. Next base: position 601,416,970 of record NC_090446.1, read on the forward strand.
ATTGTAATTCGGAGGACAGGATATCCGCCACGTTTGTGACAGAGTATATGCATACTCTTAATACAGCCCCGATTTCCAAACTGCAGCTGTCCCTATGTTCAGTACTTCGGGAAAATAGAAGCATACCCTGTGTGACCCAAGCATGCAGGTCACTGAACAAGATAATCCCTGCTTCACCAAGTTAGCTGACAAATTGTCCCTGCCTCCTTGTTTTGATCTCTAGTTTGTGGCTGCTGGAAGGTGGCACATGGGTGCTGGGGCTCAGCTGGACAGAACCACGTCCATAGCAGACTGACTAATCACCAAGAGTCAGCACAACCATATAGCTTCCATCTAATGCCCTTGAAACCAGCAAGAGGTAGGAATTAAAATGCAAAACGTCTGCCCAGCCTGCGCGCAACAATGGAATGCCACCAGCTCTGTCTGGGCCAAGGTTGGGTCTGCCTATGGCATGTCTGAGAGAAAAGGAGGTTGGGATGATTCTCCCCCTCCAACTGGTACGTTGCTTATTACCATAAACTTTTGGCTTAATCTTCAAGAGCCTTTATCTTGCCCACTGCACATCATAGGGATAAACGTAAGGTGGTTTCCCTGACTCGCAGAAGCACTTCGTTTAATAAAAAAAAAAAATACTGTGTTATACACAAAGGGGCAGATTTATCACAAGGTTGGGCTGCTTTTGCATCAACCAAAGAGGCAAAAGCTATGCCACCTTTAAGTTTATCAAGCCACACAAGGCCACCTTCCGTGGTCCTGAGTGACTTGATAAATCCGGAGTAATGCAATGCAGAGCAAAGTGCTGCATTACTTTACTCTGCTTCAGAGAGGTGTTCCATGGATGGTCCACGCAACGCCCAAGGATTTTGATGCATTCCTGGATTTACCATAAGTGGTGAAGCGTAACAAGAAGAAATTTTTATTTCTCCTCGTTGTTCCCTCTTTGTGTGTGTGCTGCTGCAGCACACATAGAGGAAAATGCCTCAGGGGGATTGTTCTTGCGCCCTTCTGCACAAAAACAATCCTGCCTGCAACGTAGGTACCCTTGCACTATGGTGCAAGAGTACCTGCACGGGCGCTAGCCAGCATACTATGCACCAGTGCTTGGAATAGACAGGAATGCGCTGTATAATGTTATACAGCGCATTCCTGCTAAGGTGGCTTGCTGTGCTGCGAATCATGACTATTTAATAAATATGCTCCAAACTCTTTTTAGAGAAAGCTGTGGATTCCATTTACTATACAATTACACCAGCTGATCAGTCTTAATGTTACGCAGGGTGCTATTAAAGGGGACCTTAGCAGTGATACATCTAGTTGATGCTAAAGGTGTGTGAAACTCAAGTAATTTGGATCCATGTAATTACGCAAAATTTCAGCAAAATTACACCTAGTTATGTGAAATGAAAATCCGTCATTTCGTGCTGTTCTTTAGCGTGAAATAAGTCCTTGTGACAATCTTTGGCACAAGGATGGAGTTAAACAGGGCTGTGAACTACAGCTGCTCGCATTCTGTTCTTCCTATGCATTCACAGCAAATTTTTACTGCAAGTGGGAGCATTCGTGGTAAATGTTTATCGCTAATGTCACCAGTAATGTGCCTAGCCCCACAATCATGCGATTTCCTCTTGGGCCACCCAGGTTGTCTATCAGTCCCAACAACACAACCTTGGGGGACAACTGGAGGTTTTGGGTTAATGCCTCAGACAGAGCTGCAAAAATTGTTACCCAGTATTTGTAGATGGTGGGGCATTCCTTGACCATATTGTAGCAATCCCCCGATTCCCTCCCACATCTCATGAAGGAGGGGTCAGGGAGCCTTTGAGCCTTCCACAGGTTCCTGGGTGTGTCGGAGGCACAATGGAGGAATTTCAGCTGGATAAGGCGTAACTGGGCAAAAATGGCTACAGCACAGAGGGCAATGTATGCCACTCTCCACTCCGCCTCTCTTAGTCCGTCACCTTTTTAAGCAGTAATCCAGTACACCCTCTTTGGAGTCTTAGAAACAATTTGAAACATATTAGAATTCTATATTGCATCTGATTTACCTCCTTGACTAATCCTGAAGATAATGATTAATTGCACACGCCATCCTTGATATTATGCTGTGACTCATCGTCTTTAACACCTACCAGAGGCAGGAGGTTGAGCAGCTACTGCAGATAATCCCAAGGTGAGGAACAGGGACTACCCCAGCAGAAACAACTAGTTCACTTCAACTCGTGTCCACTGGCCATTAAAAATATTGACTCACAATTCTCCGTCTAAAAATGTGTGCAAGATGGTGCCTGCCTGCTAGCAGTGTGCCAGAGAGGAGAGATCCAGGGCACGGTGATAGCAATTTCAGTGTAGTGTCAGTTGTAGGTACCTGAACTGAAGGAGCACTACAACTTACTTGAGCTGATTTCATTGCACTGCCTCTATGGTCCTGTGCTCATCTGGGAGGAGAGTGCTTCTGTATTAGGACTGGCGAGAACTAGAGGTGGCGGTCCAAAAGAAAGACTGCAGGATGCAACCTTAAGATCGAGGGAGGATGGGGGGTATTGGAGAAGAAAAACCTCTTTAATCTTAAAGTCCTCCAATTACAACGTGAGACAGAGAAACCTCGACAACAAAAGCCAGTCACAAAGTGAAGTCAGGACTTTGAAAATGCTACTGAACTTCATTATTTAAGTAAATCTATAGCCAAAAAAAGTCTCCACAATTGAACAGACCCTTTTCTGTTATGTACGTGAGACTGACACAGACTGAACACAGGCTACCAGAAGCAAAGGCAAGCATTTGGAATTAACCATGGAAAACCTGCAGTACGAAAATAAGGCCCATCACAAAATTAAAGTCTGAGTTGCAACCTGTCTGATCCAGCTGGAGTGCATATTGGAACATGTCGACTGCATTGAGCATCCAGATCCTCAGGATCCAACAGGACACATGTTGTACTTCCTTGCTCATGAAAATACAGAGTTTAATTGATACAGATGTGACAGGACCGGATTCAGACCCTTGAGTGACAGTAAGCAGGGCCTACATGCTCCCAACAGATAAATGAGATGGTAATATGAAATCAATTGCCACTGTTTTTGTAGAGCTGTCTAGTCTAACGGAGAGAAGAGGCTGTTCATCAAAGAAGGAAGAGTCACCTGGAGAGTGAGCGGATCTTGATCTTCTCAGAGTGTCACCACACAACGGCTAGGATATGTCATCAACTCCAGAAGATCAAGCAAAGCTTACAAGCACTCTGAGCCGAAGCATCTTTATGGCTTTCAGTGAGACTGAAAGTTGCCTATGATGGTGGAAAACCTTTTTGTTCCCAAAACGATGCTGCAGAGTCAGTCAGTCAAATTCTTTTATTCTGCAAATTGTGATAAAATCACAAATCCGTTAAACACAAGTTAAAATTTAAAAATTTCCAAAAACATTGGGTTAAAATATCATCCATCACAAATATTTCTTAAATGCTGGAAATAACATTATAAGACATTTTTAAAGATCGTGGCCTATGTCTAAGTCAAGTTATACAACTACATCAGCAGATTCATATTGTTTCCTAATGGTCGATATCTGAATAAAAGGTTCAAAGGAATTCAATTTCAACACTCCATTAAGTCTAAGGCTCAAAGTATTCTGTCTATAGCAGTGTTTCACCGCTTTCTTTGCATTTGTGGGCAGAGACTTTGGGTCTGTAAACATATTTTTAAGCCCCAGATTTTGAAAATACATTTTCAGATATAAAAGCCAAGGATTCTTTTCATATTGGCCAATTGTAGACAATCATGCAATCTTGTACCAAACTGGCCTCGGGGTTTCTCCAACATCTAACCCACAGTAGAAGGAGAGCAACAGCAATCAAGTCCTCCAGGTACTGCAGACCCAGTTCCTTGCGACAGGTAATATTTGCTGCGTTCTTAGGTACCAACAGTAATCTATGTGCAAACTTATTCTCAATACGTTGTAACAAACCTGTTTTGCCATAACCCCACCCCGTATGTAGCTGCAGATACACTTTAGTTTTACAGAGCATCACCATCTGAGGTATTGGCCTGTAACCTAATTTACAAGCGGAATATTGCTTCTGTATTTCTTACCAGTTGTTAATTCTTTGGGGAAATCCATAGCATAGAGGAGCTTACATGCATACCTAACTAGCAAAAGTCTTCCACCTTGTTAATAATATTTCCTCCAATAGTAAATAGTTTAGACATTGTATTCTGGGGGCCACATGTCATTACATTGGACTTTGTAACATTGACTTTCATGTCAAGGTCCCACATACAAGATATAAAAAGATCTAACATACCTTGGACGCCATTAGCAGTACACGCAATTAAAACAGCATTATCTGCATACAGCAAGATTGGAAGCTGTATCTGCTCCAGACTTGGAAAGTCCTTCCCATACTTTAGAAGAAAGTCATACAACTCATTTATGTATATTAAAAATAAAAATGGAGCTAAGATGCAACCCTGTCCTACTCCTCGCCTTGATGCGATAGGGGATGCTCTCTCACCTTGTAAACCGTACTGAACCGAGACCATCATGTCTGTGTGTACGCGTTTTTTTGAAACCAGCAGATTGAATCAATACCCAGAGTTTCTATGATTTGCCAAAGCTTCTCTTTATTTACCAGATCGAAGGCACTCAAGAGGTCAATAAATGCCATGTGTATGGCTCCTTTTTTTGCTGTTACATATTTGCTAAGAATGAGGCACAAGTTTAAGGCTTGATCAATTGTGCATAAACCAGGCATGAAACCATATTGAATTGGGGAAAGAATCTTTGCCTCCGCCACCCATTCCTCCAGACGTGACAGGATCACACTTCCGAATATCTTAGCGGTAGAATCTATAAGGGAGATTGGCCTATAACAAGTTGGATCTTGTCTATTACCCTTTTTAACAATAGGGATGATTATGGCCAGTTTCCATGAAGAAGGTGTGTTGCTCTTTACTACAGTACTTAGGATATTTTTGACTAGAGGGCCCCAAAAATGTGGCATGCTTTTAAAAAAATCTACTGGGTGCCTTTCCTCCCCTAGAGCGGTTTATTGCTGTAATGACCTCTTGTAGGTCAATAGGAGTATCTAATGCAATTGGGTTTATTTCCACGGGTCTTTGGTTTGTAATTCCGTCCCGTTCATGGTGTTCATTTTCAGACAAATACACTCACTTAGTGTCGTACCCAGGCATCTTCTGGAATCAAGCAATCATCTGCTTTTGTAACTCGATCAGAGCAGTACGGGTGATTTATCACCCTCCAAAATTTTAAAGCGTTCTTCAATTAGGTAACTGCCATTAGATCTTCCCATGCTTTGGTTCTAATCTCCGATTTCCTCTCTTCTAGAGTTGCCTTATATTGATCCCTTGCCTTTTTGACTAAGTCGCGGGAATAAGGGATTGATTTAAACTTTTTTTTTTTTTTTTGATTTTTTGTGAGCAGCTGTGCACGCAGAGCTAAACCATTGGTGTACTGCTGGTCCCATTGTTGACCTATCAATGGCCAATGCCGCATTGCTTAGATGCTCCTATTCCTGTACTACAAGGTCATTGGTTGGCCGATGTGTTAGGCAAAGATTGATAGAGTCTAGCTTTTGTTTAATGATTCTCTGATTGAACACCTTTTGATCAACCTTTTCTCATTTCATACGCAGACCTGTGTTTTTATTAAAAACAAGATTTCCTCTCCCTTCCCTATTCTTTAGACCTGATTTAATGTTATAGGCAAGGTTAATGCACAGAGGATTATGATCACTTGCACAGTGCGGAACTATCTTGAAATCAAGAATTAAATGAGAATCAGCTAAGCTGATGAGGATAAAATCAATGAAGCTCCCTTTGGAATTCCCTGTAAAGGTCGGAATTTTCTGAATATTTTGAGGCGCCTTCTCCCTTGCAAACATGAGATCATATTTTCTAATGAAGATATTTAAAGCATCCCCTTCATCTGTATGATTAAAATGGGTCGTCTTCTCTCTTCCTTCAATTAGGAAACTACACACAAGTGCCGTCTGATTGACAGAGGTGTATTGAAATCTCCTGCCCACAGCATGAATAGCTCTTTGTCCTGAAGCAGAGTAGATGAGTCGAGGAAATCCATTACATCCTCAAGGCTTTTCCTCAAAAGGCCATACAGTATATTATTATAAAAATGTATTATCAGAATACCCTTTCTCCCCTCAATTGATAATAGGACAATCAAAGTAAGATGAGGACCAAATTAGGGATGCCTCCATTTTTGATAGGTTAAACAAAACAAGAACCGAGAGAACCCCATCACACACACACACACACACACACACACACACCCCTTGCCCTTCCTGCTATAGATGGAATCGCTGGTTGGTGTAAAGAAAGATAGGTAACCATCCAGAAAAAAAAGTCTGTCAGCCAAGTCTCCTGTAGGCAAATTATATCATACATAGATACAAAATGTAACTAGTCTGGATTTTTTATTTTCAACCAGATTCCCGCTATGTTCCAGCTAGTTAATGTTAGAGATTTATGTCCCAATCCTACAGCTGGATCTTTCATAATGGTAGTAGAAAGTAAATCCCAACAGGTCCACCTCTCCCTCTAATGGAGATATGTCCCTTCCCCTTAACTCCTCCAAGTCAGCCCTTCCATACGTGACTGAATCCACGAGTCAGTCGTGAGCATCTAGGGAGTTCAGAGCTGCATGATAATTTGCAATGGAAACGTTTAACTGGGCCTGTAAAACCGCCAATCCTGGACTTTGGTTTCGGGATACTGCAAGGGAGTCTGAAAATAAAACAGAAGGATCATAAAAATGACTTAATCGGTACACATGAATCCCTTCTTTTGCCCTCTCTTTTAAAATTCATCACAACACAATCTCCCTCAGATGTTTTCTTTGATGGAGCAACCCATTTCACTCTGCGTGCTAAAAGGATCTTATGATTTAAATCCCCTCGATATCTAGTTTTTGTCCTCAACCAATGGGCGGACTTTCTCATCAGTGCTTGTGTATTTTCATTGTTGCATCCATTCAAAGTAGGCACATTTTCTAGCACCAGGACATACAGCGTGCATTCAGGGGGTAAATGCAGTGTCTCTTTCAGACTATTAGTGGAGTTTGTGTAAAGGGGGTTTGGACGCCCAGGATGAGTCCCCTTTTGATTTCCTAGATTTGGCTTGTGCATTGTATATGACGCTTTAGATTGAGCTAAGGGCTGAACTAAGGGTGGACTAATTTAATTCATTTCCATCCTTTAATGCAGACTCCTGTTTATGGGATTTCCCTGGCGTGGATAACTCCGAGTTGGTTATCTGGAGTAGTACGCTAGTCACATTAGTTTTGAAATGGTCCAGTCTCTTAGTTACCAATTTAATAAGTTTCTCCTCCAAGGCTACACAAAATGATTTTAATACATAATCAATTAAGTAAGCAGAATCATTTAAAATACCTTTACTCATAGTACGTTCCCTTAGCGTATCAAGAGCCACCTGATGTCCAGCATTATTTTCCAATTGTATATGGCTTCTCTTTTTTTAGCCCCAAGACCCCTTTCACATTAATAGCCCTTCCTCCCGCCCTTCTCTTTTTCGGAGGTGGGGAATCCACCAATGAGAAATCGGGAATTGGTGGGAGAATGCAAGGAGTGCATACCTAATCCAATCAGAGGCGGGTCAGAGTCCAGGGTATTTCGCAATTGCGCTTCCATTTGTCTAGACTTTACAAGTACAGTGGGCTCCAAGGGTGGCCCCTGAGAAAGTTTCTGCACTGCCCCAATCTTAACCTCCACTTGCTCCATTTCAGTCTCTATAGCTTCCATGACGGAGGATAAATAGCTTGTGATTGACAGTTGGGCTGGGGAACCTGAGCCACTCCGCCTCCCCCCTTTGCGCATTATTCTTTCTCTTCCCCAAAAGGCGTTTCACGTACCTCAAGTATTAGGCGCACAGCAGGGATCACCTAGCCACAGAGGAAAGAGGGGGGCGGCGCATCCGACGAAGTCTTCCAGCCAATGACGGACGAAGATGGGCCTGGTCTTGGCCCAGTCTTTTCCCAGACACGCACCCAGGCGTGTCCGCGCTGTGGAAGTGCAGCTCTGTTTTAAACAGGCTAATACCGGTCTCCTCCTCCTTCTTCTTAGGGCAGCCTGGGGCTTGGAGTCCACCCCTACAAGGGGTGCACAAAATAGCACTGCAGAGTCATTTCTTGCAAACACTGGCTCCAAACGAGGCCAGAAAACTGCTGAATCCATGGAAGACAAAGATGAAATGTAAGAAAACAAGTTACTCGCTTGTAACTGTAGTTCTCCAGTATTGGTATCTTTCATAGATTCACATGCTTGAATCATTCCCCATCATCAAAGTGGGGGTACTATAGAAAGCAGAAGCCAATGACATTCAGAATAGTTAATGTAAAAAAAAAATAAAAAAAAAATAAAACACTATCATAGCTTATCCTCGTCATTTAATGAGAACCAAAGTTCAGCCAATCTGGAGACATTGCCCTTTAAAGCGCTCACCACAGAGACTTAATTCCCTCAGATATTTTAGCACAAGTGGGATATTAAAATCCAGATCATAAGGGGAGCCTCTATGGAGAGGGGAGGTCACATGTGAATCCATGAAAGATATCAATACTAGAGAACTACAGTTACAGGTAAAGCAACTTATTTCTTTGTCCAGTATTGGATCGTTCCTAGATCCACATGCTTGAATCAGTAGTTAAGAGATAAATCACTTACAATTAATAAAATAATCAGAAAATAGCAGATGGAGGGAAATATATTCATACATGTCTCACCTTATTGAAAAAGATGGCAAAACACTGCTTGTCCCACAGCTGTATCACTTGTCAGAGTAATCCAGGCAATAATGGTGTGTGAAGGTGTGTCTGCTGGTCCATGGCAATGCTCAACATATTTGTTGGATAGGCACATCTGCTAAGAGAGCTGTGGTAGTGGACTCAGCCCTGTAGAATGAGCTTTGTCTTTGCTTGTCAACAGCTTTCCGGCTTCACTGTGGCAGAACTGGGTAGCTGCTGCAATCCATCTAGCAATGCTTTGTTTGGAAACTGAGAACCCCTACAGATGTTTCCATATGCAATGAATAACTGATTCATCTTGCAGAATTGTGGTGCCCTGTGTGAGTAGAATCTGATACATCTCTTGATGTCCAATGTATGTAAGGTTCATTCTGCCATAGTTTGGGGATTGGCAAAACATGTTCTCAGCACTATGGGTTCATTCAACTGGAAATCCAAAGGAACCTTTGGAATAAACTTAGGAATGGTCCTCAGCACTAAACTTTCTTTTTTGAATTGTTGGAATGGCTCTTTAATTGTGAATGCTTGAATATCACTGACCCTTCTTGCTGACCGGATAGCTATAAGAAGTGCTGTCCTCCAGGTCAGGCATTTTAGGTCTGCTTCGTGAATCGGCTCTAATGAGGCCTTTATCAATTGTCCCATCACTAAGGCACAAAGGTGGAGGAGGTGTTCTGACAGGTGGAAACACTCTGAAAGGGCCCCTGAATAATGGTTTATTCTTCTAGACTATAGCGAATGTGATGTACCGGATCTACTAAACCTTGAGATCACTGCCAGGTGAACCTTAATAGAAGTGAGCCAGACCGGATTTTGCAACGGAAGCAGGTACGGAAGGAGTTTTTTCCAGTGAAGATGAGATGGGTTGAACGCCTGTGTAGGAAAGTACCATCTTGCCTGGCATGTTACCCCCATATTTCACTGTATATATGTTGTTTTAGTTGTATGTGTCGCTGGGACCCTGCCAGCCAGGGCCCCAGTTCTCATAAGTGTGCCCTGTATGTGTTACCTGTGTTATGACTAACTGTCTCACTGAGGCTCTGCTAATCAGAACCTCAGTGGTTATGCTCTCTCATTTCTTTCAAATTGTCACTAACAGGCTAGTGACCAATTTTACCAATTTACGTTGGCATACTGGAACACCCTTATAATTCCCTAGTATATGGTACTAAGGTACCCAGGGTATTGGGGTTCCAGGAGATCCCTATGGGCTGCAGCATTTCTTTTGCCACCAATAGGGAGCTCTGACAATTCTTACACAGGCCTGCCACTGCAGCCTGAGTGAAATAACGTCCACGTTATTTCACAGCCATTTTACACTGCACTTAAGTAACTTATAAGTCACCTATATGTCTAACCGTTACCTAGTAAAGGTTGGGTGCTAAGTTACTTAGTGTGTGGGCACCCTGGCACTAGCCAAGGTGCCCCCACATTGTTCAGGGCCAATTCCCCGGACTTTGTGAGTGCGGGGACACCATTACACGCGTGCACTACATATAGGTCACTACCTATGTGTAGCTTCACAATTGTAACTCCGAATATGGCCATGTAACATGTCTAAGATCATGGAATTGCCCCATCTATGCCATCCTGGCAGTGTTGGTACAATCCCATGATCCCACGGGTCTGTAGCACAGACCCGGGTACTGCCAAACTGCCTTTTCAGGGGTTTCACTGAAGCTGCTGCTGCTGCTGCTGCTGCCAACCCCTCAGACAGGTTTCTGCCCTCCTGGGTTCCAGCCAGGCTTGGCCCAGGAAGGCAGAACAAAGAACTTCCTCAGAGAGAGGGTGTTACACCCTCTCCCTTTGGAAAATGGTGTGAAGGCAGGGGAGGAGTAGCCTCCCCCAGCCTCTGGAAATGCTTTCATGGGCGCACATGGTGCCCATTTCTGCATAAGCCAGTCTACACCGGTTCAGGGACCCCTCAGCCCTGCTCTGGCGCGAAACTGGACAAAGGAAAGGGGAGTGACCACTCCCCTGACCTGCACCTCCCCTGGGATGTGCCCAGAGCTCCTCCAGTGTGCTCTAGACCTCTGCCATCTTGGAAACAGAGGTGCTGCTGGCACAATGGACTGCTCTGAGTGGCCAGTGCCAGCAGGTGACGTCAGAGACTCCTTCTGATAGGCTCCTTCAGGTGTTGCTAGCCTATCCGCTCTCCCAGGTAGCCAAACCCTCTTTTCTGGCTATTTAGGGTCTCTGCTTTGGGGAATTCCTTAGATAACGAATGCAAGAGCTCATCAGAGTTCCTCTGCATCTCTCTCTTCACCTTCTGCCAAGGAATCGACTGCTGACCGCGCTGGAAGCCTGCAAAACTGTAACAAAGTAGCGAAGACGACTACTGCAACTCTGTAACGCTGATCCTGCCGCCTTCTCGACTGTTTTCCTGGTGGTGCATGCTGTGGGGGTAGTCTGCCTCCTCTCTGCACTAGAAGCTCCGAAGAAATCTCCCGTGGGTCGACGGAATCTTCCCCCTGCAACCGCAGGCACCAAAGAACTGCATCACCGGTACCCTGGGTCTCCTCTCAGCACGACGAGCGAGGTCCTTTGAATCCAGCAACTCTGTCCAAGTGACTCCCACAGTCCAGTGACTCTTCAGTCCAAGTTTGGTGGAGGTAAGTCCGTGCCTCCCCACGCCAGACTGCATTGCTGGGAACCGCGACTTTTGCAGCTACTCCGGCCTCTGTGCACTTCCGGCGGAAATCCTTTGTGCACAGCCAAGCCTGGGTCGACGGCACTCTAACCTGCATTGCACGACCTCCTGAGTTGTCCTCCGGCGACGTGGGACTCCTTTGTGTAACTTCGGGTGAGCACCGTTTCACTCCTCTTCGTAGTGCCTGTTCCGGCACTTCTGCGGGTGCTGCCTGCTTCTGAGAGGGCTCCTCGTCCTGCTGGGTGCCCCCTCTGTCCCCTGACGCAATTGGCGACATCCTGGTCCCTCCTGGGCCACAGCAGCATCCAAAAACCCTAACCACACGACTTGCAGCTAGCAAGGCTTGTTTGCGGTCTTTCTTCAGGAAAACACTTCTGCACAACTCTCCACGGCGTGGGTCATCCATCCTCCAAAGGGGAAGTCTCTAGCCCTTGTCGTTTCCGCAGAATCCTCAGCTTGTACTGTCCAGTAGCAGCTTCTTTGCACCCACAGCTGGCATTTCCTGGGCATCTGCCCATCTCCGACTTGCTTGTGACTTTTGAACTTGGTCCCCTTGTTCCACAGGTACCCTCGTTTGGAAATCCATCGTTGTTGCATTGCTGGTTTGTGTCTTATCTGCAGAATTCCCCTATCACGACTTCTGTGCTCTTTGGGGAACTTTAGTGCACTTTGCACTCACTTTTCAGGGTCTTGGGGTGGGCTATTTTTCTAACCCTCACTGTTTTCTTACAGTCCCAGCGACCCTCTACAAGGTCACATAGGTTTGGGGTCCATTCGTGGTTCGCATTCCACTTCTAGAGTATATGGTTTGTGTTGCCCCTGTACCTATGTGCTCTCATTGCAACCTATTGTAACTATACATTGTTTGCACTGTTTTCTAATACTATACTGCATATTTTTGGTATTGTGTACATATATCTTGTGTATATTTGCTATCCTCATACTGTGGGTACTCACTGAGATACTTTTGGCATATTGTCATAAAAATAAAGTACCTTTATTTTTAGTATATCTGTGTATTGTGTTTTCTTATGATATTGTGCATATGACACTAGTGGTACTGTAGGAGCTTCACTCGTCTCCTAGTTCAGCCTAAGCTGCTCTGCTAAGCTACCATTATCTATCAGCCTAAGCTGCTAGACACCCTATACACTAATAAGGGATAACTGGGCCTGGTGCAAGGTGTAAGGTGTAAGTACCCCTTGGTACTCACTACAAGCCAGTCCAGCCTCCTACATTGGTGGCAGCGGTGGGATAAGTGCTTTGTAACTACTTACCACTTTTGTCATTGTACTTTTCATAAGAGAAAAATATACAAAAAAAGTTCAGTGTATGTACACCTAACCAAAAAGTTTTGCATTCCTTTTCTCACCTCTTTTCTAAAGTGCTGAAAAGTACCTCTAACTTTCTAAAAAGTTCTTAAAAAGTTTAAAAAGTCTTTCCAAAAGTTCTGAAAAACTTTTTCTTCCTTTTTTCTATCACTTAAACACTTTCTAAAATGTCTGGCACAGGCCAAACTGTTGATCTGTCCAAACAAGCTTATGATCACCTTAGCTGGAAAGAAGCAAGGAGTCTCTGCATAGAAAGAGGTTTAAGTGTAAGGAAGAATCCCTCTAGAGAACTGTTGGTAAATACCTCCTGACACCACAAGCAGAAACGCTTCCATGTAAGCTTGTAGGTTTTGTTGGTGGTATCGGACTTGGCCTTCGCAAGAACTTCTTTACAGTCCGTAGGAATATTTAGCATTGCAAATTCGTTAAATTCAGGAGCCAGGCTAATAAATGTAGTGATGTTGGATTCGAGTGAAGCACCTGGCCGTGATTCATTAATAGCATTGTTGGAATGGCATGTTGAATGCAAGTCTGTTAAAAAAGCAGCAGGAGCTCTGTGAACCACAGTTGTCTGGGCCTTCTGGGAGCAATCGGGATTACCCGACAGGGCTCCCTTTTGTTTCCTGAGGAACTTCAGAATTAACGGATCAGGTGAAAAGCATACGTACAGATCCCTGGCCATCTGATCAAAAACACATTCCCCCCCCGCAATCCCTCCTATGGGTGCCAGCTTGGGAAGAACTGGCATTTCCCCATTATCCCTGGTCACAAACAGGTCTAGGTTTGGTTTGCCCCAGTGATCAAAAATGTCTTCCAGCATTTGTGGGTTGAGCTCCCATTCGTGGCAAGTGATGCTTGTCCTGTTCAAATTGTCTGCTAGAACTTTGGTTCCTCTGGGCATATGCTCTGCATTGAGTGTAATCTGGTGTTGTAGAGCCCAGTGCCAAATTTCCTGCACTTGTTGAGACAGAGCTTATGATCATGCGCCTCCCTGTTTGTTTATATGATGCATGCTGGTGGTGTCTTTGCGGATCAGCACTGATGACTTTGCTGTCCTGGGAAGGAAAGAGATTAGGGCTAGTGTAATGGCTTTAGGTTCCAGCAAGTTTATGTGCATTTCTGTCTGGAGAAGTTTCCACTTCCCGCTGATTGTCCAATCCTGTAGATGAGCGCCCCATCTCTCCAGGGACGCACCTGTAGGTATTACTAAGTCAGGAATCTGTGGAAGGAACAGTAGCCCATTGGCTAGGTTTATAATCTGAGCCAACCATTGCATGGATGTTTTCATGGTTGGGGTAATGTGAATGATGACAAATAAACCTTGGGTTTGTACCCATTGTTTGTCTAACTCCTCCTTTAATGGTTACATGTGAAGGCAGCAATTTGAAATTAATGGAATACAAGATTATATCATTCCAAGGAATGATTTGTATACTCAAACTGAAACTGACTTTTTCAGGATAGATTCTTTGCTAACTGTTGAACCCTCAGTTGTCTTTCTTATGAGACAAATGCTTTGTCCTGGAGGGTATCTAAGTCCACTCCCAAAAAAGTAAACTTTGTGCAGTGTGAGAGAGGAGTTCTGCTTGTTTACTTTGAGGCCTAAATTTTCATAAAGTTTGAGACAGGTTGTCATATCTTGTATCACTAGGTATGGGAATACCTGCACTCCTTTTTCCCCCTCATGGGAGCTGTGACCAGAGCCAGACATTTGTTAAAGATACGAGGGCACCAATTTCATTCTTAAAGGGAGAACTCTGAATTGGTAGAGGGTGCTGGCTAAGTTGAATCATGGGAATTTGCGATGCTTTGGGTGGATTGAGACACCGAAGTATGCATCCTGGAGATCTAGAGCGGTCATGTGGTCCCCATAATTGAGGAGGTGCATGATATCTTTAAGGGTGACCATGCAAAAGGATTGTTATGTTAAATATTTGTCGAGTTTCTGAAGGTCTAAGATGGGGTGCCAGTCTCCTGATTTTTTTTCCTTGCTAGAAAGAAACAGAAGTAAAAAACAGTTCCTCTCCGAGTCTTCAGAACTTCTGCTATTGGTCCTTTGTTTAGCATGTTGGAGATTTCCTGCAAAAGTAGCTTTAGCTGGGAAGGAGTTGCTCCTTTTGAAGGGATATTTGGCGGTTTTATGATGAATCCTTGGTTGTGCCCTCAGATATTACATCCAGGACCAGTCTGTGGTAACGAGAGATCATTGCGGAAAATAGTTTGAGATTCGATCCCCAAATTGTTTGCACAAGTTGCCAATTGAATATGCCGGTGAATCGTCTGGTGGTTTGTATTTTTTATCCAGTCTAGGATGCACTGCAGACACTGTGGCTGGATTCTTCATAGTCTCAATGCCTTTTTCCCCAGATAAAATCAACAATCGGAATGGCTCTGATTGATTTTCTCATTGGCTCCTTGAAATCATATAGGAAATAATCCGATTGTTTAGTTGTGAGAAGCAGTTGGAAACTATTTGATGCTGATTCCATAAAGTTTTGGAAGCCACCAGTGTAATCTGGTAGGGAAGCCACTGGTGGTGGTACTGGTGAGGATGGATTTGGTGTCAGGTGGTCATCTTAATCGATGGGGACTGAAGCAGTATCCCTGATTTCCCCTCCTTGCTATCTTCGTCACTAGGAGGTGCGTCATCCACTGGTGGCTCAGCTAAGGTACTAGCCAGTGTTGGTAATGGGGCTGGCGGCACGGTTAAAATATGCAGTGGGCACGTAACAGGTGTGTGGACCAGAGGCAACCACATTAGTCTTTGCGTTTGCATGGTATCAGTGGTTGCACGCTCTGGAAAACTTCTATAATAGTCTTGAAGCATGTGTTAAAGATTACTGACTAAAGTCAATGGCATTTGCTACCAACTCATACTGCGGTTCATGTCAACCATAGCCAGAATATTCCTCTTCATATATGGTGTTGCTCCCCTGAGGCATGATACTGTTCTTCTTAATACTGTTCTTCTTCATCAGTGTTGGACCGGACAGCCTTAGGGTGGTCACCCCTAACTTTTTGCTTGCCCACCTCTACTTTTTGGACACTGTTTTTGCTGGTTCTAGGACTCTGCACACTTTACTACTTCTAACCAGTTCTAAAGTGCTTTTGCTCTCTCCCTTAAAACATGGCGACATTGGTTTATACCCAATTGGCTTATTTAATCTACTTGTAAATCCCCAGTAAAATGCACTACATGTGCCAGGGCCTGTAGATTAAATGCTACTAGTGGGCCTGCAGCACTAATTGTGCCACCCACATAAGTAGCCCCTTAACCAGGACTCAGGCCTGCCATTGCAAGGCCTGTATGTGCAGTTTCACTGCCTCTTCGAATTGGCAATTAGAAGTACTTGCCAAGCCTGAAACTACCCTTTTTCTACATATAAGTCACCCCTAAGGTAGGCCCTACGTAACCCAATGGGCAGGGTGCTATGTAGGTAAAAGGCAGGACATATACCTGTGTACTTTATATGTCCTGGTAGTGTAGAACTCCTTAATTAGTTTTAAACTGCAGTGAGGCCTGCTCCTTTCATAGGTTAACATTAGGGCTACCCTCATATACTGTTGAGCGGTAGATTATGAGCTGAGAGGAGTAACAATGTCATATTTAGTATGGCCAGAATGGTAATACAAAATCCTGCTGACTGGTGAAGTTGGATTTAATATTACTATTTTAGAAATGCCACTTTTAGAAAGTGAGCATTTCTCTGCACTTAAATCCTTCTGTGCCTTACAATCCACGTCTGGCTGGGTTACTTGACAGCTCCCTTGTGCATTTCACTCAGACAACCCCAAACACAGGATGCTCAGTCACACCTGCACACATCTGCATACTGAATGGGTCTTCCTGGGATGGGAGGGTGGAGGGCCTGACACTTATATTTGAAAGGACAGTGGCCTGCCCTCACACAATGGACTGCCAAACCCCCTACTGGACCCTGGCAGGCAGGATGGAACTGAAAGGGGACCCTGTGCACTTCTAAGCCACTCTTTGAAGTCTCCCCCACTCCAAAGGCACATTTGGGTATTTAAACAGGGCCTCTGACCCTACCAGCTCAGAAACTTCTGGACAAGATACCACTAGTGAAGAAACTCTGAACCAGACCCTAAAATCTGCCAAGAGGAACTGCCTGGCTGCCCAAAGGACTCACCCGAATGCTTTTCTGCAAAGGACTACTGCCCTGCTGTTGCTCTGCTGCCTTCTGGTTCTGCTGAGAAGTTCTCTCCAAGGGCTTGGATAGAGCTTGCCTCCTGTTCCTTGAAGTCTCAGGACCAAAAAGACTTCCACCTGCAAAGAACTCCTTGTGCTGTGAAAATCTGACACAGCCTGCATCACAGTGAGAAAATCACCACAAGCCGAACCGGAACGACACAGCCCAGCTCCCCGAGAGGAGATCAACGCAGTGCCAGCATTGCGACCGGAACTTCGACGCACGGCCCAATGGACTGACCCATAGCCGAGCCGGAACGACGCAACCCAACTTCCTGCAAGAAAAATCAATGCAGCACCTGCCGTGGGACAGATATTTCCCCGCATCGCCCACCTGAACGAAGCAGCTCCTGTGACTTCATCCTGCACATCCAGGATTTCTCTGCATTGTCCACGGGGCGTCCGAAAACCCTGCAACCTCAAGAGGATCCAAGTCTGTGCATCAGAAATTGATGCGAAATCTTCCCCGTGTGGAAATTATCGACGCATCATCTGTGTGCGCCCGGAGAAACAGATGCACACTTCCACGTTTTCCATACATCTTCTCCTCTGCGGTCCCTTGCAGAGAATTTGAACGCAAACCAGGTACTTTGTGCTTGCAAGAGACACTTGTTGCTTTTTAAAGACTAAAAGACTCCTTTTATCATTTTCTGAAGTGATTTTTTAACATGCTCTTATCAAATCTTGACCTGCATTTAACCAGATAAATATTCATTATTTTTCTAAGCACTGTGTGGTGTATTTTTGTGGTGTTATACTGTGATATTGCATGATTTATTGCACAAATACTTTATACATTGCCTTCTAAGTTAACCCTGACTGCTCAGTGCCAAGCTACCAGAGGAGGGGTACAGGATAATTTGGATTGTGTGTGACTTACTCTGACTAGAGTGAGGGTCCTTGCCTGGACAGGGGGCAACCTGACTGCCAATCAGGGACCTCATTTCTAACAATCATCCCCCTGGCAGTTCAGAAGGACTGTGTGCTGTCCCAAAAAGGACCTTCGTCCTCAGACTTGTTGTCATCTAGTAGATGCACTAGTGGAAAAGGCAAAACTTTGCTAGGATGAAGTATGAGCAGGTAATATTTTCTATGATGGTGTTTCACCCCCACTGGAAGTGAGGACAATGGCATGAAAGGTGCTTTCGTCAAAGTGGAGTTGTTGGGACCATCGTCGACCAGGTCTTCATTGGAGGCATTGTCATAGTTGACCTGCATCTAGTGGACGGTGTCAGTCTATGGTGTTCCCGTTGCCATCATCAACGTGAACTCAGATTTTGATGTGGAAACCATTTTAAATCGTTTTGTCATTGACGGCAGAGGCTTGGAGGATCTCTTCAAGTGGGTCTCCTTTACAGAAGGGGTAGTAGGTTCAGACTGAACCTTTTCTGAGATTGTTTTCCTTTTCTGAAGTATGTTGACATTCCTCAGATCTGGAGTGCCCCGATGAGACATGGTGGATCTTCTTCCATACCTTCTTAGGTGACCCTGGGGACACTCACTAGACACATCCCTTTTGCTGGATTTTACAGTATTTGAGGAATCATCACTGTCCTCCTCAGACCGAGGATTTTCTTAGGATTTCAATTTTTGGAGCCAAATGAATAATCGTCCCTCTGTCCTTCAAAGCCTTTTGGGAAAAAGTGCGGCATATCTTACGGTCTTTTACCTTGCGTTCAAAGTGTAGACAGAATACGCACTCCTTGTGTGGATTCTCTGAGTGCAGCCTTTTTTTTTTTCCCACAAGCCCCACTTTTCCTGAAAAGACCTTTATTAGCCAGCTCTGACGAACAAGTTACTTACATTCAGTAATGATTTATCTGGTAGAGACATATTCTAGTCGAAGATTCCTTACCTTAGAATTTCCCACAGGTGTCAGACTGGATCCGGAGACTTTTTGTTTTTCAAGCAGTACTCTTGCGCATTGTTAGGTGGCGTTAGTCGACTTCGTGGGCATCATGGTCACCATGATGACAGCAGGAGTCATATATAAATGCTGCCTCAGCAGGTGATGCCAGTTTCTTTTCATGACTTTCCACACCAAAGCGCAGAGCCATGAAGAATAGTGTGACTGAGCCAAGGCCCTGAATGGGAAATCTGTGTCCCTAGAAATCAGTTCGCAAGCGGGAGGATGATTGGGTCAGTAAGGAATCTTCTACTAGAATATGTCTCTAAATCATTACTGAAGGTAAGTAACTTGTTCATCTGATAGGAGACTTCAGTTGCAGATTCCCTACCTTAGAATAGATACCCAAGCAATGCCATCCTGGGTGGTTGGCTGTGAACCAAGATCATACTAGAAAGTCCTTTAGGACAGAATGACCAAAGTAGCCATCCCTGCAGACCTGACTGTCCAGGCAGTAATGTTTAGTAAATGTGTGCATAGATGCCTCCGTTGCTGCCGGGCAGCAATCCAGGACAGGAACTCCACCTGCTAACCCTGTGGTAGCAGCAGTTGCTCTGGTGGAATGAGCACGCAAGCCCTCAGGGCGTTGCTTCTTTGCCAAAGCGTAGCACATTTTGATGCAAAGTAGTACCCTTCGTGAGATGGTACGCTTTTGCACCGCCTTCCCTTTCTTGGCACCCACATATCCAACAAAGAGTTGATCATCCACCCGAAATCTTACGATTGAGGTAGAACGCCAACACTCTTTTTGGATGCAGGCAGTGGAGTCTCTCCTCTTCATGAGGATTTGGAGCTGCGTAAAAAGTAGGCAAAGTGATGGACTGGCCTACATGAAAAAGTGTAACTACTTT